>NW_015174283.1:924162-942397 GCF_001447785.1 Gekko japonicus | reverse complement strand
GGACCTGGAGCCCACCGAGCCAGGCGAAGAGTCAGCCACCGAGCCAGCGCGACAGGTCCCAGACTCCGTCCCTGTCCAGGCCAACCCAGAGCCTCCGGAGCTGCCACTACCAACGCCACAACCAACCTCCCCGCCCCGGGCACCCGAGGTACATCCGACAGGCGCCCCGGAACCACGCCGCTCCACAAGGACTCGGAAACCCTCAACACGCCTACAGGACTTTGTGTGCGGGTAGCCTGGACTATGGGGGGAGGGGTGTAATGTATCCGCCATTACCACGTGCGCGACCGTTGGGCCATTATTCATTCTTGGGTTTAATTCAGTGTATTGACTATCTCTTACAAAGTCCTTTGTGGCTTAGGGCCACATATGTAAATAGCCACCGTTTCCAATATGTAATGTATCCGCCATTACCACGTGCGCGACCGTTGGGCCATGCGGTCAAGCCCAAGCCCAGAGCTTCGTTCCTGCAGAACAATAGCGGAGCGGATCCTAGCCCGCACCAACCAGAGGGCCAGGTCCGCGGCCGAGAGCCAATGGGACTCTCGGCCACTGTAAATAACCTATAGGGTCACTAGGGGGTGTGTTTTGGTGGTGGGTTTCTGAGCATATATACCGGCCTGCGTGCCGGGGTTTCTTGTCTTGTTCTTCACGTAATAAAAGTACTCCTTGCTGAATCACTCCACGTTTCCGAGTACTTTGCACCGCCCTTCACTCAGAGTCTCAGAGCGGCTTACAAACTCCTTCCCCTCCCCACAACAGACATCCTGTGAGGTAGGTGAGGCTGAGAGAGCTCTGACAGAAACTGCTCTTTTCAAGGACAGCTCTGCCAGAACTATGGCTTGCCCAAGGTCATCCAGCAGCTGCGAGTGGAGGAGAGGGGAATCAAACCTGGTTCTCCCAGATTAGAGTCCACATACTTAACCACTACACCAAACTGGCTACACCAAATGAGGCTCTGCCAGGAAATAGCAACCTTAAATAGAAGGCATCTTTTTCAAAGTTTTGTGTTACCCCACCTTGCCACCACCTGCTCTATGCTTTTAAAAGCATATAAGACAGGCAAAAGCAATTCAACGGGTATAGCTTCTCTCCCAACCCTATACAAACATGCAGTGAGGAAGACTGGATGGATTTTTGCCTGCTGTGCAACTGTTAGCAGTACAGAACCCTTGCCCAGGCCAGAATAGGAAGAGGGGAACATTAGGGAGGGGCTATCACTGGTGGTGTAGGGGGGTACTTACATGGTCCATGATGATGGGTACAAACTGGGCTTGCCAACCTCCAGGACGTGTCTGGAGATTTCCCACTATTACAACTGATTCAAAGCGACAGAGATCACTTCACCTGAAAAAGGGGGCACTTTGGAAGGTGGACTCTGTGGCATTATACCCCATTGAAGCCCCTCCCCTCTCCAAATCCTGCCCTCCTCAGGCTCCATCCCCAAAATCTCCAGGTATTTTCCAACCCAGAGCTGGCAACCCTAGTACGTACTCCTTATTTCCACTTCACCCCGGCCTCTCCCTTTGCAAAGTGTGGATATTTCACCATCAAAGCACATTAAGGCTTAAAGGAGGCCCTTGTTGTGAACACGGCTTTCCTCAGTTTCCTCATCTTCAAAAGGGCGATAATCCTTCCCTGAGCTCAGAGTACAGGAACTCATGTAGTAAACTTGGCACACCTACAACAAGCAGTCAGGGTGTGTGTGGGGGGGAGGGGAAAGTAAAGCTGAGGAGTGTGGAGGACCCCCCTCAGGTCATGCTGCTGGTGTGGTATAATGGTTAAAATGCAGGACTTAGGGTCTGGGAGATTCAGGTAGGAGACAGTTTGGTGTAGTGGTTAATCTGGGAGAACTGGGATTGATTCCCCACTCTTCCACATGCCGCTGCTGGTGTGACCTTGGGTCAGTCACAAGTTCTCTCAGAGCTGTTCTCTCAGGAGCTGTTCTCTTAGAGCTCTCTCAGCCAAACCTACCTCACAGGGTGTCTGTTGTGGGGAGGGGAAGGGAAAGGAACTTGTAAGCCACCCTGAGACTCCTTCAGGTAGTGAAGGGCAAGGTGTAAATCCAATCTCCTCCTCATAGAATCATAGAATGTTAGAGTTGGAAGGGACCTTGCAGGTCATCTAGTCCAATCCCCTGCATTCTGCAGGAGCATAGCCGAAAGATCGCCCTACAACATACCCGAAAGATGGTCGTCCAGCCTCCGCTTGAAAACGTCCAGCGAAGGAGCATCCACTACCTCCCGAGGCGTCTGTTCCACTGCTCAACCACTCTTACAGTGAGGAAGTTTCTCCTGATAATTAGCCGGTAACGACTCCCTTGTAATTTCCACCCATCCGATCTAGTCTTGCAATCCGGAGCAAGACAGAATAGATCTGCTCCATCTTCTACATGACAGCCCTTCAAATACTTGAAGACTGCAATCATGTCCCCTCTAAGCCTTCTCTCTCCCAGGCTAAACATACCCAACTCTTTCAGCCTTTCCTCATAAGACTTGGATTCCAACCCTCTCACCATCCTGGTTGCCCTCTTCTGGACACACTCGAGCTTGTCAACATCCTTCCTAAAATGTGGTGCCCAAAACATCTCCTCCTCCTCCTCTCTGCCATGGAAGCTTGCTGGGTAACCTTAGGCCAATCCCTCTCTTTCTCTCTCAGCCTAACCAACCTCACAGGGTTGTTGTTGCAAGATAAAACAAAAGGCGGGGAGAACAATGTTATTAAGCCTCTTTGTGACCACACTGGATAGAAAAATAGAGTATAAATATCTAAGTAAATAAGGAAGCCGGGGGTGGGTGGGGAGAATATCTTGGTCCTGCCTTGCCTAGCTGTCAGAATCTTTTGCTTTTGCCAATTCAGGCAAGATGTTGGTGCAACACGCAAGCTGAGCCCCTGTGTATGTTTGAACTCCGCAGGACTGACAGCATATCAGGGGTACATGTGCACAGGCTCTGGCCACAAAAGATAAGTGTCATTAAAATTGCTGTATAAATGATGCATAATTACAGAACATGTGAGGTCTGTAAAAAGCTATTTAAATTTTATTTAAGTTATTAGAAGCGGCCGTAATGGTGGCCATAGATTTTCTCAACTTCCCTTAAGCCTACTGGGGGGGGTGTCTTGAAGGTGCTATTGGGGGGGGACTCTTGCCCTGGACTGCCCCTCCCTCCAATTCCTGCCCCCCCTCGACTGCAGTGCATTCCTTGTAAGCCTACAGTGCCTCCCACCCGCACACAATGCACGCGTTGTAGCCGATTGTTAAACACTTATTTATTAATGCATAATGAATTAGCCACGAATAAATTATTCAGCATAGCCCTTTGTCCTTTTTCTTTCCCCCGCTTGCATTTGTGTGAGGAAAATACAGATGGAGTGAAGCTCGTCGGGCTGGCCTCCCAGAAAGAGACAAGGTCACATCAGCAGTAGCCGAGGGAGAAGACCTGGGTGTTCACCTTGACTCATGTGAATGCAGCTGTGAAGCTGACCTGGAGGAACCCTAGTTATGTGTTCATTCTCTCAGCATATAGGCTGATAACTGGGACGGGGAGGGAGGCCTTGGAGAACCCACTGCTAATGGGCAAAGTGTTGCTCCTTAAAAAAAACACACACAGGAACACACAAAGTTGTTGGAGACCGAGACCGACCATTGGTCTATGAAGCTAGGGGTGGAACTTGGGACCTTCTGCCTGAAAAAAACATGTGCTTCCTGTTAATGGCCATAGCATAGCGGTTAGGGTATCAGACTGCGATCTGTGGAACCCGAGTTCCAATCCTCCACTCTGCCATGGAAGCTTGCTGGGAGACTCTTGCAGGGTTGTTGTGAGGCAGGGGTGGCCAAACTGCAGCTCGGGAGCCCCGTGTGGCTCTTTCACACAGTCTAATTTAATGTTAATAAAAAGCAAATTTGCATATTTTTCCAATAAAAACGTGTGTAGTATTTGTTCATGTCTTGCAGTTCTCAGACATCTCACGCTTATTCTATCTGGCTGTCACATTGTGCAAGTTTGGCCACCCCTGTATGTGAGAATAACATGAAGGAGAGTACAACAATATATGCCACCCCAAGCTCCTTGGAGGAAAGGCGGGATAATACTGTACTCAGTGAGTAAATAACCAACCTACCTATACCCAGTGTGGTGTCATGCTCCCTCTAAGCTCTGGAGTCTTGTGAGCAACAATTCTACTTTGTGAGCTACCTGCATTAAAGTTGTGAGTGGGCAATTTGCCTGCTGCATAAACTAGATTGCTCTGGAGCCCTCCTTCCTGAGCTAAGAGAAAAATCTGTGAGCCGGAGGCTAAAAAACTGTGAGCTAGCTCACACTAACTCAGCTTAGAGGGAACACTGGTTGTGGTCAAAGTGTCGGACTAGGATCCGGGGAGACACATGTCTGGATCTCCTCTCAGGCCATAGAGTGACCTGGGGCCAGTTCACACACTCTCAGCCTAACCTACCTCACGGGGTTGTTGTGGGGATAAAATTGGAGGAGAGGAGAACCATATCAGCTGCTTTGGGTCTCCACTGGGCAGAAAGGCAGAATGTAAATAAAGCGAATAAATAAAATAAATAAACCAAGTTCCTCTGACAAGGGAAAACAATATCCTTTCTTGCCCTTTCCAGAGGCAGGACTGGGTCCCAGGACATCTGGCTCAGTTGTCACAGGCAGAATGTAACCACTCTACAGACTATTCCTCAAAGCCTGGCCGCACAAGCTTTGGCACTCATGAATGGGGGGGGGGGGTGGAATGGCAGGGTAGAGGCCGGTTTTGTCAGCTCTCGGAAGCTAAGCGGAGTAAGCACTTGGGCGGGAGACCACCAAGTAAGGCTGTGCAGGGGAAGGCGATGGCAAATCACTTCTGCTTCCCACCTGCATTGAAAGACTTGTAAGTTGGTTGCAACTTGACACAGCACATGCGTACGTGATGAAGTGGGACGAGGCCCAAGCTGCATGAGATCACGCCGCCGAGCTAGTCAGAGACAAAAGCTATGGGGGGGGGGGAGGACGGACAACAGCTCTTGAGGAACGGAAGCTGATTTGGCTCCGAGTCAGGGAAGGTGGGTGGGTGGGTGAAGTTGCCGTCAGCAAAGGAGGTTCTTGTCTGAAAGGTCATGTCTCATCCCCTCCCTTAATCCGCTTAGCAAGAGGGGAGCCGAGAGCAGGGCTCTGTTTACCCGCCTGCTTAAGACCGCCTGGCGCTTATCGCCTGCGCCATCCATGCGCCAATCAATACTTTTCATAATTCAATTTTCTCTCCCCTGCTTAACTGCTTCAGCTTTTGAGGGGGGAGCCAGCCCCACCCTGCCACCCTCCTCATTAAGAAGAGCCGCGTGGGATCAGAGGGAAAAGCCACCTAATCCAATGGCCCAAAGACAGCGGGCCCCACCCCATTATCTGTCCCTCACATCTGGTATTCACAGGTAAGCTGCCTCTGAACATGGAGGTTCCATTTAGCTGTTATGGCTAGTAGCATTTGATAGCTCTTTCCTCCTCCATGAATGTATCTTTAAAAAGAAGCTGTCTAAAGTTAGGATCAAAACACAACAGCTTTAGGACACAACAGCCAGCATGGCACAGTGAACAGGGTGGAGGGGTAGGAGACCTGGGTTTGAATCCCCACTTCTACCATGGAAGTCAGCTGGATGATTCTGTGCCTGTCAAACTCTCAGCCTGGTCTACCTCACAGGGCTATCGTTTAATTGTTGTGAGAAAATGGAGGAGAAGAACAACATTGTAAGCCACTTTTGAGTTCCGACTGGGGAGAAGAGCAGGATATAAATTAATAAATGTAATGCATATAAATCAATAAATGCAAATGCATGATGGTTAAAATCACAGGTACCTCTGGGCATGGGCAGAGAGTGTCCTTTCCTCAACCAGCCCCCCCACGCTCAATGTACAGAGTTTTTCTAGAACACATGGATCCCCCCCCCAGCTAAAATTGGGACCCTCTCATAAAGGGGGGGGGCAGGACTCCATCGCAGTCACCTTGCAGTGTTGCCCAAGAAGCCCAAAGAAGGAGCAGCCCAGGGTAGGAGGCATCTGGGACAGGCTAAGTGCCTTGCCACTAATTCCAGACACAATGACAAGAGCCTTGACATGAGCAATACAGAATGATAAGCAGAATCTGTCACCAAGGGAAGGGAGGAGAAAATCAATGCAAGTTTTATTATATTTTTTCTCCTTTCCACTCTGTGTCCAATTTGACAAGAAATGAGAAGAGGGGGGAAAATCAAAGGGATATTTATCCAACTAATGGCACCTTCCTCTCGGACTCCACCTCCTTTGTTCTGTAAATGCACAGGAGGGCAGCAACATCACCACTTTGGGCGGTTTCTGCAACAATTCTGCATATGCTCAGAGGGAATTTCTGCTCTTCGGTAACACGGAGATGTATTGATGTGGAAAGCTTTACCAGTTGAATTAGCAGCTGTCACATGGCTTTTAAAGGAAAAGGACCCTGGCCCAGAAAAAATTTGGAGCACTGTGGGAAGCCGAGTGGGGGGGGGGGGGGGGGGGGGGAGGAGGCAACTGACATGAAAAGACGAGGTTGTGTGGACCAATCCAATTTAGTCGGTCAAGCATAGATGGTCCCTTCTCCCTGCCTGAATCCCCACCCTCCCGTCCCGGAAACAACAGAATATCTGGGTGATGGAACAGGTGTGCAGACAGGAAATGTCAAATTTATTGTAATCATCATTACATCTTGGAATCCAGTTCTTGAAACAAATATACACACGGTTCGGGCAGGTCTGTGTCACTTGGCAGAACCCTAATGGAAACTCCAGCCTCAACCCTTAAAAAACGTAGAGGGGAGGAGGGTATTCTGAACTAGATTGGAGGAAGAAGGTTTCCTAGTCCAGCGGCATAACCGTGCACCCGCTCTGGGTATCTGCTCCACATCACCCCCTTTAATATGCACATCCCATTTCAGTTGGGGGCAGCCCTTAGAACGAGGTGGAGGACTTCCTGGAGTGACGGTGGAGGGGACAGAAGAGAAAGAGACGATCCTGCAGAGATAAAAACACAACACTGGAATGAATGCCTAAACCCAGACACATCTGCCCTCTCCCAGAATTTGTGCTCTCCCAACTGGAGAGAGAACCCCATCATCCCTGACTCCCAAACTGTCCCCTAACATGGCAGACAAAGTCTTCTGAAGTGTAGGCAAAGCCCAGGAGTCTCCACTAAGTCAGGCCTAACTAAACATTGTACTCGTCTTACAGGTTCATCCCATGGCCACTGTGGTTCCTGCCGTGCAGAGATACGCTGGGAGTTCCTTGTTGAAACTCGACACTTCACGGCTGAGGGACACCAACTCAACTCAGTTCCGGCACATGGGGAGAGAGGACTTTAATCCATTCCCCATGACCTGAAATGGCTTCAAGTAAGGTGCACTCCAAGTAAACATAAGAACATAAGAGAAGCCAATGTTGGATCAGGCCAATGGCCCATCCAGTCCAACACTCTGTCACACAGTGGCCAAAAATACCAGGTGCCATCAGGAGGTCCAGCAGTATTGTCCCCCCCCAAGCACCAAGAATACAGAGCGTCACTTGCCCCAGACTGAGAGTTCCTATCTATACGTTGTGGCTAAGAGCCACCGATGGACCTCTACTCCGTATGTTTGTCCAGTTCCCTCTTGAAACCGTCCATGCTTCTAGCTGCCACCACCTCCTATGGCAGTGAATTCCAAGTGTTAATCACTCTTTGGGTGAAGAAGTACTTCCTTTTATCTGTTCTAACCCGACCGCTCAGCAATGTCATGGAGTGCTCACAAGTTCTTGTACTGTGAGAAAGGGAGAAAAGTACCTCTTTCCCGACCTGCTCTATCCGATGCATAATCTTATAAACCTCGATCATGTCACCCCTCAGCTGTCGTTTCTCCAAGCTAAAGAGCCCCAAGCGCCTTAACCTCTCCTCATAGGGAGGAAATTCACATGCTGCTCATCAGTACAAATAACCTTCCTCAATATGGCAAGTAGCAACTCCTCAGGGCCTGTTCAGATCAGGAAAGTGGCCGAGAGAGGAAGGCTTGACTTCCTTTTTCTCTGGACACCACAGTCCTCATCCTTGGCGGGGGAGAAACAAAGAAGATCCTGCTGGCAGCAAACTGTCAGCCGTTGAGTCCCACCCGGGTTAAGCTGGTCTTCCTCTCCTCACAGGTACTTAAAGCCTGGGTGGCATCACAGGCACATGTCAAAAGAGCTTTAGCTCGTTGCCTTGTCAATCAGGGCCTGCCCCGAATCTGTTCCCCTTGCTCATGCTGCTGAATTGTATTACTTGGGAAACTGCATTTCGGCATTTTTCTATCAGCTGCTTCGGACAGGACAGCAGTGCGCAAATTCCATAAATAAACAAATGAATAAATTTGGGCACCGCACGCGTGAGAAGCCGAGTCTGAACAGGGACTCCCGGCACTTGTGCGCTTGACAGGACCTGGGGTGGATCCACAAGCAGTGTAATGTATAGTTACACACACACACAGTTGTCCCTTCTGCTGACTTCGAGTTCTCTGGACAGATATTAATACATCAGGGCTACAGATTGAACAGAGCCTAGCAACATGGTTGTCATTGAAAACCATTCAGGCGTAGTAGGCCTCTACTGGCAGGAGTTGAACATGATCAGATCTAACATACCCCCCCAGTTATATTCTGGTGTCAGGAAAGCTGACCTTGCCGCTGTGGAGGATTCACTGGGCATTCTGCATCTTGTCGAATATACACTGTGCTTTTTCATCATCAAGAGCTTAACCTGAGAGAGAGCTAAGCCTCCTTTTGGAACTAGGGCAGCTCTGGGGTCTGTGACGTAATGAGAGAGCACCTCTAACGGATGTACTTTTTCCTGAGGACCCACAAGTGCCTCCCCCCCAAAGATATTAGGAATTAAGTGGGAAGGCTGCAAAGGTGGATGATGCAACTGCTGGGTAAGGTTGGCACTTGACCAGGAAAGGAAAAACCTGGGTTCCCTTGGCCAGTCAGTCAAATAATGCCAAACACTGGCCAATACGTTAAAACTGCTTAACAAAAGAGAGAAAACTGGGCTGATTACAAAACCGCTGCCTTCTAGAGGACTCTGGAGCCAGTCCCTCGTCGGAAGCTTTACTGAGTCACACAGGGAGCCAGTTTGGTGTAGTGGAACAGCGCAGACTCTAATCTGGAAGAACCATGTCTGATTCCCCACTCCTCCACATGCAGCTGCTGGTGTGACCTTGAGTCAGTCACAAGTTCTCTCAGAGCTGTTCTCTCACAAGCAGTCCTCGCAAGAGCTCTCTCAGCCCCACCTACGGGTGTCTCTTGTGGGGAGGGGAAGGGAAAGGAGATTGTAAGCCGCTCTGAGACTCCTTCAGGTAGTGAAGGGCAGGGTATAAATCCAACCTCTTCTTCTTCCTCCTTCCCCCCCCCTCCCCAAAGCAACTGCAGTCAACTTGGAGGTAGCCCTCGATTCCTGGGCACCTGAGCCATTGTGCTGATTGCATGTCTGTTTCTGCTCCCTCCTGAATCCCCTTTTGTGTTCCTTTTCAGACACCCCTGTGGTTAGAGCACATGGCCTTTAAAAGAAGGTGGGCTTTTCGAGAAGAAAGGAGAGAACGGCAGGGCAGGGAGGTGCCTGCTCCAAAATTAGAGACATGGATCCCGGGACTCCTGCTGGGCTGAGGAGTAAAGGGCCGTTCTGCCAGCCACTATTATTAGGTGACCTTGTGATGCCACTTTAAAAAGTAGCTACCCTTTACCCTGAGCAAACAGCTTTTCCTACGGGCCAAGGACAGTGACGCAAACAAGGGCAGTGTCCGTGTGCATCCAGTTGTGCTTATAAATATGCAAGGTGCAAATTATGTTGCTCCAAGTAAGAAGAAGAGCAGTGCTCTGGGGTCAAATGCTAGGGGGCATTTTCCTCCTTGGCAGCGCCTGTGACCCCATCTGCTCCACCGCTACCATCTTTCCCTCCCTCCCCTCTCCCTGCCCACCACGAGACCCCCCAAAGTGTGATCACCTGATACCTCCATTTCAAGCAAACCCTCCAGCATCAGGCTCATAGGTGGACATCAAAGACTCCATCCTCCACCGCCTGCACTTCTTCCTCCTGGATTTCTGCACAGACACCAGAATGTAAATTGAGTAAAATTCAAAGACTTTTTTTTTTATCAGCGAGGGTTTGTTCGCTGCCGCTCCAAGGACTAAACGAGATCTCATGGGCTTAAGCGACAGGAGGGCGGATTTCATTTGAAACATTAGGCAAAGCTCCCTAACCATAAGAGCCGTTCGGCAATTATCAAGGTGGGGAGTGAGTGGGCTCTGGCTGGCTGGAGGTCTTCAGTCAGAGGACAGACAGTCTTCTGTGGAGGATGGCCTTGGATTTCCTCCCACCAAACAGAGGGTTGCGTTGTGTGGCCTGCAAGGACCATCTCTATGATTCCACGGATCAGGGCCACAGTGCTGCAGAAGGGAGGTACTGAATCTTCCCCATCACAGACACACAGTTCCCCCAGTTAAAAAATGGCTTTCACCCCTTTCCTGAGTTGCTTTAAACTAGAATCACAGAATCATAGTTGGGAGGGACCTCCAAGGTCATCTAGTCCAACCCCCTGCACAATGCAGGAAATTCACAAATACTCCCCCCCCCACCACCCCCTCAGTGACCCCTGTTCCACACCCAGAAGATGACAAGAAAACCCTTCAGGCTCTCAGGGCCAAACTGGCCTGGAGAAAAATTGCTTCCTGACCCCTAAGTGGCGACCAGCATTTCCCTGGGCATGTAAGAAAGGGCCACAAGAACTAAGCACTGATGCAGCCCTTCCTGCCCTCCCTTCTCACAATCTGCCTAAGTTCACAGAATCCGCATTGCCAGTAGGGAAAAAGACAACCTGACCAGGATAGCCCCTAGACAGCCTGATCTCCTCAGATCTCAGAAGTTAAGCAGTTGTTGTTGTTGTTGTTGTTGTTGTTCAGTCGCACAGTCGAGTCCGACTCTTCGTGACCCCATGGACCAGATCATGCCAGGCCTTCCTGTCTTCCGCCGTCCTCTGAAGTTGGCTCAATTTCATGTTCGTTGCATCGATGACACTGTGTGACCATCTCATCCTTTGCCGTCCCCGTCTTCTTTGACCTTCAATCTTTCCCAGCATCAGGGTCTTCTCTAGTGAGTGCTCCCTTCTCATTTGGTGGCCAAAGTATTTAAGCTTCAGTTTCATTATCTGGCCTTCCAGGGAACAGTCAGGGTTGATTTCTTTTAGGATTGACTGATTTGATCTTCTTGCAGTCCAGGGGACTCTCAAGAGTCTTCTCCAGCACCATAGTTCAAAAGAATCTATTCTTCGGCGCTCGGCCTTCCTTATAGTCCAACTCTCGCAGCCATACATGACTACTGGGAATACCATTGCTTTGACCATGCGGACTTTAAGCAGGGTCAACCCCAATTAGTACTTGGAAGGGAGACCACCAAGGAATACCAGGGTCATGACATGGAGGCAGGAAACAGCAAAGCACCTGCGAATGTCTCTTGCCTTGAAAACCCCACAGGGTTGCTGTAAGTCAGCTGTGACGGTGACAGCAAAAGGGGAAGGGGAGGAGGAAAAGACAGGGACCCATGTTGTGTCTGTCTTTTTCCCTACTGGAGCTTAAAGTGGGAGGATGGCTTTTTCAAACAGAGAAATGGAGTGTGTGTGGGGGGAGAACCAGCGCACGCACACACCCCTTCCCCAGCGACACAGCCATGGCTCAGATTAAGCCTCTGCGCCCCCCCCCCCCCATTACTTTTTGGGCTGAATTTCACATTCAAGGTTTCCATCATGGAACGCCTCCATCTTGTGGGACTGTTGCAACTGCAACACATTCCTAATCAACCCAAATCCTGTCCCAGCTTAAAGACTATCCCTTCAATGAGCCACAAGCCTCTTGTTTATTTTCCAGCAACGAACGGACCCAGCTACCTCTCTGAGAATATTCTTCATTACTATAGGCTTTTTGCTGTCAAGATTTCAGATGTGAATTCCTTTCCACAGGCCGTGTGTGTGTGTGTGTAAATCTAAAACCCGGCACACTCCTTCTCCCAACAAAAGCTGGACCAGAAGAGATAATGCTTTACCAATCCGCTTGCGTCAATTGCCTGGATAGTCCAAACTCCACACTGTGAGGCAGCCTCAGAACACAAGGGGGAGACACCACCCCACAGCTCAGCCACTGCAGTTGATGTTACAGGCCGTATGGGGGGGGGGGAAATTGGGGGGCTGAGAACATGAAAGGGGTTGGGAGGATACAAGGATTATGATACTGCCAAATGTATCCTTCAGAAAGCTCCAGCCAGGGTTGTATGTGTTTGAACTAGGCCGGGAAAGAGGCAGGTTGAAAATTCCTGCTCATGGTGAAAAACTCACTAGGACAGTGGTGGTGAACCTATGGCACGGGTGCCAGAGGTGGCACTCAGAGCCCTCTCTGTGGGCACGCGTGCCATCGCCCCAGCCAGGCCCAGACCATCATTAAAGTGTCAAATTCTCTGCCAAATAATTTTAAGTAAATGAAAGCATCTGGGATTGCTTTCCTTACTTTGTTTGGATCATCTTAAGTTAATGAATGAGTTGTTTTTTCTAAAGTAAAACCTCAGTAAAACCTCAGTATTCAGGTTAAATTGCCGTATTGGCACTTTGCGATAAATAAGTGGGTTTTGGGTCGCAGTTTGGGCACTCGGTCTCTAAAAGGTTCGCCATCACTGCACTAGGAGGCTTACTTATTTATTTTACTTCTCCCAGTGGGGACCCCCCTTCTCCTCTCCTCCGTTTTATCCTCACATCAACCCTGTGAGGTAGGTTAGGCTGAGAGTGTGTGACTGGCCCAAGGTCACCCAGCAAGCTTCCATGGCATGAGCGGGGATTCAAACCTGGGTCTCCCAGATAATCCGACACTCTAACCACTGCAATCACACCGGCTATCTGGAAGATTGTGTGCCAGTCGTTTTCTCTCAGCCTACCTCAGAGGGCTGTTGTGAAACAGATGAGGGGAGAATCGAGGACGCTGCCCTCAACTCTGTGAAGAAAGTATAGAGCTAAAAATGCAGGAACGAAGTCAAATAAACAAACTTTCAGAGAATGATGTCTAAATATCTGCGCACTGCTCCTGCCTCCTGTGGCAGTGCTTCTGCTAACAGTCATGTTTTGTAATGTTACGCTGGTTATCACTCTTGTGTTACAGGCATAAGGTGGTGGTGGGGAATCTCAAATTAGTAGCCCAAAGAACTGAAGTGTGCAAACTCACACAGAGCAACACACACAGGAAACAGCTCTCTCTGAGTGTTATCAACCTAAAACACACATGGCAGGAAGCAGAGTTGGGCCAAGAGAGCCGTTATCTGTGGGGGAAGCTGGTTTCCGTCATGGGGCGGGGATCAGTGGGTAGAGAAAGAAGGGGGGCACCTTGGCAGCTGTTGGGGGTATTTGTGTGTGCAAAAATAGTGTGTGATTGCTGATGCTGGAAAGAAAAACAATGAAAACGGATACACACAGGGTGGGGCAACAGAGAGGCATAATGCAGAAAGAGAAGCAAGCGAATTGGGGCAAAAGGTGGGTGCCAGGAGAAGAACCGCAAATTAAAGCCCTGCAAATTTAGGTCATAAATCACAAAAGGGATCTTTAATTACTTGAGTGTCAAATTCAGGAATCGTTTATCTGGAAGCACTACGGCCGCAATGAATTCTGATGTAAAACCTGTTGATTTGGGGGGCTAAGATATGTAATTGGCTAAAAAAAAACCACCCACCCAGCCTTCTTATTGGAAGGCTGGAAAACAAAGCACGAATGTTTTATTTTAAAAAATATATGCAGGAACTTAAAAATCTGCCAGCCTAACCTCTGTCTCGAGCTGTGGGGAAAAAAATTAGGGCTAGATTTGTCAAGCGTGCAGACAAGGCAGGCTTGCTGAAGGACAGGCAGCATAGCTTCTGCAGCCAGAAGCCTGGTCAACCTGGTCAATTCTGTAGGGGTGCAGACCAGGCAACCTGGTGGACAATAGGTACCTGGACTTCCAAAAAATATTTTATCAAGGTCTCCAATCAAACTTTAGGAAAACTTTAGCAAGCACTTGTAATTGGCTGAAGGCTGAAACATAGAAAGTAGGCATAGGTGGAGAGTTTTCACAAGGGAGAGAGTGTGTGTGGGGAGAAAGAGTGCGCATGCCTGGAAGTCATGGTTGACTTCTGGTGACCCCTAGTGGGGCGTGCAGAGAGGTGGCTTGCTATTGCCTGCCTCTGCATCCCGGCCCTGGTATTCCTTGGGGTTCTTGGAAGGAAGCTTTGGCTCTCAAAAGCAGTCAGGGCTATTTTTGGGCAGGAACGCACAGGAACGGAGTTCCGGTGGGCTCCCAAGTTGGCCATGCCCAGCAGGAACTCATTAGCATAATAGGCCACACCCAACAGCAGAATCTCATTAGGACTGGCTACATTCGGGGTGTGTGGCCTAACATGCAAAGGAGTTCCTGCTACAAAAAAAGGCCCTGGGTTTTGACAACAAACAAGGTAAACAGAATAACAAGCAAAAGGTGGGTGTGGCTGGAGAACCACACTTCTGGTAACATGGGGGTGCAGCCTAATGTGCTAATGAGCTGTGCTGTCAGGGGTGTGGCCCAATATGCTAATGAGTTCCTGCTGTTGGGTGTGGCCTATTATGCTAATGAGTTCCTGCTGGGCTTTTTCTACAAAAAGAGCCCTGCAAAAGCTTATACTCTAGAAATGTTGTTGGCCTTTAACTAGACTTTACACCTGCCCTTCTGCAGCAAACCAACATGGCTACCCACCTGAAAACGCCTAAGGATCTGCCCCAGGATTGGTGTCAGGGGTCATTTGGGGGGGACGCGGGGGGACGCCATCCCCCCGGGTGAGGTGCGGAAGGGCGGGGCCTGGAGCTCCCTGCTGGTGCCCGCTGGAGGTCGCCACTGGCTGTGGGGAGAACACACTTCCGGTGATGTCAGGGGGTGTGGCATATGCTAATGAGTTATGCTAATGAGTCCCCCCTAGCTCTTTTTCTACGAAATGACCACTGATTGGTGTACTTAATTTAATTTGGAACAACAAGATAGAGGACACCAAATGACTCAGAAGTGTGAAGAAGCAGATGGTGAAGTAGCCTCCTTAATGAATTAGCAGGTGATATTTAAGTGAGATTCACATTAGGACATGGTCGCAACTTTAGAGGCACCCTGAGTGGGTCTTAACTGGGTAGGGCTACCCTGAAAACTGGGTTCACAGTGGAAAGCCAAGGGAAACTGTTAACCTTCCCCTGACCTGGATAGACCAGGCAAGCCTGATCTTGTCAGATCTTGGAGGCTAAGCAGGGCTGGCCCTGGCAAGTCATTGGGAGGGAGACCTCCAAGGAATACCAAGGCTGGGATGCAGAGGCAGGCAATAGCAAGCCACCTCTCTGCAATGTCCAAGCCCCACTACGGGTTACCAGAAGTCACCAAGACTTCCAGGCATGCAAGCACACACAGATACACATACACCCCCCCCCAAAAAAAAAAACCCTGTTAACCTTCAAGTGTACAGTGGCAGTGAAAACAGGACACACTGGAAAGGTGTCATATTGGTAGGATGACAAAGGAGGGCCGTATGAGGAGACAAACAGACTGAGGGAGGTGAGGGTATATGCCAGTGTTACAAGCCTCCAAGCCAAGATGGGAGAGCTGCAATGCTTGGCGCTAAGTGACAATTCACAATACAGCGGGCATCTCAGAAACATGATGGAATGGGGAAATCAGTGTGAAATGGTCATCCCTGGGTATAGGCCCTATAAACAGGACAAGGAGGGACATGTTGGCGAAGGTGTTGTGTTGTACATCTAAGAGGGCATAGAGTAAAAGAAAAACTAGAAAACGCTAGGGGAACAAATTCCCCAACAGAAGCAATATGGGTGGAAATATTGGGCCCTAAGGGTTACTTAAAATTGGTTAAGACGCTGAACTGCAGGCTGTGGAAGGCCAGTAGTTCAGCAGTTCAAGACCCGAGTTGCCGCATGACGGAGTGAGCTCCCGTCTCTAGTTCCAGCTGCTGCCAACCTAGCAGTTCGAAAGCAAGAAATTGCAAGTAGATAAATAGGGACCACTTCAGTGGGAAGGTAACAGCGTTCCGTGCGCCTTGGTGTTTAGTCATGTCAGCCACATGACCACGGAAACGTCTTCGGACAGCGCTGGCTCTTCGGCTTTGAAACGGAGATGAGCATCGGAACCCTAGAGTCGGACTCAACTGGCTTTCGAGCAAGGGAACCTTTACCTTTACCTTACTATTGCCCACCTGATCAAACACTCAAGGCTGATCTCAAGATGGAGAAGGAAATAAGGGGAGGTGACTAAAGAAAATAATGTTGTGATAGTGGCTGACTTCATCTACCCTCACATTGACTGGGTAAACATGTGCTCGATTCATGCCATAGAAATGAGATTCCTAGACATCATACGTGATGGTGCACTGGAACAGCTGGTCACTGAGCCAACCAGAGGGGTGGTGATCTTGGACTTGGCTCTGAGTGGGGCTCATGACTTGGGGCAAGTTGTAGATTTTGCACCAGTTGGTAGCACTGACCACAATGTTATTAAATTCAGGTGGGTAGCCATATTGGTCTGAAGGAGCAGAACAATGTTTGAGTCCAGTGGCACCTTTAAGACCAACAAAGTTTTATTCGAGGTATAAGCTTTCGTGTGCAAGCACACTTCTTCAGATACAGCGAAACAGACTTTCCGCATCCCTTACAGGGCTTTTTTTTTCTGGGGGAACACACTGGAACGGAGTTCTGGAACCTCTTTGACAATTTTTTAAAAATGTCTAAAAGTTCCTGAGTTTTCAGTATACAGATTGAAAACTTCATTTCCCTCTTGAGAGTTCTGGCACCTCTTCCTCCCCCCAAAAAAGCCCTGAGCCATTACATATAGAAAGAGAGGGGGGGGTAGTTGCCAGGAAGGGCCAATTAGAGTCAAGACAGAGACAAAAACAAAAATGGAAATTACCAGTCCATACATATAGGTAGAGGGTGAGCAGTAAATTACCATGCAGCATAATGAAGATGTTTAACAAATTCAAGGATCAAACAGGAATAATAAGCTTAGTTTATATGGTAACCATTTGTTTGGGTTCAATTCTGGGACAAAACAGTGAAGGAAATAAATATATCAAAATTGGAGATTGATGTATCCTTAATTGTAGCATGCTGAGACTAATAAATTGAGACCCTGCCATCCCTCTCCTCTCAAGCATGGAAGCGACTTTACAGCATCTTCTTCTTTGAAGTGGGGTGATTGGCTGTGTAGATTTATCTCCCCTGTCCCCAGACTAGAGAAGTACATTCCAATCTCTACTATTAATTACGCTATATTACAATCTATCTACTATTCTAATCTATTATTCCAAATAAGAGATAAAATAAAATGGCCCTTCTGGGGGATTGGTAAGAATACAGATGTAAGGAGTGAATGAGGTTAGCATATGTAGTGAGATAAGAAACCAATATCCCTGTTAAGTCCTGGGAATTCCATTGTTCTGAGTGTTGTAATAAAATAAAATGTAATTAAGTTCTGCATTTATGTCAATGTAAAG
Organism: Gekko japonicus; assembly: GCF_001447785.1. Taxonomy (NCBI): domain Eukaryota; kingdom Metazoa; phylum Chordata; class Lepidosauria; order Squamata; family Gekkonidae; genus Gekko; species Gekko japonicus. Next base: position 924,830 of record NW_015174283.1, on the reverse strand, counting down.
TTACCCCTAAAACCCAGAAGAGTAACAGTAATATTTGCTTTCAAAAGACGGAACTTTTTACAAAAGTGAGGAGAATAGTTAGAAGGAAGCTGAAAGGGAGACTCAAGAGAGTCGAATCCCTAGCAGAAGCTTGGAAGTTATTAAAACCACCTAACTGAAGCCCAGATAGAATGCATTCCCCAGGTTAGGAAAGGTACTGCCAAGTCTAAAAGAAGGCCTGCATGGTTAACAACACAAGTCAAGGAAGCCATAAAGAGCAAAAAAGTTTCTTTTAAAACATGGAAGGTCTGCCCCAAGGAAGTGAAGAGACAGGAGCACAGGGTCTGGCAAAAGAAGTGGAAGTTAATAAATAGGCATGCAAGAAGAGAATTTTGAGGAGTCGATTGCTAAAAGCATCAAGACAAGCAATAACCATTTCTTTAAATTTTTCCAGAGCAGGAAACCAGACAGATAAGCAGTTAAGCCTTTGGATGACCAAGGAATCAAAGGTTTGCTAGAGGACGATGGGAAGATGCCAGAGAAGATAAACAAATTCTTTGCATCTGTGATCACTGTGGAAAGTGCAGGGCATGTAGCCAGACCAAAGCAACCATGTTCCAAAATGGCATGTGAAGAATGGAGTCAAATTGAGCTGACAAGAGATGACGGTCTAGACCTATTGGGGGGGG
>NW_015174283.1:617578-923716 GCF_001447785.1 Gekko japonicus | reverse complement strand
TGAGATCGAGCGCACAAAGGATGAGGGTCTAGCCTGTTTGGGGGGGGGGGGGACCAGTGAGTGTCCTGGTCTTGATTAATACACCCAAGAATTCTTAGGGAACTCAAATGTGAAATTGTTGAACTACTGTGGAATTTGCTGCCAGAGGATGTAGTGAAGGCCACAGGCATAGACAGCTTTGAAAGGAGATGTAACTTGTCACTAAAATCAATCACTGTATCAGAAGACTGGAGAGTGTTAAATATTACATTTATTTTTAAAAGGGAGTCTAGAGAGGAACCAGGAAATTACAGGCCAGTTAGCCTAGCATCTATCCCATCCACATTAAGAGAACGTAATCAAACACAGAATTATTAGGCACATAGAGGAACAGTCTGCTGAGAGAAAATCAGCATGGCTTCTGTAAAGGGAAGTCCTGCCTCACTAACCTTTCGGTGTTTTTTGAGAACATGAACAAGCATGTAGATAACGGTGACCCTGTAAGACACTGGGCTTTCAAAAGGCTTTTGACGAGGTGCCTTACAAATGACTCCTCAGTAAACTTAGCAGCCATGGGATAAAAGGACAGATTCCCTTATGGATTTAAAACTGGTTAAATGTAAGGAAGCAAAGAGTAGGAATAAATGGACAGTTCTCTCAATGGAGGGAAGAAAACAGTGGGGTCCCACATGGATCAGCTGGGGCTATTTAATTTGATCATAAATTATCTGGAACTGGGGATGAGCCCTGCGGCAGCCAAGTCTCCAGATGACACAAAATTATTCAGGATGGTAAAAGCCAAGGCTGATTGTGAAGAGCTCCAAAAGGACCTCCACAAATTGAGTGAGTCGGCAGCAACGTGGCAAATGAAGTTCAACGTAGAACAAAAAAAAAATCCCAGTATCAAGTACAAGCTAATCAAGTCTGAACTTACTGAGACTGAGAGTGGTAAAGAGGCCTTGGGGTCACAGTGGATAGCTCAACCCAGTGTGCTACAGCAGTGAGAAAAGCCAACTCTGTACTGGGGATTACTAGGAAAGGGACTAGGGAAACAGCCAATATTATAATTCTTCTGTACAGATTTATGGTGTGGCCTCATTTGGAATACTGTGTGCAGTTCTGGTCACTGTATCTCAAAAGGGACATCACAGAGCTGGGAACAGTACAGAGGAGGGCAAGGAAGATGATTCGGGGGTTGGAGCACCTTCCCCGTGAGGAAAGACTGAAGAGTCAGTTGAGAAAAGACATGATAGAGGTTTATAAAATCATGTACAGGATACAGAAAGTGGACAGATACCCTTTTCTCCCTCTTCCAAACTACTAGAACTCGGGGACATCAAATAAAGTTGATGGGCGGTAGATTCCGGATGGACAAAAAGAAAGACTTTTTTTTATAGGAGTGATTAAAATGTGGAATTTGCTGCCAGAGGATGTAGTGATGGCCACAGGCACAGAGAGCTTTAAAAGGAGATCAGACAGATTCATGGAAGATCGGTCTATCAATGGCTACTAGCCATAGTGACCAAAGTCAGTCTCCATGTTCAGAGGCAGTAAACCTCCAAATACCAGTGCCAGGAGGCAACATAAGGGGAAGGACTCAGTTTCTATGCCCTGTTATTGGCCACTGTGTGAGACAGGATGCTGGACTAGAGGTACCACTAGGCTGATTCAGCAGGGTTCTTTTTATGTTCTTACATGCTGAAATAAAAACGGCAAGGATGTTTCACTAGTGCATCCACATTTTAGAACACTGTATAATTCTAGGTGCCCCAACTCTAAAACAATATGTTAAAGTTGGAAAAGGTACAGAAAAGATCAACTGAAAGGATCAAAGGGTTCTTGAAGCCCTTTCCCTGCATGGAAAGGGTTCAGGGAATTTTAGCTCTGAAAGATGACAAAGGGAACATCATTCATAACACTAACAAATGATGTAGAGTGAGTGGTATAGAAAAGATTTTTGCTCTCACACACAACAGAACTTGAGATCACCCAATGGAATTTAGGGACAGTCGATTCAAGAAAGACAAAAGGAAGTATTTCTTCACACAATGCGTAATTAACTTACAGAACTTACTGACTCAAGATGCGGTAGCCAATGATATAGATAGGTTATTGTGACCAAAGCCACTGATAGGTTTAAAAAGGGATCAGAAAAATCCACAATCTAAGTGGAACCTCCCTGATTATAGAATCGTAGAGTTGGAAGAGACCTCCAAGGTCATTGAGTCCAACTCCCTGCACAATGCAGGAAATTCACAAGTACCTCCCCCCCCCACACACCCCAGTGACCCCTGCTCCATGCCCAGAAGAGGGCAAAAAATCTCTCCAGGATCCCTGGCCAAACTGGCCTGGAGAAAATTGCTTCCTGGCACCAAAGCGGTGATCAGTATTTCCTGGGTGTGTAAGAAAGGGCCATGAGAACTAAGCACTGAAACAACCCTTCCTGCCCTCCCTTCTGCCCAAGTTCACAGAATCAGCACTGCTGACAGATGGCCATCTAGCCTCTGTTTGAAAATCTCCAAAGGAGGAGAGCCCACCACCTCCCGAGGAAGCCTGTTCCACTGAGGAACCGCATGTCGCATATAGGACTGCTGTTCTGGAAACACAGGTATGAAGCTCATGTAGGTTAGCCAATCTGCTTGTGGACCCAGGGCCGGCCCGAGGTTTTTCTGTGCCCTAGGCGGGGCTACCTTCTGGTGCCCCCCCCGCGCACCCAATTACGGGGTTGCCAACCTCCCGGAGCGCTCCCCAGAAAGCCCTTCTCTCCAGTTGATTTTACTCCCAAGGAGATCTGTATGGGGTTGTAGCTTCCCTGGGACAGTTGGCTTTTGGCTGGGCTTGGACTTGCTGCATATCGGGCTCTGCCTGCACACGGCTGCCCTGCTGCTGGCCGCCTGCTGCGGAGGGAGGTGGTGGCGCAGCTCGCCGCGGGCCCGGGTGATGACCGCCTGCTCTTCTTCGCCGCCAGTGCGCTGGTGCTGGGCTGCCTGGCCGGCGGGACGTAGCTGGTGCTGGGGGGGCGGCTCCTGCTCTGCCGGGGCGTGCTGCTCCTTGCCTTGACCGGCGCCCTGCGGCTGAGCGCACTGCTTTCCTAGGCGGCCTCGGACATCTCCGCGCTAAGAGTCATGGCCGAGCACCGGCGGGCATCAGAGGCCAGCACCGAACAGGATGGGCACCCCCCTGACAGGCCGGCCTCCTCCTCCACCGCACTCCTCCTGCCAGCCCGTCGTCTGTTCGGCCCTCCACAGGGGCACCCACCCAAGCAGTGGCTCCTGCTGCTCTGGCTCCTGCCACTGCTGCTGCTGCCTTCCCGTAGCTGCTCTTAGGCCACTGTGGGGGGGAGGGCAGGGGGAAGCCCGCCCACCCTAGTCCAAGGTGCGCATTGCACTGTGCACTGGAGACAGGCAGGGAGAGGGCAGGAGGCGGAGCGCACAGCAGTGGGGAGAGCAAGAGAGAGACCGCAGGGAGAAGAGACCATGCAGGGCCCGCCACCCCATCCCAGGGCCCGGCGCTCTAGGCAAATGCCTAGTTCGCCTAGCAGGTGAGCCGGCCCTGGATGGTTATCATATCACCTCTCAGTCGTCTCCTCTCCAGGATAAACATACCCAGCTCCTTCAACCTTTCCTCATAGGACTTGGTCTCCAAACCCCTCACCATCTTCCTTGCCCTCCTCTGGACACGTTCCAGCTTGTCTATATCCTTCTTAAATTGTGCTGCCCCAAACTGAACACAATACTCTAGATGAGGTCTACCCAGAGTAAAGTAAAGTGATACCATCACTTCATGTGATCTGGACACTGTACTCCTGTTGATACAGCCCAAAATCGCATTTGCCTTTTTAGCTGCCGATCCAAGGTGGTCTACCTGAATGTAGCAGATGCTGGGGACAGTGAGCTTCCCAAAGGCCTTTGGTTGGCAGAATTTGGAAAAAGAAAGCTGGTTGAGACAGACCAGTGTTGTGACCTAGCAAAGTCAGGACCCTCCGTGTGTCAGTGCAGCCAGAGATACTCTAGCTTAAAAGGTCAGGGGCACAGCCCTCCCCCTCTTCCCAGGCATGGAAAGGGAGACAGAACAGACGGGGCCATACCTTGTTGCCGCAGGGAAGACCGCCCAGGGCGTGGGAGGGAGAAGCTGAAGGACCGTGCTGGCAGGGTTGCCGGCCCATCTAGGCTGACGCTCTTGGTGCGTTTGCGACACTCCACGGAGAGGAGATCCCGACACTGTTTGTGGCAGCTCACACCACAAGCTGGATGGCACACGAGAAACGAATAACAGTCATGTGATTACCCTACGAGCTCAATTCTTTAGTTCCCCACCCCATCATCCCCACCTCAGATGGCTCCTTTCTACACAGGGAGAGAAGCTGAGGCTTAAGCATTCTCTGAACCAGAAGCGCTGCTCCAGCAAGGGGGGGGGGGGAGAATACTTTGTGCATGCTCTGTGGAACACCATTTTGCATTATTCACATCTTCCAGGGCTGAGCCCTGCTGCTGGAAACAAGTTCAGATTCAAAATCCTGGCTCAAGGTAAGCCCTCCAAAAGTTATCCTCCCTGTTCTCTTATGGCCGGTTATATGCCCCCATCGATTTCTGCTGGTTTTCCCTTTACCCTTACAACTCACCTCGACATTTGAGCCCTTTCTTGTAGAGTCCAAGAATCTGAATGAGGAGAGAGACAGACACACACACAGCTTTAGGAGGTTAGCTAAACTATACACTTCACAAAACCGCCACAGGGACTAGCCAATGTACTGCAGCTGCAAGTTCCCAGTGAAAAGTCTGCTTAAAAGCACCTACAAGGGCCCAATTCTGATCAGGAGGATGGCGCAGGGGGAGGAGGGGATCCCTCAGCCAACATGGCACCAAGGATATTATTTACCTGGGTGCAGGGGGAGGGGGCCCCCTGCAAGTACAAGCATTCCATGCATGTGGGAGAGGGGAGCAGAGGTCCATCTGTGGCTATTAGCCACGAGGTACAGGTGGAAAACTAAGTCTGGGACAGTGATGCTCTGTATTCTTGGTGCTTGCGGGGGCAACAGTGATTTGATTTTGATTTTTTGGGATTTGTATCCTGGTCTCCTCCATGTCCAGGCTCAGAGTGGGTAATACCGTTGACAAAAACTTTCAACAATACAATATTAACACTTCTAGTGCATAAATACAATAAAATACCTAATCATATATAATAAAATACATAATATTATAAACTAGCAACATAATTAAAAGATGGCATAAAAACTTAAGGGGGGGTGATGTATAATCTGTCTGATCTGAAAGGAGAGGGGAGAAGACGGGGAGAGAGGAGGAGGCTAATCAGAGATGGGACCCATCGTTGTCCTCAGCCATAGGCCTGGTGGAACAACTCTGTTTTACACGTCCTGCGGAACTGCATCAGATCTTGCAGGGCCCGGATCTCAGCTGGAAGAGTGTTCCACCGGGCCGGAGCCAGGGCCTTTTGGTCAAGGACAGCTGGACGCTCTTTGGGGCCAGGGGTCACCAGCACGTTTTGTTCACTAGAGTGTAACGTTCTTTGGGGGGGATACCAAGAGAGGTGGACCCAAAGGTATGCTGGTCCCATACCATTTAGGGCTTTGAAGGTTAACTTCAAAACCTTGACTCTGGAGCCAGTGCAGCTGGTAGAGCACTGGTCGAATATGTGGGAGGACTTCTGGAGTTTTGGCCCCGCTGGTGGACCTCCTGATGGCAACTGGGTTTTGACCACAGAATTTGGACTAGTCACTGGCCTGATCCAACATGGCTTCTCTTATGTTCTTAGAGCCTTCTCCATGGCGGCCCCCATGCTCTGAAATATTCTCTCCCCAAAGACTGAGATGGCTGTCTCAGTGATGCCCTTCTGGAGATCAGTTTAAACTATTCTCTTTGAAAGGAGCTAATTCGGGGACTGTCTTATTGAAAGGCACCCTGAGTGTTTTTTTAAACTAAAAAGATAAGATATAGATATTATAAATTATTAATCAGTACATAAATTCAGTAACAACTCAGGGATTTTTTTGCAGGTTCTCCTGCTTGTGGTGTCTTTGTAAAGACATGCTTCCATGCAGCACCATTCTAAACATTGGCCCAAAGGGGCTTAGGATACCAATTACCACAGCATCACGTGGGTAGCTGTGTGGGTCTGAAGCGACAGAACAAAGTTTTGCTGTGATCACACACAATAAATAATCCACTTTCACTGCACTTTCAAATTGGATTTTGCCAGTTCACACATTTGGAAAGTGCACTGAAAGTGGATTGAAAGTGTATTATTTAGTGTATATGATCGCAGCCATAGAGTCCAGTGGCAACTTTTAAGACCAACAAAGTTTTATTCTGGGTATAGGCTTCCGTGTGCATGCACACTTCATCAGATTGGTATCTGAAGAAGTGTGCATGCACAGGAAAGCTTATACCCAGAATTAAACTTTGTTGGTCTTTTTTTAAACATTTTAAAATTTTTATTTAAACAATGTGAAATAACAAAGAATTAATAAATTAATGAAGTTATCAAAGGTGCCACTTGACTTCAACTTTGGTCAATTACCACAGCTGTTGCTTTTTGGATGGAGTTGTTAGAAACCTACAAGTTTCTGAGGTGGTAAAGCATCCAACAGCTGACACAAGGGGTGTTCAACAAGTATGGAGCAGCCTCCACTGCTTACCTCTCCAACTTCTAACATTGCAAAAAGGAAGCTAATGTTTTTTCTTACGCCTAACCAACCACCCCTTTAACGCTGGAGGTGACTTTTCACTGCATTCCAGAATGACTGGACAGAAGCGTTTTTTTAAAAAAAGAATTTGGCAAAATTTTGGAATTCAACTCCAAATTCAATGGTTACTTCTGTAAAAAAATATACTTCAGATGTTTAGAGGGTTACATCTGAAGGCTTGCTGAATGATTTTTAACATGACCATGCCAAATTCGACAATTCCCTCCCCCAAGACACCTTACTCCAACAACAATCTAACTAGGAATGTTGCCAGAAACTCAGATTAAGAGAGCGGAAGCAAAGGGCAGGATGTACCAGGACATTTTCCAGTGCAGGCTTTACTGGCACAAAGTATCGCACTTTCGAGGAACTGCCTGGAGAATTTTAGTTTTAGATCTAGTTACAAGACCTTCTCAGTTGATCAGCTTGACCCATAACCAATCCAAATTTCTCCAACACGTAGAGAGAGATGTCCACCCACCATCTTGAACTGACTCAGCCATCAAAGGTGTCCCCAGCTTCAATTTTTTTTTTGTATTTTTCATACGTGCATGCGTGTGTATGTATACATGTGTGTGCACCTGGAAGTCGTGGTGACCTCTGGTGAATGACCCCTACTGGGGGCCCAGAGGATATTCAAAGAGGTGGCTGAGTAAAGCCCACCCCTGCCTCCTGGTATTCCAAGGAGGTCTCCCTTCCAAGTACTTGCCAGAGTTGACCCTGCTTAGCTTCCAAGGTCTGACAAAATCGGGCTTGCCCGGGCTATCCACGTCAGGGCCCAGCTTCAGTTTTGGAGGTGGGTTCATGGGAACTTTTTAATCCACCATGACAACAAGACGTTTCACAGTAATAACACGACCTGCTCAGTTTTCCTGGGACAAGTTCACCCCCCGTACCATATTTGGGAGGCCCTAGAGCCATCTACCTGTCCGAAACAGAACACTGGACTAGGCGGGCACTGTGGACCCGACCCAGCGGGGCTCTTCTTATGTTCTTAAGAATGAACCACTCCACCTCCCAGCACAACAGCCCTCCTCACCAGGCCCTTGCATTGGCGGCAAGCAATGGGCCGCAGGAACGTGGTCTCATGGAAGCTGTGGATGAAGCCCATCTTGCCGTTCAATTCCATGCTGGATTTCATGAAGTAGGATATCATCTCTTCCCGACTGATGCAGCCGTCCCTGTGCCGCGGAGAGAAGAGAGGGTAAGCGGGTGTGCTTCATTTGGGCTACCGCCACCCGCTGGGGCGCAGCTTTCCTGGGAAGTAGGGGCGGCTGGTGCTTCCAAGAGGGTGAGGCAGTGTGCCACATGCCACTCACTCTGCCCAGCCTTTCCAGCCACACCTTCCCATGGCTCCGCCCACCCAACGATCCTCCTACCTGTTCCATTCCAGCTCTGCCCACAGAAGTCCATTCTATCCACCAAAACGGGTGAATGGACCTTCCGGTGTGTATCCACCTATCTCCGGACTGCGTGGAGTGAGACTTCTTACTTCCCCTTCCTGCTGCACCCCACTGAGCTCCTTCCCCAGATGTTTTGTTTTGTTTATAGAAGGGGGTCTGCAGACCTTCAGGACCTTGCACAGGGGGTGAAGTGGGTGGGAGGGATTGGTGGACGTCGCCACCCCCTCTTCTGCAAACAGAAGTGCCATTTGAGCAAAGTGGCACCTTTAAGACCAACAAGGTTTTATTCAAGGTGTGACTTCTTCATGCACATGAAAGTTTATACCCAGAATTAAACTTTGTTGGTCTTAAAGGTGCCACTGGACTCAAACTTTGTTCTATTGCTTCAGGCTAACACAACTGCCCAATGCTCCCTCTAAGCTGTGGACTCTTGTGAGCAAAAATTCTGCTTCGTGAGCTACTGGCATTAAAGTTGTGAGCCAGCGATTTGGCCACTGCATAAATTAGTTTGCTCTGGAGCCATCCTTCCTGAGCTAAGACATAAATGTGTGAGCTGGAGGCTAAAAAACTGTGAGCTAGCTCACACTAACTCAGCTTAGAGGGAACACTGCGTGCCCATCTGAATCTTTTTTCTTTGGGTGTCATTAGAAGATCCCAGCAAAACAGGGATCACATGGTCAGGGAGCCAATCAGATCTGACTACCTGATGACATCAGCAAAGGCAAATGAAGCTACGTGACTCTACTTTTGAGGCTCTGGGTTCAGCTTTTCAGTGTGCCAGACTACACCGTGGACTGAGCATTTGGGAAGTGCACATCTGAGTCAGAGCATTATTGTGTGGACAGAGGACATCCACCTTCACGCAGGGTTTCCCATATGCATCCAAATGTAAACCCCAGCGGCGGTTCCCAGTTTTATCACACTGTGCTGTGGTGTAGTGGAGCACAGAAAAATCAGGGAACATCAGCCCCAATGGCTGAAGCAATGGGAACGCATTTACTTTCCTCCCCACCCATTCTGAAAAATGCATGTGCTTTTCTAGGGGGTATGAAAACATTAACGGATCTTGGGCCCGATTCAGGTCTGCTCTGACCAAAAACCAGAAGTGAAAATCAGCAGGACAAGAAGAAACATGGGACAGCAAGGGAAGCAACGCCTCTTCTGCTCTCTCAAAACTATTGTCTGTTGCAGGACTTACGGCGCCTCTGAGCACATTCAGAGTTCATTGCCCTCACCAGTGAACAAACACAGCTTGAGATCTAGACGAATCGAAAACATCTGAGTGTTCCAGCTTCAAAACAAGCTTAAACCCCCACACACACACACACACCCGCAGCCTGCCTCCATCTCCAGCTATGAGAAAGGAGTGTTATCAAGAGCGGAAAGACCAGGTGTCAAGCCTCTTGGGGTCCTGGAGGATGAGCGGGGTGCGGTCTCGTGCACTGCGGACTGAACTGTTACGGGAGCCGAGCCCAGCCCCTCCCTGTTCCCACACGCTCAGAAGGGTGGAGGCAGCTACCGGAAACCACTGAGGCTGAAATGCCCCCACACTCAGTCACAGGCGGAAGAACCTGGAGCCAAGCAGCTGCTGCATCAGTCGAGAAGCAGGCCACCAAATATGGAGTGGTGTGACTGTTTGATGTCTGGGAGGGGAAACTAGGACTCCAGGGCTCTCTCCCTCTGGTTCTGAGAGGAGGCTAGCGAGGAGGCACAGCGGTGGGTGGGCTGGGAGCCAGAACTCCTGGGTCCTCTCCCAGTGGACGCAGCCGTAAAACATTCTGACTTTGCATTCGAGAGCGCACCAGGCAGAATGCAGCTCCGCTCCTCGGCAAACCCCGCACACAAACATTCCAGACCCAAGAGGGTGTCTGAATTTGGCTTTCAAAGCAGAATTTGGTTGCGGGGGCGGGGAGGAAGAGACTATAAAATTGTAAACACTCAGACTTCAAACAGTCCTCTCCTGCCGATTCCAAACGACTCTGCTACCCTTTCCCATCCGATTCCTCCACCTGCTCCTCCCTCATGCTTCTGCTTCAAAACTTCAGTCCTTGTTATAAAAATCTCTCTGCCTCCGCATCTCTCTGACTTTATCGGGTTTCTCTTCCTCCAGGGCCGGCCCGAGGTTGTCCTGCGCTCTAGGCGAGCGCAAATGCCAACCTCCCGGCGAGGCCTGGAGACCTCTCCGCCAGAACCAGGCTGGGAGGAGGGTCACCCAGCCGCCGCTCGCCTCCCCCCCGCCGCTGCTGCTCGCCTCCCCCCCCGCCTCCCCTCCCCCGCAGCCTCTCTGTTGGGGGAAAAAGCTACAGAAGGCGGCGGCCAGCGGTGTGGGAGATGGTGTGGCGGCGAGGAGCGAGCAGGATCGTGGGGATGTGGCTACTCCGCCGCTATCATGGCTACTTTTTAAAGGGAGCTCTGGGGGGGGATACGGGCACGTGAGAGAGAGGCTTTCCTTTCCTGATTCCCTGACTGTTGAGAGAGGAGGAGATGGAGGCAGGGCGAGCTGATGGCGGGCGGGGCGTGGGGGAGGGGGGCGACGAGGAGCGAGCAGGATCGCGGGGGTGCGCAGCTCTGAAGTGCAGAGCTATGGCCACCCGCGCGCCACGCCCCCCCACACGTCGCTGGCGGGTTCCCCGGCAAAAGCTTCCCCAGCCACCTCCGCCGGGCGCTTCTGAGTTGCTAAGGGTGCCAGAGGGGCGGGCGCCCGGTTAGGGCAGCAGTGGGTTGCAGGGGGTTGGGGGGGCACAGTTTGGCGCCCCTGAGGGCCGGCGTGCCCTAGGCCAGACACTAGCTGGCCTAGTGATAGAGCCGGCCCTGCCTGTGCCTTCATTCCATTCTGCACAAGCTTATTCCCACTTCCAGGATGTCTGTTGTGCTGCTTGCTATGCCTGGAAAAGCCCCCTCCCCATTCACCAGCCCACTTCCTCCTCCTCTTCTTCCTACACCTTTTCCCCCTGTTCCACCACTGTCATCCCATTCCGTCACAACCACTAACCTGAGCTCTCCTCTCCATCTGTCCCTTTGACTGTCCAACGTAAGAGTTCTAGGTAAGGAATACATCCCTTTTGTACAGTATCTCGCACACGCTACTTGCCCTTATTTAACAGGAACTACAGCATTCATTTAAAGGGGAGGGGCAATTTACCGCTTTGACTTCAGAACAGACTTGGGGTTGGACTAGATGACCCTTGGAGATCCCTTCCAGCTCTGTGATTCTATGACTTCTGTCTGTAGCGAAGACTTCACCTGTTGCTCTACTAACACAATGGTGCACTTTCCGCAGTTTGGAGAAGGAAGCAGTGTTAAGATTTGCTGAGGTTCAAATTATCCCGGAAGGGCTGCCTTTGGGAAGGCAGCCCAGCTGCCTAATCTAGGCCTGTGATTTCTTGGTGGTAGCAACACACTCTGCACATGCTCAGAGGCACTCCCCTCACCAGTTATGTGGTAGATATAGGAAGAGGAAAAAAGTCCCAGCAGCAGATAATGATGTGTGAGATGCATATTGTGGTACAGATAAAAGTCACACAAAACCACGAGCACACACGGCCCCCCACCCCCGGCTCAAATGTAGTCTAATGAGAGAACTACAAATCACTTCTAGAAATGGAAGATGGAAGAGTCTGTTGAGCTGATACCCTCCTCAGCCCACCCCCTACACTTGACCAGCACTCACTGATTCTCATCCAGATCTCCAAACTTGCAGAGGTATGGGAAATTATTCCTGATGATCTTAAATTCTTCCTGTGAAATGTGACCGTCTCCATCCACGTCAAAGTTCTGGAAGACAGACTGAAAGACAAAGTGTGGGGGGGGGGGACAGGGGGACCAAGAGATCCCGGTCATGATACCTTCAGCTCTAGGAGTCTTCGTCAACCCTGCAATTCCCCTTCCTCCAGGCACTGGGATCGGGATCCTTCCCACTCCCCCCAAACTGTTTCAGCTTGCTGGCTGTTCTTTCTGTCGTTGCTGTTCCCAGATTTATTGGCTGTGGGGTTGTGACCCCCACCCCTTTCGCCTGAATCTGGTTTCCCCCCCACCCCATTTATACTATTCTGTTTACATTCCTCTCTGTTGTTATTACATTCCACTCCTTGATTTGGTTTTCGTTTGTGATGGAGCCTCCTTTTTTTTTTTAAAAAAAGGGGGGGTTGTTTTCAAGCCACCAGCTTTGATGGTTTTGGTGTGGAGGTGAGGTGAGCTCATTTTATCTTTGAAGGGAAACCGCCTCAAGAGTTTTGTGCTGGGAGGGCAGCCGAGAAAGCAGGGAGGTTAAGATAAACAAGAGGCTTGTGGCTCCATAAAGATTAACAAATTTTGATCCTAGCACAGGCCTTTGTGGGCTAGAGCCCAAGAACGTGTGCTAGAAGAATATCTTGTTAGTCTTTGAGGTGCCACAAGACTCCTGTTTGTCTAGCTCAAGACAGTCTGGTTACTGTGAAAAAGAGATATTTTTACATCTAGTATCCAGCACCTGAAACGTGCTTATCTGATGACAGAAGCAAAGGACTCCAGGTTACAAGTCCCACCCGCCCCAAGGGGCTGAATGCTGAGCTCTGGGAAAGCCCCAGTCAAGCTTGGATTGGGGAGGGGACTCCAAGGAGCAGCCCAGAGCAGGTGTCTATGCTCGGAGAACGCAGTTTTCGTTTGCTGATCATTTAGTACATCTAGAAAAGCCATCCTGTGTCTTTACAAACAGGAGGAGGAGTCTAGCGGCACCTTAAAGGTGAACGTGCTTTGATTCTAGCATCAGCTTTCATCCCAGACAAAAGAAAAAACTTGTTTGTCTTTAAAGTGCCACAAGATGCCTGCTTAGTTTTGTGGCCAACAGACTAACATCCCCTCCCCCTATTTCTGTAAGGTAAGAGGAGCACACTGTAACAGGAATGTTGGTGATTTGTTTCATTTATACCCTTCTCTCTCCTTAATGGGGACCCAAAACAGCTTACATTGTTCTCCTCTCCCCCATCGTCATAACAACCCTGTGAGGTAGGCTAGGCTGAGAGAGAGAGACTGGCCCAAGGTCACCCAGCAAGCTTCCACGGTCGAGTGGGGATTAAAACCTGGGACTGCCAGATCCTAGGCTGACACTCTAACCCAGGGTGTCAAACATGCGGCCCGGGGGCCGGATCAGGCCCCCGGAGGGCTTCTATCAGGCCCACAGTGGAACTGGCTGTCTTCTGCTTCTTCTTCCAGTTCTGCTGCTGCGTCATTGTAGGTTTGCAACTTACAGATACACACCTGAACAGCTTACTCAAGATTGCAACAGCACAGACATTTTGATGCAATAATTCAGAGCAAGGGGTGTCAGTTATCAGACACTGTTAAATAAAGAAAATATTGCAAGAGTGCTAATGCTTTAAGCATGTTTTTATTTTAAGTTAAAAAAAACTTTGTGTTTGTGTCCTTTATAAAGTTTATATCTTCGCTACCTGGCATTACATTTTATGACACACATGGCCCAGCCCAACAAAGTTTCATTTATATCAGACCTGACCCTCATAACAAATGAGTTCGACACCGTTGCTCTAACCACTGCCTGCATTCCAGGAGTCACTTCGAAGGAACCAGTGGTGCACAGTCATCATTTTCTGTCCTTCCCTTGAGCACCGCCTACAAAAACACCTCTTTATCACGTCTAGACTAGAGGGGCACTGGTACCCAGGATGCCAGACCTCTAAACCTGGGGTCTCTCTTCATTCTGTCCTTACTCAAGATACGAAGGGCAGACCTCTATCTACGCCAAATCAGGCAATTGGCCCCTTTCCTATGTCCCCCTGACCTAGCCACAGTGATCCACACAATGGTCACCTCCAGGTTAGACTACTGTAACTTACTCAACGCAGGGCTGTCCTTGAGACTGACCCAGAAACTTCAACTGCTCCAGAACGCAGCAGCACTGGTCCTTACAGGCACCCCTATTAGAGCACACATTGAACTGGTGCTCTGCCAGCTGCACTGGCTCCAGATTGAGACCAGATCAAGTTCAAGGTGTTGGGTTTTACCTTTAAAGCCCTACACAGTCTGGGACCAATATATCTGCGGGACCGCCTCTCCTGGCATACCCTCCCAAACAGCATTATGCTCTTCTAATAACAATACACTGACGATCCCAGGACCAAGGAGTATTTGCCTGGCGTCAACCAGAGACAGAGCCTTTTCATTGGTGGCTCCAGCTTGGCGTAATGCACTTCCAGCTGAGATCTGGACCCTGCAGGATTTGGTACAATTCCATGGGGCCTGTAAGATGGAGATGTACCACCAAGCCTATGGATGAGGTCAGGAGAACGCCCATCCATACAGATCCACTGCCTCTTCCTCCCCCCTCTCTCCCTGGGGCAGCCATATAGTAATTGTACAGGCCATCTTAGGAATTGTATTGCTGGAATTGTTTTAATGGATATGTTTTAATCTTATATACATTCTATTTCTTATATGTTAGAACCCGCTCTGAGCCCCACAGTAGTGGAGGAGAGGGGGGATAAAAATAGAATAAAATAAACAATCAAATAATCTTCTCTTGTCCTCTTTGGGCCTTGCAGTCTCCTTTACAATTTATCCTTCCCTGCCTCCAATGAGTTCAAGATGGAATATATAATTTTCCTCCTCCTCCTCCATTTTATCCTCACAACGACCCTGCGAGGTGGCTTAAGCTGAGAGAGAAAATGTCACCAGGGCCAGGTCTCCCAGCAAGCTTCACAGCAGAGTGGAAATCTGAACCTGGGTCTCCCAGATCCTAGTATGGAATGATAACCACTATACTACACTGCCCCCGGTCACTTTGTTTACCCACACCCAGTAAACTTCCACTGGCAAGCTGGTAGTACCACCACAAATCCACCTTACCAAGCTTCTGCTGCAATTTTTTCCCCTTTACTGGGAAACGTGGACGATCAGGGATACCGCATAGACCTCCTGTGCTACCAAGGCTAATGTTTGTTTTTTACATTTCACCCAATACTTCCAGCGTTCAGCCGACTGAAACTTGTCTACATAACTGGCTGGCCTTCTGCAGATTGGGGCGAAGAGAAACACTGAAGCCAGCCACCAGGAATGAGGACGACCTGCCATTTCTGGTTTGATTACCTGGCACTTCTGGTTTGGAGAAACTATTTATGACACTCTAATCCTGCCCTTCTTCCAAGGAGCTCAGGGTGATGTGCATGGCTGGTCTCCACTGCAACAACCTTGTGAAGTGAGGCAGAGAGTGGCTGGTCTACAGGCACTCACGGCAGAAGACGGATTTGAACCCAGCCCTCGCAGGCCCTCATCCAACACACTCGAGCTCCTTAAAGAGGCTGGGTGGAAGCTCAAAACATCCTTGGCACGATGATCATATTTTCACATGGCCAGGGCCTCCCCCGACATATTGCACTCCCCCTGCCCTTCCCTTCCCGCCTCCTTACCTCCACCATCTTCTCGATGTGCTTGCGCACGACTGCCTGATCCGGCTTGGGTTTGGGCACCGATGCCCACTCCTCGATGACAACTGGCTGGGGTGGTGGGGTGGAGGACGTAGGGCTGGAAGGCTGGAACAGAGATGCCAAACAAGTTGCTGGAGCCCGTGGAAGGGGCAGGGGCTTTTGTAGAGAGGCAGCTGGTTCTGGGGTGGGACAAAGGGGTACAGACACGAGGACCTTCCCCCTTCTTCTTCACAGGTTCACTACACTCACATTCGACCTTTGGCGTGCTTATTTATATCCTGTTTTCTTCTCCAGTGGGAACACAGAGCTCTTTACATCTATTTTATTTTTATTCATTTAATTTGTATCCCACCCGCCCCACTGAGGCAGGCTCAGGGTGTGTGTGTGTGTGTATATATATGAATACACACAGAGAGAGAGAGGGCTATTTTTGGGCAGGAACGCACAGGAATGGAGTTCCGGCTAGCTTCCAAAACCAGGGGGCGGGCACATGTAGCAAGCCCCGCCCCCTGCTCCCAGCAGCCCTCAGTTGGGCCACGAGGAGCAAGAAGCAGGGAGGTAAGTTGCAGAGCCCCCCCCCCCACCTTTCCCAGCCCGCGCCAAGGCACAGGGCCCGGGAAGGCCTGCGCTGCCTTTCCCGGCCCATGCCGAGGTGCAGGGCCTGGGAAGGCCCGTGGAGCCCCCTGCCTTTCCCAGGGTGTGGCCTAATATGCCAATGAGCCGCACTGTCAGGGGTGTGGCCTATGCTAATGAGTTCCTGCTGGGCTTTTTCTGCAAAAAAGCACTGTATATATATGTGTGTGTGTGTGTGTGTATATGAATGTATATAAAACAGGAGAGTAGTTAAGACACAATATTTCATTAGGTAAAATCGCACTGTTCTCTATCCTCCTCTGTTTTGTCCTCACAACAGCCCTGTGAAGTAGGCTGAGAGAGAAAGATTGTGCGTGTGTGTTTGTCTCAGGCCTAAGGTCAGCCTGCAAGCTTCCACAACAGAGCAGAGATTTGAACCTGGGTCTCCCAGGTCCCAGGCCAACATTCTAACCACTCATCTTTCGCCCAAGTAAGGGGAACGAAGATGGTGAGGGGTCTGGAGGAAAGGCTGAAGGAGCTGGGTACATTTAGCTTGGAGAGGAGATGACTGAGAGGTGGTATGATAACCTTCTTCAAGTACTTGAAGGGCTGTCATGGAGAGGATGGTGCGGAGTTGTTTTCTGTGGCCCCAGAAGGTCGGACCAGAACCAGCGGGTTGAAATTAAATCAGAAGAGTTTTCGGCTAAACATTAGGAAGAACTTCCTGACAGAGCCGTTCCTCAGTGGAACAGGCTTCCTTGGGAGGTGGTGGGCTCTCCTTCTTTGGAGGTTTTCAAACAGAGGCTAGATGGTCATTTGGCTGCAATGCTGATTGTTTGAACTTAGGCAGATCACAAGAAGGGAGGACAGGAAGGGTTGCATCTGGGCTTAGTTCTCGTAGCCCTTTCTTACACGCCCAGGGAAATGCTGATTGTCCCTTTGGGGTCAGGAAGAAGTTGTTCTCCAGGCCAGTTTGGCCAGTGATCCTGGAGGTTGGTTTGTTTGTTTTTAACCCTCTTCTGGGCATGGAGCAGGGGTCACTGGGGGTGTGGGGGGAGGTATTTGTGAATTTCCTGCATTATGCAGAGGGTTGGACTAGATGACCCTGGAGGTCCCTTCCCACTCTATGATTCTAAGTCGTGTTTTACCTTATTGCACCCCTGTGAGAAAGGTTAGGAAGAGAGACAGTAGTGACTTATCCCAGGGTCACCCTTTGAGGCTGCGCAGGGGTTTCCCTTGCACCTGGCTTTTTACATCTGAGCCCAGCCCTTTTGCAGCTGTGCCAACCTGGCTCTCCCCCCCCTCCCCCCTCCCCCAGGCATCCAGCTTCCTGCAAAGCAAAACTTTAAGCCATTTCCTTTAAGTCTGCCTCCATCTCCAGCACGGTGGCGAAGGAAGCAAGGAGGACCAGGGGCACCAGATGAACAACAGCTTGATAGCGAACAAGCCCACAGCTGCATCCAGCAGTTCCGTTTTCGGGGAACAGGAAGTGCAGCCTCGAGGGAGGAAGCCTGGAACAGGCTGGCGAGGAAGGATAATTACGTCCCCTCCACGACTCCCGCCTTCCCTTCCCCACTTTGAACATCTTCAAGAGCCAAATCCCTGCTAACCAGGAGAGCCAGCAGCCTGAAGAACAGTACTAAAGAGCAGGTAGAGAGATGGGCGGTCATGCAGAGGGAACCCGCGTGACAGAGAGGGAGACCGAGAGCAGATTTTTCAACCAAACCTCAGCCCCAGAGTGACAAGGCATTGTCCTCTATGCATATTTGAGGAGAATGCCTCTGAGCATGTGAAAGGTGCAATTTTTTAAAAAAAACACAGGCTACCTTCTAACACACCTAAGGATTCAAAGGAATGAGCTTCCGGACAGCCCTGGGCCTTCAAAAGTAAGCTTTGTTTTTAGCAATCATCCGCTGCACAGAGCAAAGCAGTCAGAAAATTTCAGCGTTTGCTCCTTTCAGTCTGGCCAAAGTATTTTGCCATTCTTACACCCTGCTGTCCTCTCAACAAGGCAGCAGGTTCACTGGAAGCCAGGGTCTGTTCCTGAAAGGAAAGGTGCCGGGACTCAAGGTTGCCTGGAAGACATTGCCGGAGGAATGAGATCTGGTTGAGGACACTGCAGCAGGGGAAATGGACTCTGCACATGCGTCTTCTTCCCCACGTTCTTGGGCATGGAGAGTATGTCACGGGGCTAATCCCTGGTTCAAAACAGAGAGAGCGGCTGGCTCCTTCGAGTCAGGCTCCTGCCCTGGATCTTGGGCACGCCAGCCTCGCGAGCAGTGTACACTCACTGTGGATTTGTTCCGGGGCTCCCGTTGCAGAGAGAGTTGGTAGATCTCCTCTTCTGTCTGGTACTGATCTAGAGAGACCTGCAGGGAATGGTGCAAATTAGAAGGAACAAGGGGTGGACCCGTGATACTCGCGGGGGGGGGGGACCTCCACACATGAGGCAAAGGAGGAAGCAGCAGGAGGAGGTAAGTATCCCCCCCATCCTGCCGGTTCCTCCCCCGTCTCCTCCCCCCCCCGCCTCCGAAGTGGTGAGGCAGGTCACAGGGCGTTCCCTGCGCATGCGCAGGGGATGCTCTGATATTTTGGGGGGGATTTAAGTATCCCCCCCAATATTTTTTTAAAGGTTTCAGATTTTTGTGCACACCTGGGGACTGCCCCAAGTGTGCACAAACATCTCCCTCCCCCCCAGTTGCCCCCGATGTGCAGAAATAAGTATCCGCACGCCAGGGGGCGACTTCGGAATTAGATATATAGATGCCAAGACACCCTTCCCCTCTGGAAGGCGTGGGCACATGAACACATGAAGCTGCCTTATGCTGAATCAGACCATTGGTCCACCAGGGCCAGTACTGTTTACTCAGACTGGCAGCAGCTCTCCGGAGTCTCAGGCAGAGGCCTTTCCAATCACCTATGACCTGATTCTTTTAACTGGAGATGCTGGGGATTGAACCTGCGACCTTCTGCATGCCAAGCAGTGCGGTTCAAACCACCAGCTGAAGGGAACAGCCTTCTGTATTATGGCTCCCCCATGACTCCACTAACCATCTTTTCCTGCAATTCCACCCCCCTCCCAAAGTGCTGGTTCCTTTACAAGCAAAAGATGCTTATTTATTTTATTTATATCCCGTTTTCCTCCCTAATTGGGATCCTCCAGAGTGGCTTATCACATGATCCTCTCCTCCTTCACCTTATCTAAAAAAACCACAACCTTGCAAGGTAGGTTAGGCTGAGTGATGTGATGGATTCAGGGTCACCTGGCAAGTATCCATGGCAGGGTGGGAATTCAAACGCAGTTGTCCCAGTCCCTAGTCCAACACACCAGCTCTCCATAATGGAGCTGTAATTCATAACAGAGGGGCCACGGTGGCTCAGAGGTTAAGATGCTGAGCTGCAGACCGGAAGGTTGGTATCTTGGCAGTTCGAAACCCGAGTGCCGCCCGTGATGGAGTGAGCTCCCGTCTCTGGCCCCAGCTCCTGCTAACCTAGCAGTTCGAAAGCAAGAAGTTGCAAGTAGGTAAATAGGTACCACTTCGCTGGGAAGGTAACAGCGTTCCGTGTGCCTCGGCATTTAGTCATGCCGGCCACATGACCACGGAAGAAGTCTTCGGACAACGCTGGCTCTTCGGCTTGGAAACGGAGATGAGCACAGCCTTCTAGAGTCGGATTCAACTGGCTTTCGAGCAAGGGAAACCTTAATTCATCACATGGGAGAATGTCCTTTCCACAGAAAGCCCTGCTACCCAGAGATGGGAGGCTGATGGTCATTCACTGAAGGGTAATCGAGGGAACTCGTATAGCCTGGCTGTCCATCCCAATGAGATGTGGGCAGGCTTCCCCAAAAAGGGACTAGGGGGGGGGTCTCTGCATATAGGAACTGCAACGGAAGCATGTGGAGCGGAGGAGTGGCCTGGAATACTGGGGAGAGGAGGTTCGGGGGGGGCAGCCTGGGGTGCTCTGAGGATTTGGATTTGGGGGCTGTGCTTCAGGGCATCCCGACTGTTCCTCCTCCCTCTGTGAAGTTCAGTGAGAAGCTGCAAGTCTTCACTGTTCTTTCTCTCTCTCTCTCTCTGACGTCCCACTACAGACGTGAGAGAACAAGACCAGGCAGGTGCTGCCCCACTCAGCTCCATTCTTCTAGTGTTTTGACACAGAGAGGTCTGGAAGCATGCATTTTTTAAAAATCCATCTTCACACCCCACCAGTTTGGTGTAGTGGTTAAATGTGCGGACTCTAATCTGGGAGAACCGGGTTTGATTCCCCACTCCTCCACTTGCACCTGCTGATGTGACCTTGGGTCAGTCACAAGATCTGGCACAGCTGTCCTTGGAAAAGAGCAGTTTGTGTCAGAATTCTCTCAGCCCCACCCACCTCACAGGGTGTCTGTTGCGGGGAGGGGAAGGGAAAGGAGTTTGTAAGCCGCTCTGAGACTCCAAGTGAAGGGTGGGGTATAAATCCAATCTCCTCCTCCTCCACCTTAGATCTATGGGTAACATCCTCTTGGTTCTTCTGCTTTTGTCCCAAGTTTGGACAGGAAAGGCACACAGAGGGTGTGTTCTCAAAGGCCGCCACTGCGGCCCCACGACCATAAAACTCCCTTCCACTGGAGAGTCATCGGAACCAAATCTGCCTCCACTTTTTAAAAAAGTTTCTGATTTGGCCCAGCTTTTGATGGCCAAGACTAAGGAGGAGGAGGAGATTGGATTTATACCCAGCCCTTCATTCAGAGTCTCAGAGCAGCTTACAATCGCCTTCCCTTCTCTCCCCACAACAGACACCCTCTGAGGTAGGTGAGGCTGCGAGAGGACTGAGAGAACTGCTCTTGAGAGAACAGCTCTGAGAGAACTGTGACTGGCCCAAGGTCACCCGGCAGCTGCATGTAGAGGACGGGGAATCAAACCCGGTTCTCCAAATTAGAGTCCGCTGCTCTTGACCACTACAACAAACTAGCATATTTTACATTTAGCACAATTGCTATTTGTCACTTGATGAGTCCTGAGTTCAAGAAATGAGGTGGGCCAGAACTGCAAGTGAAAGAAGAAATTAATCATGTCCTGTAACTGAAGATTTTGTCGAATACCCTAAGGCAGTGATGGCGAACCTTTTAGAGACCGAGTGACCAAACTGCGACCCAAAACCCACTTATTTATCGCAAAGTGCCAACACGGCAATTTAACCTGAATACTGACGTTTTACTTTAAAAAAAACAACTCATACATAAACTTAAAATGATCCAAACAAAGTAAGGAAAGCAATCCCAAATGCTTTCATTTAATTAAAATTATTTGGCAGAGAATTTGACACTTTAATGATGGTCTGGGCCTGGCTGGGGCGATGGCACGCGTGCCCACAGAGAGGGCTCTGAGTGCCGCCTCTGGCACCCGTGCCATAGGTTCGCCACCACTGCCCTAAGGGAAATAACATGAAATCCAAGCCCACCTATCACAATCTAGCCTGACAAACCTACAGACCCAGAACCCTAAAAGCCTGTCCATTGCCAAACCTTGCCTCTCACAGCCATTCCTCCCCCTAGCCTTTTACCCTACAGATTGAGTATTTCTTACTTCACAGAAACTGCACTGTCAGCAACTTCCTCTTGAACAGCTGGAGTGTTTATTGACATTCTATGACAGACACTGTATGACACCACACAAACGGTTTGATCAATGGCTTAGCGAGGCTCACAGGTGATGAGTGACGCCAATTTTTAGCCATATAGATACAAATTATCTTTGTGGGCGAGGATGCTAAAAAGAGGTGTGTATTGTGCAGTTGTTGGTGGTGGTGAATCTCACCATAAGCAAATTGAGGAGGTCAGTGTTGGCCTCAAAAGGGGGCCGGATACTCTGCACCATGGCCAGGTCACTCAGGATACTGAACAGCTGCTGCATCTTGTTTCCATTCAGGCAGGTGTGGGCACGATCCAGCCAGTCAGGGAGTGCTACGTGAACAGCCACCAGGTCCTTGAGGTGAACCCCCAGGATGGGGAACTTGAAGCCCACACACTCTGCAAAGCACCGCCGATAACGGCTGTAGTTCCCCACTGACGTCAGCAATTCAGTGAGCGATTCCCATACCTGAAGGTGACCAGGAAAGAGAGCAGAAGGGGTCAGCAAAGGGTCAACAGGCTAACCCACACTTGAAGAAGTGGGTTTAGACGGAAGACACAAAAGACAGCAGAGAGGCAGCCTTACCTATAGGGAGGGTAGTAATTGCCCAATGAGGGCTAGAAACTTGCTTTGATCCTTAAATGAATGCTAATATCTGGCAGCCAGCCTCTGCACTAAATGTGACGTACAGATAGCCATGGTGGAGGAAGAGGGTTTAAACCCATCAGGGAGCAGGGCTGTGGGGCTCCAGGCATGAACCGAAGTCAACTGAACTCCAGTGCTGTTCATGCACCAATTAAGTGAACTGAACTCCAGGAGTGGATTGAACCTCCAGTGCTGTTCTGCTTACTGCTACACCTCTGTGTTTCCTCCAGTCCCCGGGACACAGCCTTGTGACTGCAGCCCATACCCACCCATCACCTACCTTTGTGGTCTCTGGGCTCACAAAACTGTGCGTCTCCTTGAGCCGGGAGATGGAGCTGTGGCTCAGGCCGCCCACCACCGCCATCAGCGTGTTGAAATTCTGCAGCTGTAGCAGCCTCTGAGCGCGGACAGAGCGACAGGCGATACGGCAGTGGAGAAAGAGGAAGACAAAGTGGGGTTGGGACAGGGGAAAGAGGCACGGTCAGTTCCAACCTGTTGGAGAATTCACGGCAGAACACGACTGAGGACAACTCCCCTTTGGGTCAGCCCTGGCTGGGATATGTCCCGTAGCCCTTCAGACTGAGGGTTTCAGATGAGTCACAGTTTGATTGGCAGAGTAGGAGGACTTCTGCATTTCCAGCCTGTCACTACTGTTGGATAGAGCAGGGATGGGTCTCTGCACTTAGGAGGAGGAGGAAGGGCTCAGTTCATGGGAAGCCACACTGGCTTGCCCAGAAGCCTCCAATTGCCTGTTGAGACCATCAGGCCTGACCCACACAGGCACCTAGAGGTCTCTGCAGAAACCCTGAAGCCACAGAACTCGCACTCCCCGGAACAAGTTGCCCTGGCAGTTTGGTCGCAGCCAACCACTAGAAGGAAGTGCACCCACCGCAACACTTGGCAGAGTTGCGAGACACAAAAACAAAAAGAGCCTTGAGAGAAGCAGCCGTCGGATGTGCGTAGAGAAGGCTGGATTCTGGGGCAACACTGGTTTGGCCTGGGGACTGGTACACATTCTGCCCCGCCGCTGCATCCCTCTCATTCCTCCTCAGTCTGTGACTGTATAAATAGATTTTTATAGTCGCCGGCAACTGTTCCTCCCTCCCCTTCAGAAGGAACACCATCTAGCAAGAATAAAAAGGTCGCCCTGAACTTCACACCGGTCCACCAGGGAAGGACAAACCAAACAAAGTTTTATTTATATAGCTGGCTTCCCTGCTGATGGGATGCTCACGGCCCTCTCAGGGAAAGCAGTGTCATGACAGACCGCTTTGCAGTCGAGCTAAGCCTGGATTTGGGTGGTTGCAGCAGCTGGGGGGATGCAGAGCCTGGCAAGAGACATCTGGGGGCTGGGACCGCTCACCTCCTCAGTTGAAAAAGCAGGATGGAGGGGAGAGACTCTCAGATCTCCTTAGCCGAGTTTGTTTGTCGAAACTAAAATGTTTATTCGCCTAATCCAAATTGTTTTCAGGCGGAGCGGCGGTGGCGGTGGAAAGTCCCAGCAAGCCACAGCTGACGGATGGCGACCCCGTGGGATCTTCAAGTCAAGAGACGTGTTCTGCCATTGCCTGCCTCTGCGTAGCGACCCTGGACTTCCTCACTGGTCTCCCATCCGAATACTAACCGGGGCTGACCCTGCTTAACTTCCAATGCTCCCTCTAAGCTGTGGGAGTCTTGTGAACAAAAAAATCTACTTTGTGGGCTCCTGGCATTCAAGCTGTGAGCGAGCGATTTGGCTGCTGCATCAATTCGTTTGCTCTGGAACCGTCCTTCCTGAGTGAAGGCAAAAATGTGTGAGCCGGAGGCTAAAAAACGGTGAGCTAGCTCACACTGACTCAGCTTAGAGGGGACACTGCTTCCGAAATCTGATGAGATCAAGCTAGCCTCACCAAATGGTCAAAGCTGTACCCTCCCACCTTCTGCTCTGAGCTGGCCAAGAGAGACCAGAATCAGTCAAGATCAGTGTTCCCTCTAAGCAGAGTTAGTGTGAGCCAGCTCACAGTTTTTTAGCCTCCAGCTCACACATTCTTGCCTTCGCTCAGGAAGGACGGCTTCAGAGCAAACTAATTTAAGCAGTAGCCAATTTGCTCGCTCACAACTTTAATGCCAGTAGCTCACAAAGTAGAATTTTTGCTCACAAGACTCCACGGCTTAGAGGGAGCATTGTTCAAGATAGATTCAGGTGGGGCGGCCGTGTTGGCCTGAAGCAGCAGAACAAAGTCTGAGTCTGGCGGCACCTTTAAGGCCAACAGAGTTTTATTCAAGGTGTGAGCTTTCGTGTGCATGACACACTTCCTCAGATTCAAGTTACTTTCACTCCTAATTTGTCTGCAGAGTCCCCAGGTTAAGGATGCTGTTGGGTTTTAAAGGGTTCTTGTAAGTCTGGACAGGTTTAACAGCATCACCATAAAAACTGTTTTGTTATCGAGAAGATTCAGGCTGTCTTCTCTTTTTTTAAAAAAGAAGAAAAAACCCTGTGCTTTCTCACCTGCGCCACCATGACAAAGCGGGTGATGACCTGAGCTCGCTGCTGAGCCGTCGGCTTGCTGAGAACCATCAGCTGCACCCACTGGGAGACACTGTTGAAGAGGGTGATGAATCGCTCCAGGATGGGGTTGTCCACCGTGCAGCCGTGCATGACAAAACTGTGGTAGTCTTGAAACTGGAGGAAAGGAGGGGAAAGTTGCGAGTTCGGGGGGGGGGCTCAACAATATGAAGACACACCCTACCAGCTAATCACGCGGAGGAGGAGGAGGAGGAGGAGGAGGAGGAGGAGATTGGATTTATAGCCCACCCTTCACTCTGAGTCTCAGAGCGGCTTACAAACTCCTTTCCCTTCCCCTCCCCACAACAGACACCCTGTGAGGTAGGTAGGGCTGAGAGAGCTCTTTCGAGGACTGCTCTTGAGAGAACAGCTCTGAAAGAACTTGTGACTGACCTAAGGTCACAGCAACAGCTGCAAGTGGAGGAGTGGGGAATCAACCCCAGTTCTTCCAGATTAGAGTCTGCGCACTTAACCACTACACCAAACTGGCTCTGGATTTGACTTCCACCTGCAAAAGAAGTTCTCTCTCAGTTCTTGCTAGCACCTGGAATCCTACTTCAAAGCTGATTCCACCAGAAGAGTGGCAGGAGGGCCAGATCCATGAGTTGCTTTTGCCAGCTCTGTCCATAGAGCCATGCCCACCTTTGGCCACTGACAGCAGCCAGTATGCAATGGGTGCATGGCCATGGTTCAGTGGTACAGTATTTGCTTTGCATGCCTAAGGTCTCAGGTTCAATCCCCGGCACCTCCAGTTGAAAAGGATCAGGCTAGTAGATGGTAGAAAAGACCTCTACCTGAGACCCTGAAGAGCCGCTGCCAGTCAGAGTAGACAATACTGACCTTACGGACCAATGGTCTGACTCAGTAAAAGGCGGTTTCATGTGTTCATATGGCATAAATTAATTAACAGTGAAATCACCACGCCTTGACCTTGCTCCCAGCATTGGGAGAGGGGTCAACTGTGAGGAGCTGGTTCTTATGGGCCTTGAGATAACAATGCCACCTTAAATACCTTGGGGGCACTAAACCAGGTGTGTGGCAAGCGCCAGACACAGCAGCACCAGGGACAACATGCAGTAATGCCTGGGAGGGGGGAAGTGGGTGTGGAATCCCTCCCCCCCCACTCACTCCAAGGAAAGAAGAAGAAGAAGAGAAGAGATTGGATTTATACCCCGCCCTTCACTTGGGAGTCTCAGAGCGGCTTACAAACGCCTTTCCCTTCCCCTCCCCACAACAGACACCCTGTGAGGTGGGTGGGGCTGAGAGAGCTCTGACACAAACTGCTCTTTTTCAAGGACAGCTGTGCCAGAGCTTGTGACTGACCCAAGGTCACATCAGCAGGTGCAAGTGGAGGAGTGGGGAATCAAACCCGGTTCTCCCAGATTAGAGTCCGCGCACTTAACCACTACACCAAACTGGCTCTCACACCAAACTGGCCAAACTGGGAAAGCCCAGCCTGATCTCAGAGAAATGATTAATCTTCCAGGAAAGGAGCACTAGTAGGAAGGAGGGCTCAGGAAAAGCTTGCTTCTCACCAGGATCTTGCTGAAGGAGCGGTATTCCAGGTGAGTGAGATGCTCGGCCAGCTCCCCCGATTCCAAGTGGTCGAAAAGGAGCGATGTTTTGCGCTTCTTCTGGGCCACTGGCTGGCGTTGCGTGACTTGCCGCTTCCACTTGTAAGTAGGGCTGGGAAAGGACAGGAGAGGTCAGCCGTGAAGTGGGATGCAAATGGAGACATGCAAATGGGCTAATTGCTCGGCAGAAGACCACGCTGGGGCTCATGCCTGCCTCATCTCCCTAATCTGAGATGCATGGGGGGGGGAGGGTTTGCAGTTATTCCATGTTTTAAATTATTTGTTTCTTTTAAAAATGGATATCCAGTCTTAGAACCCCCCCCCAAAAAAAAACAGACCCTCAAAGTGGTTTACACTAAAATCCATCATCTCATTAAGGCCACAAATGAGAACAAAACCACGTAAAAATATTTAAAATCAATGCGTAACCGTCACAATCCCAGCCTCAGCAAAAGGCATCCTAAAAAAAAGTGTCCAATCAGCCTCCTGAACCTGGGGACTCTCCTTGAGTAGCATGTTCCACACAGAGGAGAAAGCCCTGCTTAGGGAAAAGCTCTGCCATCTTTACTACTTTTACACCCAGAATACACTGGAAAATGTATGCTTTTGGGGACAGCACTATATGTGCAATTGTAGCAAAACCTGGTACGAACGCCATATTTCCAGACAACATTTTGCAGTGGAATCACACCCAACTCTAACCCGCTGCAAAAAAAAAAAATGCAACCCACAAATCCAGGGTGGGAGGGACAGCAGGCCCCCCCTCGTTTACCTACACGCTTTCTATGTCGATGAGATTGCTGTGACATTGATTCCCTTCCCGGCCCAGAAGTTCCTTCAGCTCCTTGATCTGGTCTGCCAGTTCTGGGTTCAAATCAAATTCCGCTGGAAATGCCGAGATCCAGTATCTGCCAGGGACCAAGAAAGACAGTCAGCACCAAAGGGGAGAAGAAGTGTCCTCTGGAGCTGGCATTGTTAACCTAGAAGTCTTCTCCCAGTTGAAGACCACTGAAGCATCAGTGGAGACCAGTGTTCCCTCTAAGCTGAATTAGTGTGAGCTAGCTCACAGGTTTTTAGCCTCCGGCTCACACATTTTTGTCTTAGCTCAGGAAGGATGGCTCCAGAGCAAACTAATTGATGCAGTAGCCAAATCACTCGCTCACAACTTTAAAGCCAGGAGCCCACAAAATAGAATTTTTGCTCACAAGACTCCCACAGCTTACAGGGAACATTGGTGAAGACCCCAAAGTTTGTTTGGGAGCCATTGAAATGGTAGCATCCTGCCCAGCACTGGATCCTGCTTCCTGGCTACATTCCCAGCTCCTTCCTCTCCCAGGATGCATTTCCAAATGATGATATATAGTTGCTGGACCTTAGGCCGGTAGCACAAAGCCCGGTCCTCAGTCTATGAAGTTTTGGGCATCAGTTTTGGTGAGAGAGCCCCAACCACCAAAGGCTCACATAGTGCATTCCGTTGTTATTTCGACGCAAAACTCTTGCACTGAAAGCAGATTTGTGTGTGTGGGTTCCTGCTAGGGCACTGAGTTCAAGTTAAGCCCTTCCCACCTTCCACCCCTGTACCAGGACCTACCTGACTAGATGACACGTCTTCATCTGCAGGGAATTGTTTTCTGGCCCACGCGATTCCTGATAGGTTCAGGGCAGAGTTAAGGACATAATTGCATCAGTCTTGGAAAGAATGTTAAACTGGAGATTATCAGGCAAGTAGGTGAGGGTGCAGATTTTTATGGTACAGTCACATCCCAGGTTACACTGCATCGAACATGAGACTATGTTCTTTTTTATTTTATGTATCATCCCACCTTTCTCCCCCATGGGGACTCCAAACATCCTACGACATCGTCCCCTCCTCCAACCTATCCTCACAACAAGAAGCATGTGAGGTACAAGAGAAGAGATTGGATTTATACTCCACCCTTCACTACCTGAAGGAGTCTCAGAGTGGCTTACAATCCCTCTCCCTTCCCCTCCCCACAAAGGACACCCTGTGGGGTAGGCGGGGCTGAGAGAGCTCTTTCGAGAACTGCCCTTGAGAGAACAGCTCTGAAAGAATTTATAACCAGCCCAAGGTCACACCAGCAGCTGCATGTGGCGGAGTGGGGAATCAAACCCGGTTCTCCCAGATTAGAGTCCGCACACTTAACCACTACACCAAACCACACCAAACTGGCAATAAACCAAGAGAGTGTAACAGGACAAGATCTGTTGGTGAGCTTCACTGGCAGAGTAGGGAATTTGAACCTGGGTCTCCCAGGTCCTAGTCTACCACACAAACCACTAAGCCACTCTGGCTCTTTGGCAGCAGTCTCTAAAACTTGATTTAAATTTCATGCTGGCTGAGAATAACTCATCCACAACCCTTTGGTGTTTGTCTGGATTCTCATTTAAACTGGGCCGCTACCTGTGCAAAGTCCAGTTTAAAAAAGGAAAGGTGACATGGCTGCAAAGTTCCACACAGACGAGTTCTTTCAGCAACCACTATGTTGAAATACGGAGTACATGGATTTAAAAAACAAAACAAAACTTTCTTCAGTCAGCACCCAGCTCCCATTCATTCTCAAGAACACTCAGCCCATTCTTCTTTATAAATGCAAAGAAAGCATGAAAATTAATATAGAAACTTTCCAATGCAGCTGAAGGCTCCAAGAGGGGACAGATTTGGAGGCGCCATCCCCCTTGTTTGCTCTGCAAAAGATGGAAGGCTTGAAGAAAAAATGGGACAGGGCACTTCTGGAAGGATGTCAGAGAATAATCCACTCTGTCGCCTCACTGCTGTGGACGGCACAATCATGCGCTCCTTTCCCTGGGACTGCAGAGGCGGAAAGGAAGCTGCCCCCCACTCACCACCCTCTGGAGACACAGACTTCCAGGGAGTATCATGACTTTGGCTAGCAAGCCCTTTGGTGTTGGCGGTGAGGGGCTGCTTCCTGTTTTAAAGAAGGGGGCACTGTCAAAGGAAACGAAGCAGACAGCACATGAGAAATTTGCAGGGGGAGGAAACGGAGATACATAGTCCAGGCGAGGAAAAGTGGATGAGCATAAATTGTGTGGGCCAGGGGGTGGGGTGGGGGTAAACAAGGATATATCTTCAGCAACTTGGCAGCCAGCTCTGAGGAAGGGATGTACCAGGGGTGCATCATGAGAAACATGCGGACCAGTTGTGGGTCTCGAACTTTGCCCTCGTCATCTGCAAGAGAACACAGAACAGGTCAGAGGAAACCCTTCATGCATCTCCTGCCACTCGCCCTCTGGAACCTCCCCCTCCCCCCACCATCTTGCTCCCTCCAGCACAGACAGCTGTTTGATTGTTTAAAATACTTGCATCCCACCCCTGCTGATAAAAAAGATTCTGAGACCATTCCTGTCAAACTGAGGGGGACCAAGGCAGCAGCAGCAGCAGCAGCCTTCTTGCAGAGCGCCACTCCTTCAATCGCGGTAGATGTGTTGCAGCAAACCCAAATGGGAGTCTTGCAGCACCTTAAAGACTAACACCGTTTTAATTCTGGCTTAAGCTTTCATGGATAAGCATGCAGCTTAAGACCTTTTTGAAGGAGGAAGAAAGACCCTTCCTGACCCCCCAAAAGGCCACAACCTGAGGGCCAATCTGCAGCCCGCTTAGGGAGGACTTCCTTGATGCCTTTCTGCATGTTGTTCTTTTTCTCAGCCTGCCGCTCCCCACAGCACAGGCAGGCACACGTGAGAAACGCTGCATCTGTTTTTAGCCATAGGTTCCATTTGCAGCTCCAGCCCTCTCTGACCCCCGGGTGCTATTCCCACAAGGGGCCTGTGGAAGCTTTTCCAAAAAAAAACTTGACACCAGCCACCTCCTACTCTGAGCAAGGAGCAACAAGTAAGCTGAAGACGGGTCATTAGCAACAAGCAAGCTAAAGGGTATTTCTTCCTCTGTCAAAAAGTCTTAAGCTGCAAGAGGTAGCCTTTTCCTTCCTTCCTTCCCTCATCCCAGAAACAGCAGCAGCGGAAATGCAGGAATCAGCCCTGAGCTACCAGCAGGCTAAAATCCTGGGTCTACCACCAGCCCCAAAGACTTGCAAGTCTTTTGGACAAGTGTACCACAAGTCAAGCTGAAAGTCTGCTGATCTCATGCAACATACAGCCCAAAGTCAGCGCTGCTGCTTAGCACAGACTTGTCTGCAGTCTACCGAACTGGGTGGATGCAGCTGTGCAATACAGTGCAAAAGAGGCAGGCAGGCAGGCATCTATGCCAGAGATAGGCCCCCTGAGGGGCAGCCCTTTTTTGGCTCCCATCCAGGAACACCCTCACCCCCCCATGCTTGTGTGGCTCGGGACATCCATTGCAAGCTGACCCACTCCCCAGATTTGACTCCACAAAACAATCCTGCTCCTCCCTCCCCTACTCACCAAAAGCTTCAATGCAGCCATGTAGAAGTTCATCCACCGTGCACCCCTTCTCCAGGTCCAGAGTCCCAGACATTTCAGCTCCGCGGCCCTGCCACCCAAGCCGGGTACAGCACTGTCACCAGTGTCGGTGGGTAAGTACCCCTGAGAGTGCACCTGAACAAGAACAAGAGAAGAGCATTATTGATAATGCAACTATTTCTGGGATTGGAACCAGGGGAGGGCGGCTGCTGCAGCTTCACACAGAGGAAGATGCATCCTAACCGGAGGATAAACCCCACATTAGCAAACAGAGTACCAAAGGTAACCAAAACACGCCACAGGACCTTCCTGGAGCATGGCGGGAATGCTGAAACCAAAACACAAGCCAAGCGGAGATTGCTGACGGTGTTCTCACAGGGAATGCAGAAATTGCCCTGTACACTTCACCCTGGCTGGGGACAGCATCACAAGCGTTTGCATGAGGAACACTGGAATGGTGGTTCCCAGTTCTCCCTGTCAGGGAAAGAACAGGTGGAAGAGAGCATGGTGTAGTGGTCACGGTGTCAGATTAGGATCTGAGAGACCCAGGACTGAATTGCCACCCTGCCATGAAAGCGCACTGGGCGACGTGAGCGAGGCACTGGTATGCTCTCAGTTGAACGTTACCGTCGCAATGATAAAACGGAGGAGAGGTGGACAATATTGTAAGCTGCCTGTGTCCCCAGTGGAGAGGAAGGTAAAGGTAAAGGTTCCCTTGCTCGAAAGCCAGTCGAGTCCGACTCTAGGGTTGCGGTGCTCATCTCCGTTTCAAAGCCGAAGAGCCAGCGCTGTCCGAAGACGTTTCCGTGGTCATGTGGCCGGCATGACTAAACACCAAGGCGCATGGAACGCTGTTACCTTCCCACCAAAGTGGTCCCTATTTATCTACTTGCAATTTCTTGCTTTCGAACTGCTAGGTTGGCAGGAGCTGGAACTAGAGATGGGAGCTCACTCCGTCATGCGGCACCCGGGTCTCGAACTGCTGAACTGCTGAACTACTGACCTTCCACAGCCTGCAGTTCAGCGTCTTAACCACTTGGGCCACCGCAGCAGTGGAGAAGAAAGCAGGGTATAAATATCTAAGTAAACAAATTGAAAGGCTACATGCCCAGGATGGGAATTCTTGGATAAGTTTTACTGATGTCTGTCGATTCTCAGCAGGTGACCAAGGGAGAAGCTGGAATCCAATGCCACCATCTCCCCACCTTCTACCCTGGCCCCAAACAGCTACTTTGCACATTATGCGGCAGCAATGTCACTCTGCCCATCACAAATACATAACAGGGAGCCACGGACAAGCAGATTTTTTTTAAAAAGCTGACACCCATCACTGGAGGAAAAGATTCTTGTGAATATTCTCAACTTTGTCCCTTGTTACAGCAGCCGGACATCCTTCTGAACGAGTG
This sequence comes from Gekko japonicus, assembly GCF_001447785.1. Taxonomy (NCBI): domain Eukaryota; kingdom Metazoa; phylum Chordata; class Lepidosauria; order Squamata; family Gekkonidae; genus Gekko; species Gekko japonicus. The sequence goes on along the minus strand of NW_015174283.1, from coordinate 891,433 downwards.
CCACCCCACAGACAGCTTGCCCTCCTCGACTGCCACCAGCAAGGACCGTGGGACAAGAGGCAGCAATCAAGCATCTTCCCAGTGTACCTGGATCAAGACCTCACTGAGAACCCCCTCCCTAAGATTTTTTTTTTAATTCTCATTGGAATTTGCATTGGTTTTTAATTACTGTAATCTTCCTTCTGAGGCAGTCAAAGAAAGAAATTTACAGACCAGTCCTAGGCAGGTCTACTCAATCCTACTCCAGTCTATTCAGTGGGGTTTACTTCCAGGAAAGGGTTCTTAGGAGGGACTGGCAAGACCCTCTGCTTAGCACATCATTGGTTTATACAGTAATTACATACCTTGCAATGTGAGCAGCGATCCCAAGGTCAGAGTGTCCTGTGGGACTGAAACACTCTCCTTCTGGTTTGTACAGGTCCCCCAATTTAAGGTTTGGTTGGCCTCAGTTCATTTCTGTCCTTTCAAACAGCAGAACCCCCCTCCCCCTTTGCTGTGCAAGCATCTAGCTTTCATCTGTATGCCCCTTTTCATTTGCAAAGCGCTCTGCAGTCTGAGGTTCATCCTCATGACAGCCCTATGAGACAGAACTTATCTTGCTCACATTATGGTGCAACAATGAAGGGGTGAAGTCAGTGCGGGTGGGAACTAGATCTGGTGCCCTTTTGACCCTGGTCCAATTCTTATGCAAGTGAGATCAGAGAGATCTACCCTGCTGCTTGTACTTGGTTATCATGACTGATGTCACAGTCACCCGGGGGTGGGGGTGGGGAGCACACTGGAAGAGTTTCCTTCAAGGTTGCAAAATGATTTTAAGTTGTGAGATGATTTTAACATCAGCTTGACTAGCAGACTGAGAGACTGGCCTCTTGATCTGACATGCACACAGACGACACAGCCCTGCAAGATCAGACCAAAGGGCCACCTAAGCCAGCATCCTGCTTCCTAAAGTAGTTGTCCAGATGCTCACGACCAAAGACAACACTGTTATGACTCCTGCATCTAAAACAACATCAGGACTAGCCGCTCTCGGAGTCAGCATCATTTCCAAAAAGCAACATCCTGGAGAGAAACGGTATTTGAGAGTGTAAACGAAGATTGCAGAAGGGAATTTTGGAGAACCGTCATATAGAGAGAAGCCTTCCATCCACAGCAGCTGCACCACGACATCAAAAAAAACCCCTCTCTTTTAGGAAGGGCTACACCAGCTGAGGCAGGACATGAAGAAGTCAGAAGGGAGCTGCATGGCGTTTCCTCCAGCCTCCGCCTTCAGAACTCGTCAAACTATATTGCACACATGTTGCAAGGATTTCCTGGCTGTGTGACCCTCATGCCCATGGTTCTCCACTTCATCAGTGCTAATTTGGGATTCAGTTATCACTGGATGATCCAGAATTGTCTTGAGGATTTTGAAAGAAACACCATGGATGTGCCCAGGAGGACTGAAGCTGTACTCCAGATAGTTGGCTAGATTGCCTTTTCAGTGGAACGCCTTTTCATCTCAACCCTGAGGACAAAAGCACTTTTCAGTCCTTGCTGAAGTGGCAATGTACAGGGCACAGAAGGGCAGGACTCTGTTGTTGAGGCTAACAGGACACAAGCTACTGTTTGAGGAGGGTGTTTGAGAGAGAGAGATTAAGTATGCAGAAGAGGCCCAATTCATAGATGCTGGAGACAGAGTTTTTAGCACATCTATCCACTCTAAGCGTCCCAAGTGAGAGAAAGAGCCATGGAATGTTTGGAAGGCAGGCCAGGACCTGGGGCTTTTGCCAGGGGATGACTCAGGGCTGGCGTCCGATTTTAGACAAGTTCCTCAGCCTGGGAACTCCAGCCGGCCTCTTGCTGCTGACCTGACCACAGAGCAACTTGCAGGATCTCCTCCACGCCCAAAGCCTCCTCAACAGAAGGGTCTGCAAGGCTTGAGCAGTAGGCCTTGAAGCCTGTTAGCAGTAGCTCCTTCCACAGCAGGGCACTAGTCTCAGGGGGCCACTAAAACCCACTTCTTCTAAGTGCTGTTCACATGACACAGGAAACACAAAGGCAGAGCCTTTTAAACCCAGCCATTCAAGTCACACAGTTTCCAAATATAGGATTTTTAAAAATTTAGAAGTGTATCTTTCTCCTCTGAAAACAGCCTCCGGACCAGACCCTTGTATGTGAGAATTCCACATGTTCTCTCACACACCACATCCTCAAATAAGCATGTATGTTAAAGTTTTACATAAAAATAAGCTACAGGTTTTTTTGGGGGGGATAGTTTGGGCAAAGAATCTATAGTTAAAATCTCCCCCCCCCCCCACATCCCCCAACACCCTTTCTGATGTTCCAGTAGCACCTTACAAAGCAACAAGATTTCCCGGGTATAAGCTTTCGTTACAGTTTCCTTCGCCAGCTTATACTCTAAAAGTCCTGTTGGTCTCTAAAGTGCCACTGGACAAGTCCAGCTGTTCTACTGCAGCCCAATACAGCTACCCTCTGTAGCTATCTTTCTCAGGGGACAGTTCCGGACATTTGTCTGGTCACAGCCACTGCCGCACCCCACAGTGGTGTTCCACTGCAACCACTTGAGCTTATACAGTCAGCCAATTTGCCTACACCTCAGTTCCTTCAAATGTGGTTGTAAAACAGTTGGTTAGCTACTGCTCACCTCATCATGAGTGAGGCTTATTGTAACACACACACACACACACACACAACACCACCCCTGTGAATACAAGGGCTAAGAATTCAGCACACAATGAGAGCCAGGGCAATCCAGTGGCAGCTTCAAACTATGTGCACAGATGGGGTCCAGGGGTCCAGCTCTGAAACCGTGTAACAGTCAGATGCCAAGACCACAGCCATACAGCCTGGAAAATCTACAACAACTAAAGTCAGATACCAGTTGCGGTTCTCCTCAATTCCTGCTCAGATGGTGGGCAATTCAGAGCACAACTGTGGTGCTTGTAGCTTCAGCTTTCCCCTACTCTGTGCCATTTTCCTGATCTGAAACAGTACACCTGTGGGTCTTCCCAAGGGGTAAAATAGTGTCCCCCCACCCACCCCCAAGACCATTTCAGGTCAAGTAAACGGTGCAGGAGGGAAGTCTGAAGGCCCTTTTCCACAATCACCACAGCAGTAGTCTGAATAGGGCACCACATGTGTGGGAGCTGAGAACTCACAACTCATGTCTTACTATTACACAGAGCACAAGTTGGCGACCCTGGACCCAGCCCATGAACTCCATAATAATTTTTTTTAAATTTATTTTATTGGCTTTATACCCCGCTCTATCCCGAGATGGAATAGAGACCACCAAGACTTATATTGACTGCCCCTCTTTCCATCTGTGCTATGGAGGCCCTTAGTAGCCTTGGGCAAGTCACTGTCCCCAAGCCCCCTCCCCACTGCAAAACGGGAACAGTGACCTGCCTCACAATGACGACACAATGGAAAAAATATAGTTAAAGACTGTGAAACATTTTACACAGTTTTATTTATACTCAGCTTTTCTCACCAAAGGTTCAAATCCCAAGTCAGCCATAAGACTCATGGGGTGGCCATGAGGGTAAAAAAAGGGGGGGGGGGGGGGGGGGGGGAGAGAAGCCATGCATGCCACCCTGAGCTCCCAAGAGAGATAATGTCACACCCCCAAACTGCTGAAGTGGCTGTCATTCCCACACCAGCATTTCTTTCTAGCACAGCACATGGAATCCCTGTATGTAGTGAGGAATGTCTTTTGTGTCGTAGAACGCAATTATTATTAATCTTTTCAGACAGCCTTTTGTGCTCGGAAATGGTGGGTTGGCGTTTTTCTGGCGGAGTTATTTTTAGGTAAGTTTTTTGTTCCTCACTGTTTTGGATCAAAACCTCAGCAGCAGTGTGAAAGGAGATGACATTCAGGGATGGGCAGCTTCGGTGGAAGAGAGCACGAAGACCTCCCCCTCCTCCTAGGTGCCACTTCTTGGTTTACATTCAGCCTCTCTGCAGACTGGGGTGTTTTTGTTTTTCTTTTGGTTCCTGCATACCCAAGGCCTGGTTGCAAAATATCAGTCAAACTACAAGTTGCAAAATGTAATTTCCCAACATCTACCCCCCCCTTCTTCACTTCAGCAGGATAAATATATTGACAACAGATTGTCTGTGGCACAAACATTTATCAACACGCGCAGCTGCTGCACAACACAAAAAGGCAAAAGGAGTAAGCATTCTAGGGATCTGCGGCAGGAAGGCACACACACATACGCACGCAAGTCTCAAAAGCAAGCCCACACATTCCAAAAGCAAAGCATTCACACCAAAAGGAACCCAAAGCCTCTTCCCTCTGCACGCCACCCAACCTGTGCCTGACCTCCCATGAAGGCGCACACACACAAAAACCCTATGCCCCATCCCTCCACGCACATACAAGATGCGGTTGTTTCACATGTGGCGTTCAACGCTGCAATAGCCAGCCCCTTTTACACACACCGAATACCCTCCACAGCAGAATCCCTGGGGGAGAAGGCACACAAGCGCATACTGCACACTGACCCCAGAAAACTGCACAACACATCCCCCTTTTTGTGCACCAGGGCGGCCAAAAACTGACACCTTCTTTATCAGCATAAACAGAGCACAAAAGAAGCCCAAATCACCTCTGATTAGCCAACTGACTCCCCCCCCCCCACAGACACATAGTCCTGAGTCAAGAGATGCACACCTGTTTCCACAGATGCTTATTCTGCCGTCCCCCCATCCCTGCAGCTGGGTGCAGCGGCCACAAAACAGAGACACAAGCCACATGACAGGGTGTGAGCACAAAGCTACACTTTACCATCACGGACTAAATCTCAACCACAAACACTCCACACAGTGATTGAGCATGGGAGGAGCTGGCTTTAACTGAGCTACCTGACCCCTCCCCAGGTTCCTCTCCCACTTCAAGGCATCTGGGCAAGGAAAGGCACACACACACCCCCCGTGGTGGGTCAGTCAGCAATACCTTTTTAAAGCTGGCACCGAAGGCCACCTGGAAGTCACACCTTCTGTCCCCTGTCCTTTGCCCCACCCCAACTGTGCGCGGAGGGGGGGGGCATCCTGGGCGCTCAGAGGCGCACTCAGCCTTATTGCTTTACCTGAAACAAGACAGCCCCCCTCTCATCACCGAGCGGCTGCTTCGAAGGCAAAGGCGGTTGTCAGAGGGGGCTTTCTTCGTCCCCCTCCCTCAGCCCGCCCCCATCACTTCCAAGTAGAGCAGTAAGTAAAGGGCGGTGCCCTCGCTCGGGGGTGGGGATGGGGGCGTTGGGCAATGCGTTCCCAAAGACAGAAGTCTCAGGCTTCCAGCTTGCCGGGGAAATTCCGCCTCAGAACCCAAGCGGCGGAAGGGGTCACCGCCCGCGACGAAGTGGCGCTCTGCACATGCCTAGAGCGCTCTCTCTCCTTTATTACCGCTTGGTATTGAAAATAGGTCCTGGATATGGGCTCTCTGGCTAGACACCCGCCTCCCTGCGACCGAAGCGTGGAACCGGGTGGGACGTTTGTACCTTGCGGGGGATCAAGATCCGCGCCCCGAAGTCCCCGCTCACCGTGGCCGCTCCAGCCCGGTCTCTGTGCGCGCTTCGACGGCTGCTCCGCCCGGCTTTGGCTGTGCCTCGGCGTGCGCAACGCAGCCTGGTCTCCCCACCGGAGGGAGGGACGGAGGGAAGGACCGGGCGGGGAGGAGAGGCAGACTCCCTCCGCACTGCTCGGCCGCCGCGTCCCCCGCCAGTGGCTCCCGCGTCGGACGCCCCTCGCTGTGGCCTCGAGTCCGTCACCCAGACCAAGCCGCACTCCGGGCGAGCGCACTGCGGAAGGCGTAACCCCTTCGCTGGCAGAGAGGGAGGAGGGGGCGCGGGGGAAGGAAGAAGCGCCGCGGCAAGACCGGCTAACCCTCCCAGCGCCGCCTTAGCCCCGGAATCTGTTTTCAGTGATACGCAGGTCTGGTGGATCGCTGGGGGCAATCGCGCAGCAGTGCCTCTGAGGGTAAGCAGAGGGCTTTGCGGAACCAGCGTTCTTCTGACACGAAGGGAGGGTTTGAGTGAGTAAACGTTGCACACCTCTGGATCATTCTCCCCCCCCAAAAAAAAAAAAATCGGGGCAAATCGCATTTAGAAAGACAGTACTAACGTCAGCCTAATCTCACCGTACCTTGACAAAAGTAAAAAATAAATCATGGGGAGTATAACAGAACATGTGCAGAGTGCCACTGAGTGCCCTTGCTCCTGCACATCTGGGAATGGGGCTAGGGGTGAACATGTGGCTTATTAGGTTTGTTAGAATGGAATGAAAGCACTTTCTGCATAGGGCAGCATACAGATGAATCCCGTGTTTCAAAACATGAAACAATTACCTTAATGAACCAATTGCTAATTAGGAAAGGTCACTGGTGCATGAGCGGGAAACAATGGAGAATAAGAAAGAGACCTTGCTTGCCTGGCCATTTCTGAGACATTTTTTAAAAATTTACTGACTTCATTTACACTCCGTCTTCCTCTCCAGTTGGGACCTAAAATGGCTTATACCATTGTCCTCTCCTCCACTTTATCCTCACAACAATCCTGCGATGTAGGTTATGCTCAGGGGGTGTGTGGCCCAGGGTCACCCACTGAGTTTCCCTGGCAGAGAGGGGATTCGAACCTGGGTCGCCCAGGTCCTAGTCCCACACTAATCACTACACCACACTGGCTCTCAGTTTCAGCAGGCAGAGGGAAAGATGGATGGATCTGACCTAGGGGCCTAAACCAACAGGGAGATTTTGCTGTGCCAATCCGTTAAAATGTGCAAGAGCATTTCATGTGACCTATACTAATTAGTACCATCTTGGGCATCAAAATACTTCAGGCTGCTGCCCGGGCATACCTTTCTTAACACTGCTGGGAAAGTGTGGAGGGGGAAATTAATTCAGGCTTCTGCATATGGAGCGGGAGGGGGAAAGATGTAGATTTATTGCCGGGAAGGGATGATGGGAGGTGACGGTCCCCAGAGCGCTGACGCAGCCTGGTGCCCAGGGTGGGTGTAGCAGCCTGGCACCCAGAGAGCAAAGAGCAGATGTGGAGCACAAATGCAGCCTTCCCAGGGGTCCAAAGACTGCCTCACATTTTGGCAATGCAGCATCCCCTGGTTGCTATGGCAACCAGCACTGCAGGGCTCTGATTGGAAAGGACTGGAGGGCCCGGCAGTAACTCCAGCTCCCCCCCCCCACTGCATCTTCCATGAACCAGGTGAAGTGTTTTCGTTTTTTCCCAAGGCAGGTGCAATGGGGCTGGAGCCTGCCCAGACGTCCTCTTTTTCTAATCCCAGCTGCATCTGGAAGCGAATTTTGGTTACCTAGTAAAGAGTGAAAGGCCCTCTGCATGTTCTCAGGGACGGCCCTTTGGTGTGACAAAATGTGCGGGTGGAATCTCTCAGAGATACACTCTGCTTTCCATAAAGATGGTTCTCCCCGATCCTGATGGTCTGAAGCACCCTACTCAAGGCTTGGTTTGGATCAGAGCATCCCAGGGCGCGGCCTCTGGAATGTGTAAAGCAACAACAGATTGCCTTTGAGAACATGTAGAGTGTTTTCCCCCTGTCCCAGATCTTGGATTAGACAGAAGGGCTTCCTTGGCAGGTTTCTGATTGGAGAGATAAAACACCTCACTTGCAGCTCCAACCTGTGCCTGGAGCCAGTCTCACGTATGCGCAGACCTGTGTAGAAATCTGGGTACTTTCCCGGGAGAGATTCCAGGGGTGCAGCTTCTCCATTTACCGCAGCCAAACTAAAAGCAATGCAAGTTCACTTGTGCTAGGTTGGAGAGGAACGGAGCTTACCTAGACTTGGATACCAAAGCGTTACACAGCGCCAAGAGCAAAGCTAAATTGCATGGAAGACACAGCCTCCAGCCTGGAAGCCACTCAGATGCTTGAGGTACTCTGCACATATTCAGAGGCCCTTTCTTAGCTCATTTAGAAAATATGAGCCGTATTGTTAGAAGTAGGGGAGTGCCGAGCCCTTACTCAAGAAGCCATCCTAGGTGAAAGTCTTCCTTTCCCATTATCTTCAGACTCCAATCCTAGAAGTAAGCCACTCTGGAAGAAATAGAACACTTCAAAGTGATAGGGATAGATATAGATGGGTAGCTGTGTTAGTCTGTCTGTAGCAGTAGAAAAGAGCAACAGTCTAGTAGTACCTTGAAGACTAGCAGAAGACTAACCCTGCCACAAATTGTGCTAGTCTTTAAGGTGCTACTGGACTCCTGCTCTTTTCTACTACTTCAAAGTGAGTGTGGTCAGGACTGTGCTGCAAAGCTCAGAGGAGCCTTCTTTGGGTCTGGAGTCGTCCTTGTAAAAGGACTCTGGAAATGAATTTGGGCCTTTGTAAGTCACAGCCCTGACTAGAAGAACAGGCAGATCCCAGACTTGGGGAGGCTAGAAATAAGCAATCTGCATGGCTCCTTTTAGGAGGCAATACCAGCAGCTAGAATCCTTGGCAATATTCCTTTCTGAAGTTTTTTGACTGGTTGCCCATTCACAAAAACTGTATATTCCTCTAAAGGATGTTATTCCGAGATGTATATATCCTGGCTTTGTTGGAAATTGTGCCCATGATAACTTGTAATACTCTTTACTGAAGAAATTTTTGAAACAAAGTTGTTAATATCCGGAACCTTCGCATCAACTCACTTGACTACTTACCTACTTGACCTACCTACGTCTTATAGCATCTATGTACTGTTTTTGTATTATGGTGTTTTGTAGCCGATGATTTTGATAGCTCTAGCTCCTCTTAGCGTCCTTCAGTGTGCACAGCTTTGCCCATTTTTTAATTTTTTTGCTGTGTGATCGCTTACTAGCTTGCATATTCTTTTGATCAAAACTCCAGGGATAACAGTTAGCCCCCAGACCTCTTCTTCCTTTCTCTCTTCCTAAAAAGAGACTGACTCCCGTTAATGGAGAGATGCCATTTTCTGGATTACGTTCAGATTTCACACACAATTCCAAAGTGTGCCTTTCACCATTGTTGCCTATGACCTTCCACTGCCCTCTTTATAACACCTGCATTTGAGACATTCCTTTTCTGATTTTGGCCATAATGTCATCATACACATGAACACATCCACATGACATTGCCTTATACCGAATCAGACTCAGTCCATCAAAGTCAGTATTGTCTACTCAGACTGGCAGTGGCTCTCCAAGACCTCAGGCCGATGTATTTCACATCACCTACTGCCTGATCCTTTCAACTGGAGATGCCAGGGATTGAACCTGGGACCTTCTGCATGCCAAGCGGATGCTCTACCAGTGATCCACTGGCACCTCCCCTGTCCAGAGAGGGGACAGCAACAAATTTTTGCTGAAAGCCCAGAATGGACCAGCCCAGAAGAGACCCTGTTTCCTTCCCAGTTCTCGGAAAAGGACGGAAAGAAGGCACCTGGTCACTGCCTCAGCTGTTACCCTTTGTTTTGGGCTCCAGCCCTCTGCGTACCTTGCTCTGTGAAATACCAGCAAGGCCTGTGTAACGATTCCTTGTTTATGTGTGTGTGTCTTTTTTAAAGTTTGGATGCATGGCTGTATGATAGTCTAGAGTAGTGGAAACAAGCAAGTGGTGTGATTGGTGAGTGACAGAGAGGGGGAGAGGTTTTGGAAATGATTCTGTGTGGATGAGCAGATATGTCAGTCAAGAGTTACAGTTAAGACAGTTAGTGAGATGACAGTTGAAAGTTAGTTTTAGTTAAATTCTGAAGTCTGAGAGAGAGACACATCCCTGTGTGGGATAATTTGGTTCTGTGTAGTAAAAGAGTTAAGCAGTTTGTTTGTTTTAAGGTCTGAGAGAGAGAAGTCTTGTGTGTGTTATGAAAAGTTGAAGTATAAAGAAACAGTAACCATATATGGCCTAAAGGGAAAAAAGTGTTACAAAGTTACATGCCCGGATCCCTGACAGTGGGAGAGAAAAGTGTGTGAAATATCAATAAATCTACTTTTATTTAAGATACCAGTTCGAGAAAGAAATTCTTCCCAGGAAACACATAGACCCTCGTGAACGCCTAAACCCTCGACTTACCTACCCAGTGACAGAAATATTATATTATAGAGGTTTGGAAAGCCTTAAATTTCCTGGTGGCAGCCGGAATACCCAAAGTAAAATAAAAGGAACACATTTAAAGTAAAAACAGACCTCCCCAGAGAAGGGGTCGTCACAGCCTGCCTTATCCAGAAGCAACAAACCAAGGAGAGAGAAGAAGCAGGGCTGAAGAGTCCTCCCTAGTGCTCTCTTCGCTGTCATTCTTTTTGTAAAAAGAAAACTGATTGGGTGAGGCTTGAGCATTTGCTTGTCCCTTCAAGCCAATCATGATAATACATTTGGCTAAAACCACGCACAGTCAGCTCTTGCTGCCCTTGGTCTGGGGGGGGGGTTTTCCTGACAAGCAGCTGCTTCAGAGTTGGCAAAACCGCATGCCCCTTGGCTAGTTTTCTCCGCATAGAGCCAAGATGGAGATTCTGATGCATTGTTTCTAGAAGGAAGCCTTGTCTATTTCTGCTAGGTTTGTTCCTGAATGCTCAAGAAGCTGCCTTCTACCAAATCAGTCCCTGGTCTATCAAAAGCAGTATTGTCTCCTCTGGCTGGCAGCCGTTCTCCAGGGTCTCAGCCAATGCCCCCTCTAAGTTGTGGAGTCATGTGAGCAAAAATTGTACTTTGTGACCTACTGGTATGTTGTGAGCGAGTGATTTGGCTACTGCATAAATTAGTTTGCTCTGGAGCCATCCTTCCGGAGCTAAGACAAAAAAGGCTACAACACTGTGAGCTAACTCACACTAACTCGGCTTAGAGGGAACACTGGTCTCAGCTCAGGCTGGGGTCTTTCATACCATCCACCAATGTTCCCTCTAAGCTGTGGAGTCCTGTGAGCAAAAATTCTACTTTGTGAGCTACTGGCATTAAAGTTGTGAGCGAGCGATTTGGCTGCTGCATCAATTAGTTTGGAGCCATCCTTCCTGAGCGAAGACAAAAATGTGTGAGCCAGAGGCTAAAAAACTGTGAGCTAGCTCACACTAACTCAGCTTAGAGGGAACACTGCCATCCACTACTTGGAGATGCCAGGGATTAACTGGAGAAGCCAGGGATTGAACCTGGGACCTTCTGCATGCAAAACTGGTGCTGTACCACTGAGCCATGATAGAACAACTTCTGGATAATTTTTGACAATATTTCCAGGGGTAGTAAACTAACACTCAAACAGGTTTTGCTTCCTTGAAGAGGGACCCTCCTGGTTGGGAGATAGTTCTGATAGTCTAGAATAATACTGTCCAGCAATTTTCCTTCCTGTCCCGAAAAACCCTTGGACAAATTAAGGCCGCAGACTGACAGTGATTTCCCCAGAGAGTTAATTGTGTGGTCTGAAAGTATATGCTTATCCTTCCTTTACCCTGGCAGAACAGTTCTGATAGGCTGTGGTATTATCTCAAAAACCTGGCCCACCTATTTGACAAAGGGATAACAATAGGATGGATTGAATCCGTGTGCCCTTCAAAGGAAAGGATGCCCCTTGGCTCTCTTTAAACACTGTTGTCTGTTTTCCAGTCTAATTTGCCTGAGATGTGTGTGCCCTGCCCCTCTCCTGCATAACGCAGCCTTGCGCCTCTTCCCCGACTTTGGTGTGTTGCCCTTGGTGGGAATGCCTGTGACGGAATCGCTCAGTGTGTGGTGCTCCAGCTGCCCCACTGCGCGGCCAATTAATCACCACGATTCCTGCCAGCTGCAGATCCAATTACGGCAACCTGCCCCAAAGCACAAGGGCCGGAGGGGGTGCCAGGCCGCCCCCTCCTTGCTCACTCCCCTCCTGCGTGGGGAACCGGAGGGGAGAGCAATGATCAGAGAAACCCCCCACCAGTTGTGGCTTCAAAGCTGTGAGAAACAACCTCTCCCACGCCCTCCCTGATGCTGTCGCTTAGGTCGCTGGACCAGGGTTTAATACCAGAGAACTGAAGTACTGGAGAGCCGGTTTGGTTATGAGTCTTGACTAGGAGTGTGGAGACCCTGGTTCGAATCCTTGCTTTCCATAAGGTGACCCCCTGCCGGTCACTTTCTTGCAGCCTAACCTACCTCACAAGGGGGTCATGATGAGGATAAAATGGAGGAGATGGGAATCGTTTATTTATTCATTTACTTACCGACTTCTTTTATACCCCGTCGTTTTCCTCTGTTCCGTTTTATCCTCACAACAACCTTGTGAAATAGGTGAGGCTGAGAGGTGTGCCTGGGCCAAGGTCACCCAGCAAGCTTCCAGGGCAGAGTGGGGATCTGAATCCGGGTCTCTCAAATTCTAGTCTGACATTCTAACCACCACACCACACTGGCTCTTAGCAAGGCTCTCAGTGTGAATACACCATTACACCACCTGGAGCTATTTAGGAGGAGGATGGGATAAAATGTGGAAGACAGACAGCTGTAGCAATAAATAAGAGTGCCCCTGTGGAAGTAGAGCGTACCTTTCCCCTCAAGGCTGTTACCTGTTTTGAAGTGTGAAGAATGGGGTGGCTCTGAGAAGGCACAGAATCCATCTCGATCAATACTGAATAACCTTCTGCCCTCCCATCCACCCACATCAAGGGTCAAAGGGCAAGGCTACACTGCCTGGTTCAAATCCCAGCACCTCTCTATCAGGTAAGTCACTGATCAAGAGGCTCTGCTTGAATCAAAGAAGATCCTTGTGAAGATGCATTTGCAGGTTTCAGTCCAGGGGGAGGGAAGGAAGAATCCTATCAAGATTCAAAGACCTGTTTTGGATTGATTCAAAATTAAAGTGGGGGAAAGCCAGGATATTACAAGAGCGTTTCCAGTGCAAAACTTAACAGAATCCTGTGGGTGTGTCAAGTGCCATCAAGTCACAGCTGACTTACAGTGACCCTATAGGGTTTTTCAAGGCAAGAGATGAACAGAGGCGGGTTGCCTTGCCTGCCTTTGCATAGCAACCCTGGACTTCCTTGGTCGTCTCCCACCCAAATACTGACCAGGGCCCACCCTGCTTAGCTTCCGAGATCTGATGAGCCTGAGCCATCTATCTAAATCCACTGGGCTAAGAAGGCTGTAACTCTGTTTAAGATGTCATGGTTACTGTCCTAACTTTTTAGACCTACTAGCGGCCAGAGAGAGCAGGTGTTCCAGAGGATTAGTTATATCGCATTTAGAAACACTGATGGGTGAACAGGGGTTACCTTCCTAACTGATGCCTTGATTTCTAGATTTGTTCACTCTTACCAATTAACTTCATTTGGTGTAGTGGTTTGGTGCGCGGACTCTAATCTGGGAGAACCGGGTTTGATTTCTCACTCCTCCACTTGCAGCTGCTGGATGACCTTGGGCGTGCCATAGTTCTGACAAAAGCTGTCCTTGAAAGGGCAGTTCTCGAAAGAGCTCGCTCAGCCCCGCCTACCTCACAGGGTGTCTGTTGTGGGGAGGGGGAGGGAAAGGAGTTTGTAAGCCGCTCTGAGACTCTGAGTGAAGGGGGGGGATAAATCCAATCTCTTATCTTCTTCTTCACTTACGCAGCACTTTTGCAAATGGCAGCATTACTTCCTACCTCACAACAGCCCTGCAGGGTAGGCCTCTGATTTTTCTCAGAAAGTAGAAGCAAAAAAAAAAAAGTGTCAGACCAGGATCTGAGAGACTCGGTTTCAAATCTTCACTCTGCCATGGGGGCTTGCTGGGTGACCTTGGGTCAGTCACTCCCGCTCAGCCTAACCTTCCTCACAGGGTTGTTGTGAGGGTAAAATGGAGAAGAGAATGATGCAGAACACCCTGATCTCCTTTGGAGGGGGGGGGGAAAGGATGATCTTAGAAGAAGGACAGGATAAAAGTGTGTTAAATTAATACATTTGGACCACTGGGTCTCTCCATCCCCTCGGCTGAGCTTCTTCTTGTTGGTTGTCCATATTCGGCCCACCAGCCCCAGAAGAGTGCTATGGTGTTTCTGCTGTTGCCATGGTTACAGGCCACTTAGTCTGTGCTCAGTCCTGCCCCCCCCCCCAAAAAAACCTGGCAAGCCCTTTGATGATCAAGACCGCAGCAGGTGTGGTTACGGGAGGGGCTATTCTTAGTTCTGACTTCCTGAGTGCCAAGGGGCAGCTGTTGGGTTGGGGGGGGGGAGATGGCACATTCTCATCCCTGGAGGACCACGGCTGGCCTCTTGGCACAGAGCAGCCAAAGGGATTTGCTCAAGGTCATTGGTGGGGGGGGGAGACACAAGAGTAGCCATGTTCTTTGTTGCAGTGTATACAAGAAAAAGAGAGTGTCAAAGACCAAGGGAGTTGTTGTGAAAGAAGCTTTGGGGGACTGCCCCCCACTAGGAAAGGGCAGACTTGAGAACTGAGGCTCAGGCTGGCTCCTGCCTCTGTGTCCACGGCTTGCTGATTGCTGACAGATCCCCAGAGAGCATTTCAGGTTGCCTGGTGTCAACTCAAAGGCAATTCTTTTCAAGCTGAATTTAGCTACCCGGCAGAATGTGGTGGGACAGTAAACTGCACCAGTTCAAATTGCAGAGGAAGTATGCTATTAAAAAAAAAAAAAACATCCCCTTGCAATTAATTTTTTTTAAATCCCTGCAGGTAGAAAATTAGCACAGCAGGGAGAAATATTCTCGCTAAACCCTTTCCATACTGAGCTAATTTGCTATTTTATGGTGTTTTCTACACAGGGGAGCCTTGGGGAAAATGGGATCCCCTGCCCCAGTCTGAAGTGGTACAGTCCATTCTACAACCCACCCACCCCCAATTCTGCTGCATTTGTAGATCCAGCCTGGATGGAGTCAGCTTCCATCACACATTTCAGCTGCAACATCTCTGTGTGACGATGCGCACAGGGCTGCTCTTGGTTTCTGCATGCCCCCTCCAGTATTACGCATTAATTTAAATAAAAGGGTTGGGGATGCTGTTGCCAGATTTAAAAAGCAAATTGGAAGACAGCTAAGAGGTGGGAAATGCCAGATGCACAGGAGCCAAGTGCAGTCCTCCACTTCTCATCTATGCACTCCAGTCTCTCTCTCTCAGGATACAATGGGGGGGGGGCGCTCCTGGGATGGCTGGTTTCCTTATCTCAACAAGTCGCTGTACCACACATCTGTACATGAGTGCAGCGGTGTGTGTGTGTGGGAGATGATGACTTCTGTGACAGTTGAAGCTTTGACAGTCTTAAAGGGCTGTCCCACCACAAACACATGTGAGTACCTTATATCCTCTCCTCCAGACCCGCTGCTGGAAGCCTTGCTTACAAGGACTCCAACAACGTGGCAGTTGTCTTGGTTTTTTAGTCTTCTGCTGGGTAGAGTGGAGTTTCCTTGAGGATTCAAAGCTCATCTCCCATGAGTCTCCCCTCAGGCTCCAAAGGACACACATCAAAGATCCTTGTGACACCTGAAAGATTTAGGCTACAACCGCACAGGTATTGTAAAGGGCAGGAGACCTGGAATGCAATTGCAAATCAACCTTCCTTCACAGACATCTGTCCATTAAAGAACCTGTCACAAGCACATTTAAAAGTGTCTTGTTTTCCACACCTCAGAAAACCTGATATTCTTGCCTGTTTTTCACATGTGTTCTCCATTGGCAGAAGAGGGGCTGAAAAGTATTTCAAGTGTTATATGTGAATTCTGACACATTCGTTATGGCCCACACTTCCATATGCCGGAGCCCACTTTGTCAGATATGTGAAGTGTTATCCTCCATTGACAGATAAATGTATGCTGGTATCCATGGGGAAAGAGCGAGAGAACTGTGAACAACCAAAACTGAGAATTGTTTAAAAAAAAAAAAAGCCCAAAGGCCATGAGGTACAGAAGGCTTGTGACACTTCAGTGACCATTCACAACTGTGATGCAGTTTGTGATAACACAGTAGTTTTAGAGGGCCTGTGCTAATGTAACACCCAAAGGAGAAGAAAAAGCTCTGGTCTCAATTGAAGTCAATAGAACCACATTGGCAGGAAAATTCCAGTTTAGCGACTTCACATTGGAGGTTTCCATTGAAGTATTTGAGTCAAAGTCTGGCTGAGATTGAGGTCAACAGCAGAGTGGCCTGGGAGATTGAAATGGTTTCTGAACATTGCCGTTGGTTGCTGGCAGATATGGGCCTATTTATCCTCTGGTTTAGACTAGTTGGTCCCACGTAGACAGCAGAAGGGGCCTTGCGGGCAGACTGTGCTGTGGTATCACATTGGAAGTGAGACTGGTGAAGGGAGTCTTCAACTGCAGGGAAGCTGCTGTTAGGCCCTGCAATATTGCTGCCTGAGTGGATTTGGACTTCCATGTTGTTCAGGCCACCAGCTAAGATTTCCCTCATAAATGCTGCCCTCTAGGCCCCTGCTGACAAAGGTGAGGCAGGTGGCAACCAGAGACAGGGCTTTTGGGGGTATTGGCACTTCATCTACAGAATGCCCTTCTCCTTGAGGCTCACCTGCTGCCTACACTACTCTCTTTTAGGCGCCAGATCCAAAGGTTTCTGTTTATCCAGGCCTTTAGTTAAAATACTGATCTCTTGATGCCATTTTTAATTGTGTGCTTTTAGCCTGGAAACTGTGACATTCATTTTAAGCTGCACAGTGGTCTGCGGCTGGGTTTTAATTAGCAGCTATCTATGTTTTATGTTCGTATTGTTTTATCTTGTAATCCACCTCAGGCAGGTTCCCTGGAGAGGGGGCATGACATTCTTCAGAATAAGTAAGTATGCAGACAGAATTGCACCTGGGTTTGGTGCGTAGTATTGTACTGAGGTTGGTCTGTTGTCTGATTGCCACTGTAGATCTTAGCTAGGAAGATTGTGTTACCACTTGCTTATGTCATGAGCGGTCCCTTGGGTCAGTCGCAGGACTCTCAGAACTCTCTCAGCCCCACCTACCTCACAGGGTGTCTGTTGCGGGGAGAGGAAGGGAAGGCGATTGTAAGCTGCTATGAGACTCTGAGTTAAGGGTGGGGTATCAATCCAGTCTCTTCTTCTGACGTATTTGGTTTTACATAGAAAGGAAGTACTTCTTCACCCAAAGAATAATTAACACGTGGCGTTCACTGCTGCAGGAAGTGGTGGTGGCTACAAGCACTGACAGCTTCAAGAGGGGACTGAATAAATATATGGAACAGAGGTCCATTGGTGGCTATCAGCCACAAGGTATAGAGGGAATACTATGTCTAGGGCAGTGATGCTCTACATTCTTGGTGCTTGGGGGCCAACAATTTGGTGTCGTGGTTAAGTGTGGACTCTAATCTGGGAGAATCAGGTTTGATTCCTCACTCGCAGCTGCTGGATGACCTTGGCTGAGCCATAGTTCTGTCAGAGCTGTCCCTGAAATAACAGTTTTTGAAAGAGTTCTCTCAGCCCCACGTACCTCACAGGGTGTCTATTGTGGGAAGGGGAAGCAGTTTGTAAGCCGCTCTGAGACTTTAAGTGAAGGGCAGGGTATAAATCCAATCTCTTATCTTCTTCCGTAGGAGGGCTTCTGGAGTTCTGGTCCTGCTGGTGGACCTCCTGAGGGCACCTGGGTTTTGGCCACTGTGTGACATAGTGTTGGGCTGATCCAACATGGCTTCTCCTATGTTCTTATAAGTATTCACAGCACCCTTTGACTTTCTCCTTTCAGGCCTACAGTTTCCTTTCCCCCTCTTCCCAAAAGTGTATAAACTGCTAATATTTCATACGCCACCACAGCTGCTGTCACAATAAATCTTTAGGGTCTATAAGGTGCCCAGAAGCTCTTTGTCATTTATTCCTTTTGAGAGTTGTTATTTTCAAATGCTTAAAAGAGCCCTCCCTGTGTCCCAGGCCTTCCCACTTCCAAGGCCCAAGATATATGGCTAGAAAATAGGAACCCCAGGCGTGAAGTCTGCAATGGTAGAAGACATCACTGAGAGGGGGAAAAGGGAGGACAATTATGTGCAGAAAGCCACCCAAGTTCTTCATTTCCCAGCCACACATTTATATGTGATGAGGGGAAAGCAGCATCACCAGAAAGCAGAGCCGACCTGTGCCTGGAAAGCATGTCATCAAAAACCTGCTGTTCTATCCGCCAAGCATGCCCAAAAATAAACTCTTTGCTGTCTCCTTGGAACTTCAGAGAAACAGGCACCAGAGCTTTGCCAATTCAAATCTCACAGAATCCACAGTCAGTTCCACAAATTTGCAGAGTTCAAGTCGACACCTTTGCAAAAGCACGAAAGGAAGGACCCTCCCCCAATTCCTCCCCTCCCAATTCGAGGGCCCAGTCTCATTTGGCACCTGCAAAGATTAGGATATGTTCCAACAGCACAGCAAAGAGAAGACCATCATGGCTGCACTCTTGTCCATGTCCTGGCACCTGCTCAGCTGTGTTCCTCAGCAGATGGACTGTACCTGGAGCACCTGGCAACTCCCTTGCAGTGAGCTCCCAGTTGGGACTGTTTAAATTCCTCGCCCAACAACAGACACTATCTCCCCGGCGGTAGAAAGTACTGTCAAACTGCAGCCAACATGCAACAACCTGCTAGGGTTTTCAAGGCAAGAGATGAACAGAGGTGGTTTTGCCATTGCCTGTCTCTGTGTAGCTACCCTGGACTTCCTTGGTGGTCTCCCATCCAAGTACTAACCAGGGCTGATCCTACTAAGCTTCCAAGATTTGATGAGACTGGGCTAACCTGGGCCGTCAAGGTCAGGGCGTTATTTCCCTAGTTCTTTTTTTGTTTAAAAAAGGGCAGGGTAGAAGCTTGAACAGGTGACAATATTTTTATGGCTAGGCATATTATGGCATTGTCCAAAACAGAAAGGGCTGTTGTAGACAGTGGGTATAGAGGTTACAGTTTGTCTCTCTCTCACTCTCAGGCAAGGATGATAAGTTTCTCCCAAGGTAGGAGACAAAGAGCAGATTTAAATGGGATGCCAGCGAGGGGAATGTACTCACCCGTGCGTAGCTGCTTCACACAGGCACCAAATCAGTTTAAAATGAGAGGCTTTACAAATGGAAAATCCCAGGGGGCGGGGACTGCACGAGTGTCACTTTTAAATCATGACTCGTAAGAACTTTTTTCAGCGATATCTTTCACATGCACGGCCGTCATGTGTCAAGGCAGACAACTATGCCTGGATTAGCCAGCGTGGTATAGTGGTTAAGAGTGGGGGACTCTAATCCGGAGAACCAGGTTTGATTCCCCACTCCTCCACCTGAAGCCTGCACTCCTCTCAGAACTCTCTCAGGCCCACGTACCTCATAAGGTGCCTGTTGTGGGGAGAGGAAGGGAAAGGCGATTGTAAGCTGCTTTGAGACTCCTTAAAGTAGAGAACCACTCCAGTCTAACTCCCCACACAAGGGTAACAGACTGGAGCATGAGACATTCTAATAAATTTTCCCTCCCCATAAAAAAATACATTTCTGCAGGTGACAGGTCCAAACCTTTATTTTTTCCCCCCAGCATGGAGGCACCGTTCCCTTCTCCCCCAACATTCTGCATTGCCCCTTTTAATAAGGAGCTGCTCTGCAAGTGGAAATACAAAATCCTCCTTCCCTTCCTGGCCATAGATTTTTGCAGATTAAAAATGGGTCAGAGATGCCCCATTGAAGGGGAAGTTCCTGCACAATGAAAACCTTCAGAAGAACTGAGGTGATGTTAATCCCTATAAAAAGCAGAGATGGGTTATAAAAAGGGGAAGGGACAATATATTAACAATATCCCCTTAAAATAAATAGCATCGTCTGGGACTGGGGGGAGGGGAGGGGAAGAAGAGGGGGGGTGCACTGAATTCATGGCTGGAGCAGAGAAAAGGAATCTCCTCCCCCTCTTTGCTTCCCTCACCCCCCCCCCCAGAAAAAAATGGATTGTACATTAAGAGCCAGGATGGAGGGGAAACAACCGAAATGCAGCTGCTCCACTGAAATTGCCGATGGTTCAAGGGGTGACGGGTACAAGAAGAAGTCGGGCCCTCACTCCCGTGGCTCATCAGGGGCAGGGATCTTCTGGCGGCTGGGTTCAACGCCCCAGATTTCACGGGCGTACTGGGAGATTGTGCGGTCGCTGGAGAACTTTCCGGAGCTGGCAATGTTCCAGATGGCCTTCTTGGTCCATTCCTTGGTGTTCTGAGATGGAAGGAGAGCAGAGCAGATGGGATCGCGAGACAGAAGGAACCCAGCCTCCTCCTCCCGTCAACTGCCCCCACCAGATCATCATGGAAGGCCCTCTCAGGCGTTCCTGTTCTCTGAGGTTTGGTGGGCAAGCTAGCAGAAACAGGACACCCTCACACTGGAATTCGCTGATGAGACACACACCAGCCAACTCAGTGTGTTAGGCTGGCTTTTGTATGGAACTGTCACCCTGCTCTCGCTATTAAGGATGGGCTTCCCTTTGCCGGTTTCTGGTTGCCAGGCAAGAGATAATTTTTAGTCAATACAATAAAATAAACAGTGAATTAGAAGATGTCTGAGGGAAATTGTGTGGTAATAGGTGGAGAGGAGGTAGTAAGTGGTCTGGGGACTGAAGGTATGCAGGGAGTGTGAGGCCCCACATGTGGTGAGCAGAAGTCCATCAGTGGCTATTAGCCACAAGGTATAGATAGGAACTCTCAGGCTGGGGCAAGTGACGCTCTGTATTCTTGGTGCTTGGGGGGGGGGGGACAGTGGGAGGGCTTCTAGTGTCCTGGCCCCACTGCTGGACCTCCTGATGGCACCTAGTATTTCTGGCCACTCTGTGACAGAGTGTTGGACTAGATGGGCCATTGGCCTGATCCAACATTGGCGTCTCTTATGTTCTTATGTGAGGTAAATACGAGATTGGGTGGTGGGCAGTATGGTGTCTTCCACTAACACCTGACCAAATGTGACACACCCTCCGCCCCCCACAATGGCCTAATCTCCTGTCACAATTGCGCAACTCCCACTGCATGCGCACATTAGTGGCCGCCTCACCTTGTACAGAGCGCTGACCTTCTCTTGACATTTAATGTAGGCCTCATAATCAGCAAACACTTTGAACCTACAGAGGGGAGAGTACCAGAGAAAGCAGCCATTTTAATCCATCAAAGAACACCTGACACATTTCTCAATGTGAGAGAACCCAAGTGGAACAAACAGAGATTGGGGGGGGGGGGTCCCTCCTAAGACACTGCCCTCCCCAAACTCTGCACTTTTGTTCTGTGACATGATTTCGGGACATCACGGCTCTGGAGAGACAAGTCTCCAAAGGACCCTTCAGAAGTTGTAAACTCTTCCAAGCAGGATCTGTTCTTTGCTGCTTAGGAAGCTCTTAATGTACCACATACAGTAATGGTGCTGTATAAATCATTGCTATACTTATTGGAAGCCAATTAGCACAGATACCTAAATGACATGGCTGATGACTCAACCCAGCCTTCTGGAAAGTGGAAGCCCAGGAACTTGTTTTCCAAAATCTAGGCAGGGCGGGGACAGAGAACATACTGGGGCAATAGGAGGGCAACTCTGGGCCACCCTCACCCACTTGGCCGAAGCCCCCACCTGAGACTGCCACCTGCTGGACGATTGCGGGAATAATACAGGCAAGGCACAAGCAGTAAGCTCTCTGTACCACCTCCACTGCTCTGGCCGCAGCTTGCCCAGACGTGAGCCACAAATGGACTTTTTCACTGCACCCCTTCATTTCAGCCCACCAAAACACCCCTCCTGAGCAAAGTTTCTGAGAATGGCTTTTGTAGGTGGGGTAAGGACTCTCCTGCTTTCTTGGATCTCCAGTTGCTTGGCCTACAGAAACCACTTCGTTTGGGCCTCTGTGCCAAGTTTCCTTGGAACAGTGTGGTGGGAATGTTGAAACACAGGATATAAAAGGGATGAAAGACTGGGGCCGGGCAGGCTTTTGCCCTTTTGTAATAATAGTAGGCAGGAGCGGCCCAAAACAGGGTGTTCAACAGAGAACTGATTCATACGTTGCTCTTCGTACAAACTAAGTGCTTAATGCAAAAATGCATGCCCAACCATGAATGGTGCCCACGAGTATAGTTGGGTTTCCAAGCAGTAAATGGGGGGTGGAACCCTGCAATACCTTCCCAATCACCATTTCCACATTCATTTTCTTTAAAAAAATGGCCCATTGAAAATGCATACATGATTGCACTGGATATTTGCCTGGACCATAAATCAGCAAGCTAACTGGCTCTCAGTGGGAAGTGCAGTGGCGCAGTGGCTCAGTGGTAGAACATCTGCTAGGTATGCATAAGGTCCCAGGTTCAGTCCCTGGCATCTCCAGTTCAAAGGACCAGGCAGTAGGTGATGTGAAAGACCTTCACTTGAGACCCTGGAGAGCCACTGCTGGTCTGACTAGACAATACTGACCTTGATGGACCAATGGTCTGATTCAGTATAAGGTAGATTCACGTGTGTTCATGTGCATATTCAGTGCTTGCAGAGTAAGTTCTGTGGCTCAGGCAGCTTTTGTTTAAAGGGTCCTAAGAATTCCAGCAGATGTTGTCTAATGCTTTTATTGTTGTGATGGCTTAGAAAAAGCCAGGACTCCTGTGTGTACAGTTGAATTGTTTTATTTTATATTATAAATATCCTCGAAAGCCTTTGACCACAAATGCAATTTGTGCATTTCTTTTTTAAAGTTTTTAAGATTAATGTTTCTACTTGACACATTTTTTTAAAAAAGGAACCCAATCTAATGGAAGACCTCTCTTGCATAAGCCCCATTCAAAGGAATAGGAGCAGTTTCCAATTTGATTCAATGGTATGTGTAGGATAAATTCTTGCTAGATTGTGCCCACGGGTGAAAATTCAGAGATGTTGTGGCGGAACAGGCCTGCAGGCCCTATCTCCCTGGCCCTCCAACACCTGGAGAGGCTTTTCTTCCATGGGTAGCCCACCGCCACCACCTGAGGTTTGTAGGAATTGGCCAATGGGAGGGTCAGGACTTCCCTTCCCAGTTCAGAGGCCTTGCCTCTGTGTCTCCTGCTGCCCAGCACCTGGTCAACACAGGGACTGTTTACTGCCTTGTGTTCCCCTGGAAGAATAGCCACTTGCCCACTGCCTGCCTTCCCCCCGGCGCTCCTTTTAAAAAAGCGTGTCCAAGACGGTAGAGGTCTGTGTGGTACAGAGAACCACTAACGGCATCCAAAAGTTATAAAGTATCTATTAAAAAGAAAACGTTCACAAGTATACTTTTAGCACAGCATCAGATTGAGGAAGGGATTCAAAAGAAATGGGTAAAACGCAATTTCTCTGTCCCTCTCTATACAAGCCCTATCAGAAGTTAAAATATAGGACAGGCTCCTTAGCTTAGGAAGTTACAAATATCTACAGAGTATCCGTTACCTTGAGAAACTTTCTGTAGCTCTCTGGGGCAGCACATGGTCAATGGCTGCCTCCTCCAGACCTCAGTGAAGAGTTCTGTCTGCCCTGATGGACCCAGCACAAAAGAGACCTTCTTCCTTGTTCCCCTGAGTTTTATCATCTCCCTTTTCCTCACCCACTGACTGGGTCAGGCCAAGTCAGAGAAGCATTTCCTGAAGCCTCCAGAAGTTTCCTTCCTGAAGCCTCTCTAGCATTTAGTTCCTCCAAATCTCTGTTCCCTGCTTGGACAAGAAGGGAGAACTTGACCCACCTATTACCTCTCCTGCTAGATCTATTAGCATTTGTATGAAGGTGGGCTGAGGTAAATCTGGAAAAGCGGCTGAACCGACTCCCTCCTCTCTGCCTGTTCTCTGCCCAGTGAGGAAAAAAATTAGAATTCAGAGTGAAAGTTTTACTCATTTCAAACATCCAAAGAAAAAATGCATTTCTTCACAGATGTCATGGAAGAAAACAGGAAATTCTGGGAGAAGTCTGTATCGTTGGCCTGGAGGGGACCCAAACCCATCCTGTCCAGCCACTATCCCAAAGCAAGACTCTGTCTAGGACAGAACTCATTTGTTACGAGGGCCAGAGCTTACATAAATGTCACTTTGTTGGGCCGGGCCATATGTGCCATGAAAGGATATGCCAGGTAACAGAGATATAAACTGTAAGAACAGCAGCTGGTAAGCTCTGAGTTGGTGTATTCTCACTGCAAGGCCTCATGGGCTGGGTGGGGGGGGTACAAAGGAGAACCTGCATGGGTGGACTGGACAGCCAGTGGTGCAGCCCTGGGCAGACGCTCCTACGCTGCTTGACTGCCGCAGACAAGGTTGTTCTGCCATGCTGAAGCCACAACTGTAGTGGCTTTGCCCACTCTTCCCTGAGCAGTCTCCTTTTCCCTCCCTTACACTAGTTGCTTGTGGGCCGCATAAGAGCCCTGGACGGGCCGGATCCGGCCCCCGGGCCTTATGTTTGACACCCCTGGTCTAGGACCTATAACCAACCTCTGAGTTGCACCGCAAAGCAAAGAGTCCCAGCAGGTTGAAGCCAGAGAGCCAGAACGGTCCCAGGGCCTTTCATCAAATCTGCCGATCTTACCTGTCGTGATACATGAGCATGTTGACGATATCTTTAAAGAGGTCTGGCTGCTTAGGGGAGAAGAAGCCGCTGTTCATCTGGTCAATAGCCTGCTTGAGTTCTGGGATGCGGTCATAGTAATCCTTGGCACAGTATCTGTAGGGAGAAATGGAGGCCGTTTAGCACTAGCGGACAGGTGCGTGGCACCTACACCTGTTCCATGATGGTCCCCCCTTCCTCCATTGCTGCTCTTCCCCACCTACGCCACCCCCATCCAATGCACATAACCCTCTGCACCAATGAATCACTCTCCTTTTTTCAGGGCCTCCTACTGTGTGCACAGCAAAGGCAAGGTGTCAGCCAGGGACTTGTGCTCCGGCACATGATGTTACAACAAATCTCAAAAGGAATCCGTCCACCCTGATACCACTTTTATGTCCTGCCTTTCCTCCTCTGGATGACACTCTTGAGGGTCACCCACACTTCATCCTCACAGCAATCTTGCAAGGTAGGTTAGACCAAGTCGAGGCTGTTACGCGGGAGATCTGTGCGTGGAATTGCCTGACGTTCTCCAAAGAGCAGCTAACATCCCCCCCATGCTGTTTCCCTAACAGCAGTATCCCACCTTACCAGAGCTATGAGTAGCCACAGTAAGGGTGGGGAAGGCAGAGGCAAAGGAAGTAAATTGAAGGGCTGGAGTGGAGGGCATTGCTATCAGGGAAATAGCATTTCGCTATCAGGAAAACAGAAGTTGTCCTATCACAAACTTTTAAAAGCCTATCTTAAAATATAAATCTCAGGGAAGGGAGGGAGCAAGTCTTCCAGGGTGCATCCACCGCCCCCCTCTTTGGCTTATAGCCTCAGCAACACCATGGCCTCAATCCAAACTGGCTACTTGAAATGCTAAAATATCACCAGATGTGTTAATGAGTCTCCCATGTAATTTGTAGCTTCGCTGGAAGAGAGACAATGACCAATCTAGTATGCATCATAGCTAGGGAGGTTTGAATCCAGGTATCTCTGGTCCAAGTTTGACATTATCCATACCGCATGAACTTTCACACCTTTTTTTTTTTTACCTTCCATTAGATTTTTTACCCCACCCTTCCTCTAAGAAACTGAGGGCAGCATACATAGTTCTCCCCTCCTTCAGCAATCCGGTGAGGTAGGCCAGACTGATAGTAAGTGACTTATCCAAGGTCACTCAATGAGTTTTACTGAACCTGGGTCACCAGTCCTAGTTCAGTATTCCAATCACTACAACATGCTGGCGCAATTCTTCCTTCTTGGGGGTCTACCCCGGCCCCCAAACTACTTTTTTGTCTTTATTTTATCCTGGGAGGGGGATTAGATTTGGGTAGACATGGGCAGACTCCACTCAGGGCTACCTAGCAATTGCTGACAGACAGTGTGGTGGTTGTGTTGGACTAGGATCTGGAGGACCCAGGTTCGAATCCCCACTCTGACATGGAAACTTGCTGAATGACCTTGGGCCGGTCACACATTCTCAACCTAAACTTCCTCACAGGGTTTTTATGAGGATACAATAGCCATTAAGAGAACAATGTAAGTTGCTCTGAGTTTCCCTTGGGCAGAAAGGGAAGGAAGGAAGGAAGGAAGGAAGGAAGGAAGGAAGGAAGGAAGGAAGGAACAGTTTTGGAAGGGTTTGCCTGCAGGGAAAGTAGAACAATGGTGAGGAAAGATTCTAGCTATTTTTAAAAGAAATTATTTCAATTTGCAGTGAGAAGCTATGATAGGCTTCGTTGGAGAACTAAATTTAAATTTTAGAATTAATGAATTCTTTGCAGCCCTTTCCTCCTCCCTCAAACATTATTGTTTTATGTTTTAATGGCACTGACAAAAATTACTGCTTCTTAGCTGCAAATGTATGCAAAGGATTTGCACTTTGATTCTGGAGCACGTTCAGCTTCTTCAATGATGCATTAGCAAAAATGTCAAGCTGCAAAGGAGAATGTGTTAATGTGTTTTAACCTCTCAGTTGTCCTTTGGCGCTGGGAGTCAATGTGAAATATTCGTACATGGGGTGTTTCCTTTGCTCTTGGAATCAGAGCTTTTATAAATGGTGGGACAAGTGTTACTTAGTTCTTGATATTTTAAAAAAAGTAATTTCAGAAAGAAAGAAAGAAAGGAAGAAAGAAAGAAAGAAAGGAATGAAGGAAGGAAGGAAGGAGGGAAGGAAGGAAGGAAGGAAGGAAGGAAGGAAGGAAGGAAGGAAGGAAGGAAGGAGGGAGGGAAGGAAGGAAGGAAGGAAGGAGGGAAGGAGGGAAGGAAAGAAGGAAAGAAGGAAGGGTAGATAGATGATGGGTAGGTAGGTAGGCAGGCAGGTCACCTCAGCCTCTCCCAGTATTCACCCATATCTTCCAACTAAGTAACCATATTGTACAAACATTCCCTATGTAATGATTCACAGGAAAATTATAGAATATGCTTGTCTAAGATGTTCATTTTACAGGTATCTTTCTATATTGTTTTTCTAGATTCTGCCTGGGGGGAGCACCCAGATCATCCTCTAGGCAAAGGGCATTTAATTTCCAAAGGGTATTTAACTCTCTAAGCAATCATTGACAGGACATATGGGTTTAGCTTTTTCCCCTGTAGTTTGTACAGCACCTAGCACACCATATAGCATGCCCACCCCCAACACGGGACAGCCAAAGAGATTAGAAGATGGGCCAGAAGTCCTGGTGACCTAGAATATGTGGGGTAGTTCTGACCCTCTCTGGCACCCACCCCTTCCTGTCCAGCTCGTCCACATCCTCCACCAGCATGCCGAAAATGAAGAAGTTCTCTTCGCGGGCTTCCTCGGCCATCTCCACATTGGCTCCGTCCATGGTGCCAATCGTGAGTGCCCCGTTCAGCATAAATTTCATGTTCCCGGTACCGGAAGCTTCTGTGCCAGCTGTGGAAATCTGCTCAGAGAGGTCAGCTGCTGGAACGACTGCAGAAGAGGGAGAAACCAAGACTTAATGGGGGAGGGCCTCTGGATACTGCCACTGCCAAAGGGTCACGGATACAACACAGCCCAACTTACTTTTTTCTGCCAGTGAGACACGGTAATTTTCCAAGAAGATCACCCTGAGTCGGTCACCGACGACGGGGTCATTGTTGACAATGTCTCCGATGGAGGTGATAAGCTTGATAATCATCTTGGCCATGTGGTACCCAGGGGCAGCCTACAGGGAGGGAAGAGGGACACATAAGGGGAACCATAATTGTCATGGTAACAGCGATGGCAAAGTCCTCCCAGTTCTCCCACACACACACACTCCCAACTCCCTTTATTATCCATCCTCATCCCAACTGCAAGCCCCAGCACCCTCAATCCCCCATAGCCCATCACCCCCTGCTTCTCACTTTGCCTCCGATCATGATTGTCCGGGGCACAAAATGTTTGTTTGGTTCTCTCTTGATCCCTGCAAGGATGGGCGGGGTGAGGAGTAGAGAGAGAACACACAAGAGGGAAAGAACAGTCAGAATGGTTTGCCTAGGATCCTCCTCCCCACTTTCATGAAGCAGAGGTGGACTGAGTATCAACTCAGTGCGTTGGGGTAGTAGGCCAGATCACCCGTTCCTCCATTTTGGCAGCAGGAGAGGGAAAAGGAGGTGTGAGAGGAGGACACGCTCCACAGGGAGTCCATCGCTGCCCTGTTTTGGAGCGCGAGCAGGTAAGAGAGACAAAGAGATTCACCCTCTTCTGCCTCCGACTTTTATTCTAAAACTTCTGGACCCCTTTGGGAAGTTCAGAGGGGAAGAGAAGCTGGGCAGTCAACCAGAACCCCGCAGAGGGCCAAATGCAGTTGTGTGGCCACCACTTGGCAACCATAAGCCCAACGGGTCACAAAGGAGACAGTGGAAGACCAGGAACTGGGGGTGGGTGGGCAGAAGGACAGAGCACCCAAGTCTGCAGAAGAAACAGACGCCACTCACGATTGTAGAAGGTGATGATGTGGAGACAGTTCAGCAGCTGCCTCTTGTACTCATGGATTCTCTTCACCTGGATGTCAAAGAGCGAGTTGGGGTTGATCTTCACCTTGTACTCTTTCTCCAGGTAGGCAGCGAACTTCAGCTTGTTCTCCTGGGTGCGGGAGGGAGAGAAGGGAGTAGCAGAATTAAAAACAGAGGACATGTTTGGGCAGAGAGAAGGAGACCCTATGTTCTGAATTCTGTCATGTACGTATGTGAAGTTCTAAAATGTTTTTCTGGTTGCCAGTACCATTTTTTTCCTGTTGAGTTTCACATGTGTGTGTGTGGGGGGGGGGGGTGATAAGAACTAACTAAGAACCCTAACCCTAACCCTAACCCCCAATCCTCGTTCTCTGACTGCCCGAAAACCGTGATACTCCTTTTCCCCTGGAGAATTACTGAGTTCCAAATCTGAACATTTCCAGGAAATGCTGTTGACAAATTTCTTGTCTAGGCTGTTATTTTAGTCCATGATGTTTTTTAAAAATGTGTGTTATCTATTTGGCTTTATTGCTTTGTGGTTTTAGTGATACCTGACCCAGGATAAAGTGCATTAGAAAGCCTAATATGTCACATAAATCTAGGCCCAAGTTCAGGCCCTGCCGTGTGAAAGGCCCTCAGCCCCATTTAGAAGAAGAAGAAGAAGAGATTGGATTTATAGCCCACCCTTCACATGGAGTCTCAGAGTGGCTTACAAACTCCTTTCCCTTCCCCTCCCCACAACAGACACCCTGTGAGGTGGGTGGGGCTGAGAGAACTCTGACACAAACTGCTCTTTTTCAAGGACAGCTGTGCCAGAGCTTGTGACTGACCCAAGGTCACATCAGCAGGTGCAAGTGGAGGAGTGGGGAATCAAACCCGGTTCTCCCAGATTAGAGTCCGCGCACTTAACCACTACACCGAACTGGCTCTCTTTAAGTGACGCATTTAACCCCTACACCAAACATTTATTATGTCGCTCTCACTAAAGGCAGATTTAGCACCAGTGTGCTAGATGCTTTACAGAGCAAAGGGTCTCTACCCTAGACGGGCATTAGATAGGGTGGAGGGAAAAGGTCAGGAATGGGTAAATGGATAGGTACAAAAAGATAGGGAACACAACGTTACAGCAGAGGAACAGCACGAATGCTCCCTGGCTCTCCTCCTCCTCTTCCTCACCTGCTTGACTTTTGCTACGTCCCGGATGAAGCCCTCGTCGTCCACATAGTTCAGCAGTTTCTTCAGCTGATCCAAATCAGCAATGTATTCCTCTCCAATGCGCTGGGGGGGGGGGAGGAAGAAAGTGTCAGGACCAGTGAGGGTATGGATGTGCGTTCTCCAGTCAGATGTGGGACATTTGGGAAAATACAGGTGATCGAGGATCACAAGAATTCTGTATGTCATTTCCTACCTACGTTGCCTTCGCCCATCCTCTGTATTTGAACAATAAAGTTAGATTCTGTTCATGGCAGAAATGGATAAAATTACAAAGAAGTTGAATAATCAAGAAGACAACGTGTTTTTTCAAGAATGGAATGACTTTAAAATATATCTGGAAAAGAACTGGGATGTAAAACAAAACTTAATATGTTTAGATCAATATTAAGTCAAATGATGTTATCTTGAGGTTGGATGATAACAAATGATGTGTTAATGATATAATGAAATTTGTAAGAAGGGGGAGAAGCATTGCGGGAAGCCACTGGAGGGAGGGGAGGAAGGGAATGAGGTAAACAATGGACTGAATGATTTAATCTTATATGCTATGTTCCTAAGAAAATAAAAATTTGTTTTCCAAAAAAAAAAATAAAGTTAGATGCTTATTCTGACCCATAGAAAATCTACGTTTGATGTTAGTCAGACTGGCAGCAGCTCTCCAGAGTCTCAGGTGGAGTCCATTCCCATCCCCTGCTGCCTGATCCTTTCAACTGGAGATGATGAGGATTGAACCTGGGAACCTTCTGCAGGCCAATCGAGGGTTCTGCCAGTGAGCTCTGGCCTCTCCCCATGTGCAGAGTGCCTTTCTAACATTATAACCTATGGGGTTCATTGACTATAATGGTCCTCATAGGCTATAATGTAGCTGGAAAAAAGTGTTTTTTTGCACACCTCTGTTATGCTTTTCAGCATCATTTGTAAGCTGCCTTGAGTCCCAGGAGCAGTGTGATATAAATATTTGAATTAATAAGTAGTTTGGGCAGGTTGATAACATTTAAACAACTTCCTGTTTGTTAGGTTAGGCAGGGTTCTGACAGTGATTGTTCCACCTCTGTTATACTTGACCTGTAAATAATGACAAGGGGTGGGTAGACCTGTTCTCCGTAGGCCAGGTCTACCAATATAGTGAAAAGGGGTGGGTAGACCTGTTCTCCGGAGGCCAGGTCTACCAATATAGTGGAAATGGGTGGGTAGACCTATTTTCCAGAGGCCAGGTCTACCAATATAGTGGAAAGGGGTGGGTAGACCTGTTATCCGGAGGCCAGGTCTACCAATATAATGGAAAGGGCTGGGTAGACCTGTTCTCTCGAGGCCAGGTCTACCAATATAGTGGAAATGGGTGGGTAGACCTGTTCTCCAGAGGCCAGGTCTACCAATATAGTGGAAAGGGGAGGGTAGACCTGTTCTCTGCAGGCCAGGTCTACCAATATAGTGGAAAGGGGTGGGTAGACCTGTTCTCCGGAGGCCAGGTCTACCAATATAGTGGAGAGGGGTGGGTAGACCTGTTTTCCGGCCAGGTCTACCAGTATAGAGGAAAGGGGAGGGTAGACCTGTTTTCTGGAGGCCTGATCTACCCCCATACAGGACATTTTCCGTAATGAAATATGACTTGATTCTGTTTTCTCTTAAAATGTTTAAGTTATTCTTAAAATATAGTTTACATATACTTTAAAAGAATTCATTCTGGGATTTTTACAAGGTTATGGAAATAATCTAAAAAAAACCCCAACCCTAATTTACATGATAGCCAAATGCAGACTCGCTCACAACTTTAATGCTACTAGCTTTTTTGGCTCACAAGGTAGCATTTCTGCCCACAACACTGTGGAGCTTAGAGGGAACCTCGCCAGTGAAGACATAAATTACTTCTAAGAGAATACAGATTCCTATTGGTTGCGAGCAGACTAAAATTAGGAGGAATTGCTTGAGAATATTTTCTCCCAACAGTTCTTACTGCTGTAGGCTTCGGTTAACGTCCACAAAACAAAGCTCTGATCTAAATGAGAAAGAAGCCCTGCAGGCAGCCACCAGCTGTGGGCCAAACTAAACATTACCGGGGAACTCTTTAAAAACAGTCCTGTTTAGTTTGGCGCCGCATTGCTGGACTTCCCATTATCAGCCTCCCATCCAAGGGCCCTCGTTCCCCACCACCGCGCACAGAGACGGCCTCACCTCAGCGATGATCTCAGCCAGTCCTGGGTTGCACAGAACGAGCCAGCGACGTGGGGTGATGCCATTGGTTTTATTCTGGAACTTCTGGGGCTCAAACTCATAGAAGTCTTTAAATCTGGGAAAGGAAGTGTGTTGGGGGGGAGAGCAGAATATCAAAAGAATGGAAAGAGCAGAATATCAAAGAATGGAAAGAGAAAATGAAGTGAGAGCAAACGTGCAGCAGAGGAAGTGAGAGCAAAAAGACATGGAGCCAAAAGTCCAGAAGGACGAGGAAGTTTAAAAGGAAGGATGAGAGGTCATTGCTGGGAATTCATGAAGGGGGAAGCAGCATTACAGAAGGAAAACCGGGAATAAATCCTGTTACTAGAGGCACGCCTTTCTGCTATGCAATGAGAAAATGCCATCTGTCTTCTAAACATCGCGACATTTAATGGCTAAAGAAAAGGGGGCTTGCTAAGAGTTTAAAAGGATCAGGTAGCAGGGGATGTAAAAGACCCCCACCGAGATGCTGGAGACCCACTGCCAGTCAGAGCAGGCAATACCGGCTTTCGTAGGCCCAGGGTCTGACTCGGTCAAAGGCAACTTCTCATGTACCACAGAGCAGTACCCCAAGAGAGCAGAGAGAAGGGCCAGGGAACAGATCCTGAATGGCGCACGTGTGCATGGGGGAGGTACTTACATGGTGGCCTTCAGAATATCAGAATGGATACGGGCCACCCCGTTGACAGCATGGGATCCCACAATGCAGAGGTGGGCCATGTTGATGCGTTTGACACTGCCCTCCTCCACCATGGACATGCGCCGTAACCGGTCAAGGTCACCAGGGAACTTGGCATAGACTCTCTGCAAGAAAGAGAGGAACCCCCCCAAAACCAAAGCAAGCTATTCACTGCTCCAAGTACAAAACAGCAAGCACTGGACTGGAGGTGTCTGGTTTCTTTCCCCCTACGCCCTGTAAATAGACCCCAAACACTCTTCCCAGCTTCGGGACCAGTACCCAGAGGGTTGTGGCTAATGTTACCTTGGCCTCCAACCCGTCTCCCC
The DNA here is from genome assembly GCF_001447785.1 of Gekko japonicus. NCBI lineage: Eukaryota > Metazoa > Chordata > Lepidosauria > Squamata > Gekkonidae > Gekko > Gekko japonicus. The sequence continues at coordinate 858,672 of NW_015174283.1, read as the reverse complement.
AGAGGGTTTACACTCACATCAAGGAATCGCTGGTTGATTTCAAAGATGATTTCCAGGTGACGCGGTAGGAGGGTCTCAATGAGGTGGACGGGCCAGCGCTCCAGTGCTTCCGGCAGTACAGTGTGGTTAGTGTAGGCACAGGTCCGCACTGTGACATCCCAGGCCTGGGGTGGGGGGAGAGAGATGGGGCACAAGATGGGCACATCCTTCCTGGTACTGAATGTGCTTCAGTCAAGCCAGCAGCCTCTAGCATTGTATATGCAAATGACACAAATATACACACACAGGCTGCAACCCTAAGAAAAATTTCCTGGGAGTGAGACCCACTGGGACTTCAGAGCAGATCTCACTGCCTCCTTCCAGAGTTGCCTTTGAGCCAGCAGGAAACAGGGCCTCACCCCAAAACCTGGCTTTTATTCCAGGGCTCCTTCTGGAGCAGGCAATGATGCGCAAGTCTCCGAGCATGCACCAAGTGCCAGTAGCCCTCACTTTTCTATCACTGAAGGGCTGGAGTTCCAAAGGGCCAGGCTGGGACCCCAGAACTACCTCATCTGGGAATTCGGCACAGCCTCACCTTGTCCCAATCCAGTTTCTCAATATCCACCAGGACTCTCATAAGTTCTGGGATGGCCAGCGAAGGGTGGGTGTCGTTGAGCTGAATAGCAACCTGGAAGAGAGAGGAAATATAACCAGAGGGGGCAAATATTCAAGAAAGAAAGCCCAGCCTTCAAACCTGATAGTCTCTTTGCCCCCTTTTCACACTACCAGGAATCCCATTTTACATGGGAACTGAGGTCAGCAAGAAGGCTATTCGCTTAATACCACATAAGGACCAAACCAAGCCAGGAATACAATGTATTGGTTTCTTTGTTTATTGGTTTGTTTATAGTGTGCAAGGGTTTCTTCCCCTACCATTGTAAGCCATTTTGGGTCCCTTTGGGGAGAAAAGCTGGAGGTAGATAAATATTTAAACAAACAAGCAAACGAATAAGCAAGTCGAAGATACAATTTGAAGCTGAAAGCTCAGGTTTCCACCCATTACACCACACCCTCTCTCTCTGAGGGCTGCAAACCTCCAGGTGGGGGCTGGAGATCTCCTGGAATTGCAGCTGATCTCCAGACCACACAGATCACTTATTTATTATTAAGACATTTATTCCACTTCTCCTGGACAAAACGGCTGCTTTGGAAATTGAACCATATGCCATTATACCCTATTGAAGTTGCTCCCCTTCCTAAACCCCACCATTCCAAGCTCCGCCCACAGGTATTTCTGTTGATTAATTTTTTTTTGCATGTTGCTTAGTGTAAATGTTCTGTATCCAACTGGAGAACCTAGAACCACACTTGAAATATTGCAGTGTTTTTTGTAGAAAAGTCCAAGACACATTATCAAAGGCTTTTTCAGCATCTAAGAACAGAAAGGCTGCTCTTCCGCTCTTGTGTTTAAGAAGTTCTAGTGCATCAACAACAAAACAAACATTGTCTTTCTTGTATCTTTTTGGTACAAAACCTGTCTGGTCAGGGTGAATTACTTTGGAGATACATTTCTTTAGTCTATCAGCTGTAACTGAGGCAAAACATTTATAGTCCACATTCAACAATGAAATGGGTCTATATGTTTGCGACAACACTGGGTCATCATTTTCTTTATAACTTAATGTTATATATGAGCATCTTGCTGGGATGGTGGCAATATATTATTTTTGCTTATATCATTCATAACTTTTTGTAAGGGCAAAGTTATATTCTCTTCAAAACTTCTGTATCTCCAAACCATCTGGCCCTGGTGCCTTATCCTTTTTTAGATTCTTGATGGCTTGTGAGACCTCTTGAGTTGAAATGCTTTGATTCAAAATTTCTCTGTCTTAGTTCAAAAATTTACAAGTTAAGGCTTCTTTAATATATTCATCCACCCTCAGGTATTTCTGGATCCAGAGTTGGCAACCCGGCTCTCTCTCAACACAGACTACGTTGGCAGCCAAGGGTCCCTCACCCCTGTCCGGGGGAAGTCTGTACAGGCCAGATCCCCCGTTCCCCACTGCCCTTGAATAGCAAACTCATCCCTGGAACACTGACTAGTAAATTCTCTGCTCCCCTGCCCCCTATGGCATCGCCAGTACCTTATCTGGGAAGGCATCGAAAGAGGTACGGACGGGATCACGGGAGCCAAACTTGGAGGACTTGAAGCGGCGGATGATGTCTTGAAGGGTGGCAGCCACAACAAAGTACTCCTGTTTCAGACGCAGCTCTTTGCCTTCGAAGAACTGCAGGGGAAGGAAGGGGGGGGCTTAGAAAGTCAAGGACAAGGGAATCCCAGCTGCTCTCCATACTCCCGGAGGGCAACAGCCTCTAAGAAAGATCCCTAGCAGCAAGCCCAGGTTAAGACTCAGGAGTTCCAGCTTCTAGTCACCTTTCCTCCAAACCACAGGGAAGGAGCTGGAAATGAACAGTCTTCAATTGAGTCCAGGAGCACCTTAGAAATCAACAAGACTGGAGGGGGAGCGTAAGAGTTACAACTCCCTTTGTCAAATCTGACGAAGGGAATTTTGACTCCCGAAAGCTGACTCCCAAAATTAATTTGGATATTGAATTATTTATTTTGCCGTCAAGACACAGCTGTGTTATGGCGACCCCATAGGATTTTCAAGGCAAGGGACGTTCAGAGGTGGTTTGCCATTGCCTGCCTCTGTGTAGCCACTTCCAAATACTTTGTCAGGGCTGATCCTGCTTAGCTTCCGAGATCTAACAAGATCAGGCTAGCCTGGACTATGCAGGTCACAGCATCATGTCCAAGGTGCTACTGAACTTTATAACCTAGCTCTTCTACAGCAGACCAACACGTTTACCCTCCCGAAACGAATACTCTTCAGCAGAACTCCAAAAACAAAAGCCACATAATTACCATTACGAAGACGAAAACATCACGACACACTCTGCAAGCTTTAGAATTCCCCAGAACGTTTTGCCACTCAGACGTGCAATCTGATACCGGACAGCCACACCCTGTGCCCACGGAAGTCAGGAAACAGACAAACGGGCTTTAAGGTCATCGCTGGTAAGGTCTGTTCCCCTCTGCTTTAAACAAGCATACCAAAACATTCCAGCCCGATGAAGAGTTCTGGAGATCTTGAAAGCTTACGTAATTCTCTTGTGCTATTTTGGCTGGTCTTATTTACATGCCTTCTTCCTCATTTTTGGAAGGATTTTACTATGGGCCAGTGTGTATTTCCTGAGGCATCAAAAAGTACGTTTTCATATTCTCCTCTCTAAAATTGGATTTTGAGGAGCGCTTTTAAAAAGTTACACCTTAACTACTGTTAAAAACCTAGCACTCCAACACTTCATGTCCTTGCGTTTTCTTCTCCGACCTTTAAATCCAATATCACGCTTAATCAAAAATTAGGTGGTGGTTGTTTTCTAAATTACACTAGAATATAAATGAGAAGTTCTGCCTACAAAATCTTTCTAGCTCTAGGCAGCAGCCAGCTTGTTTCAAGGGGAGATCAAGGTATTCCTCTGTTGGAGGGGGGGGACGGACCTAAATGGAGATCTCAAACTGGGAGAGCCACTGAGCTTGGCTCTTCACTCAGCACCGGAGGAAGGAGGAGGAGGGCTCAGGACACTCCTTGCTGGACACAGGACCTGGATTCAAATCCCCACCTTGCCCTGAAACTTGCTGGGTGACTTGGGCCAGCCACTTTTTCTCAGTCTAACCTACCTCACATGGTTGTTGTGAGGATTAAAAGAGAAGAAGGAGAACCATGCACGCCACCCTGAGATCTTTGGAGGATAAAAGCAAGAGAAAGGAGCAGGAAGGCAAGGAGGGAAAGAAGACATCTGTGCAGTCTGAAACGCTCACATTCAACATGGAAGTAGCCACAACCAAAACTAGGGTTGCACAGGATAGATCTGTACAAGCCCGAAACGTCCTGAGCAGTGTTCCCTCTAAGCTGAGTTAGTGTGAGCTAGCTCACAGTTTTTTAGCCTCTGACTCACACATTTTTGTCTCAACTCAGGAAGAATGGCTCCAGAGCAAACTGATTTACGCAGTAGCCAAATTGCTCACTCACGTCTTTAATGCCAGTAGCTCACAAAGTAGAATTTTTGCTCACAAGACTCCACAGCTTAGAGGGAGCATGGATCCTGAGGTGTTTTGGGGAGGGAGCCAAGATAGATGGCAACGGCACCTACGTTATCATTGGGATACAGCACACGGGAAATGTTCTCCGCCAGGTTTCTGTCCAGCACCGCCTGGATGTAGCCACCAACATTAACTGGAGAGACCAGACAGGGTGGAGGGAGGAAAAAAAGAAATCAAACAATTGATCAGCACAATTATCTCCAACCAAAGAATCACAGCAATCTCTGTCATACAGAAGGAGGGCATGCACGAAACATTGGAAGTAACCTGAGATTGGTTCCCATGTGTGATCCGCCACTTATCTGTGCACCCCCAAGTAATAGGTATTAGACCAGTACATGTGGACGGACACATACATCTGCAACTAGAGAGAAATGCATCTGCGTGTGGAAGTGTGGCTTCCCAAGACCCGGACACTCAGCACCCACATCCCAGAGGGAAGCAGCCCCCTTCCCAGCCCCTGCCCCACGCCTGGCAGAAAGGCCCACTTACAGTCCTTCAGGTTGAATTCGTTGGGGGCCCGGGCAGACCACAACCGCATTGTGTTCACGACGTTGTTGCGATACCCGGGGATGGGAGTGTCGTAGGGGAGGGCCAGGACCACCTGCAAAGCAAGGGAGTGGAGGACTCAGCGCCAGCAGTGTCAAGGTCTCCTGCAGGACCTGAGCCACTCAGTGGCGCCTGCACCTGGTCATGCTTCCAGGGACACTGAGAAACGCAGAGGGCAGAGTTCCCCTTTGCAAATTACAGGAAGAAAGTCCCAGCTCCCTGGTGAGTCCTTTGCCTAGAAAAGGGAACGTCAGCCTTCCCTCCCACCAGAGCGCTTTTAGGGTTACTTGTCGATGTGTGCTACCTCCTCCTACATCTCCCTTCCGCTCAAGGTCTGCACGGGCTCCCTGAATCACCTGCAAGATTCTAGTCCCCCGTCTCTGCCTCTCTCGCCTTGGACTGTGGCTCCTCCTTTCTATTCACCCAGCCGACATCTTGCACTTTCTGCTTTCCATGAGCAGCTTGCATGCTTCTTTCTCATGCTCCCCACCCTGTATCTTCTGCCACGCCACGCCCCTTTTCCAGGAACAGTACAATCCTACACAGAGTCCCACCAGCCTGAGGCTACTGAAATCAAGAGGACTGGACTGGACTCTCTCTCTCTGATAGGATTGCATTGGGCAACCTTCAGCCAAGATGGTATCAGTCTGGTCCCCTGCAATCTGCAGCCCAAAACTTCAGAGAAACATAGAGCTGGAAGGGATCTCAAGGATCGTCTAGTTCAATCCCGTTGCACGAGGCAGGAAATTCACAGCTACCTTCCCCTCTTCCCTGCACGAGTATTCCATTATTCATTTTATGAACCCTGTCCAGTACATCCAACAGAGTCTAGGAGCTTTTGGAACAGGGCAAATATTAAACAGAAGAAGGGAAAAGGCATACACCTTAGTCCTGCTCTAGAACCACAGATGTATCGCAGTTTCAGGCCTCCCCTCCAAACCCATACAAGGGTGCATTTGTGCAGAGGTAGGCAGACCAAATACCGGCATACCCAATTTGCAGGAGGTTATCATCCTGCCACTGAGTGAGCACACAAGCACACACACCCATCACCACTGCATCGATGACCGCACTGGGGCTCTCTCTCACCTGCGTATCAGCCCATTTCACCCCATCTGGGCCATGCTGTACACGTCCATAGAAATGCACGGGGATCATATACTCGGGACGCGCCTTTTCCCAGGGGTTGCCGTAACGCAGCCAGTCGTCTGCCTCCTCCAACTGCCAGCCCCCGCAGATCTTCTGGTTGAAGATCCCAAATTCATAGCGGATCCCGTAGCCGTAGGCGGCAAGGCCCAGAGATGCCATCGAGTCCAGGAAGCAGGCTGAACAGAAACAGTGGGGAGACGGTTAAAGGAAACGGGACCAGAGAGGGGACAGACTGACTCTGGGGCTTGCAACTAGAGCTCTGGGTATCAAAAGTGAGGGCAATGAATGTTTTATATTGATTGCTGTGTTTTAATTGATGTTTTATAATCTATTATGAACTGGTTGTCAGTTCTTGGAAGCCGCCCTGAGCCTGCCTAGCAGGGAGGGCGGGGTAAAAGTGAAACAAACAAACAAACAAATAAATAGTTCTGGGGGCAGTAACAAAGGAGCAGGTGAAATAACAGGGAACCCCCCCATCCCTTGCAACAGTACAAGGACGGAACTGTCCCGATAAATACACTGCAGAATGGGGGAGGCAAAATGTCTCGGGCTTCGGGTACATAAACAGGCCAAACCAGGTCCCTGAAACAGGGCCTGCGTCAGCATACCTTGAGTTGGGGCAACTGCCAAGGCCAAGGGCTTCCAGAGGGGCCTGCTGCCACCTTTCCCCACTGACTCGCCTCCCCTGCTGCCCATCTAATTGTTGTGAGCTCTCCCAACCCCACATTCCTGTCTTCACGCCCTGCCCAGTACCACTGGGGAAAGGGTGGCAGAAGCACTCACGACAGTGGCGCTCCCAGCTGTACACAGTTGGGGAAAGGGGGTAGGAGCCCTGGGAGGGCTGGCAAAGGAAGGGGAGAGTGAGGGAAGGGTGCATGAGTGGGGCAGGAAGGGAGGAACATGCAGAAAGGTGGGCAGGAAGGTGCAAGTGGGGGACCCAGGGGGCAGACGAGGGGGCCTCTAGGCACTTTCTGCCCAGGATCCACCAAAACCTGGAACTGGCTCTGGCCTGAACTTCTGCCACTGTCTCACACACATGAAGCTGCCTTGTCTCACATACATGGAGCAGAGGTCCATCAGTGGCTCTTAGCCACAAGGTATAGATAGGAACTCTCAGTCTGGGGCAAGTGATGCTCTGTCTTCTTGGTGCTTGGGGGGGGGGGCAACAGTGGGAAGGGCCTCTAGTGTCCTGGCCCCACTGGTGGACCTCCTGATGGCACCTGGTATTTTTGGCCATTCTGTTGGACTGGATGAGCCATTGGCCTGATCCAGCATTGGCTTCTCTTGTGTTCTTGTGTCCTGAATCAGACCCTTGGTCCATCATGGCTTACTCAGACTGGCAGCAGCTCTCCAGGGTCTCCAGCAGAGGTCTTTCACATCACCTACTGCCTGGTCCCTTTAACTGGAGACACCTAGGACTGAATGTGGGACCTTCTGCAAGCCAAGCATATGCTCTACCACTCCGCCACAGCCCCTCCCCTAACTCTAACATCCCTTAACAGTTCCAAACCCTTGGCTTCAGAGTCCTGCTCTCACTTGCCATGAATGACACCATGCATGTGCACAAGATCATGAAATGGGGGCAAGTTTGGGGCAGCAGGAGAGAGATAGAATGACTGGGTGGCCAAGCCAAGCAGCTCCAAAGCTTCAACTAGGAAACAATCTGTGTGGGCCTTGCGAAATCAACCTATGCCTACATCACAGGGCTGGTAAATTCTGAGGCTAGAGGGGAACATATGAAGCTGCCTTGTCCTGAATCAGACCCTTGGTCCATCAAGGGCAGTACTGTACCCTCAGACTGGCAGTAGCTCTTTAGGGTCTCGGGCAGAGGTCTTCATGCCTCTCTACAGCCCCTTCATGCCTCTCTACAGCCGCACACCTGCCAGACGCCCGAGTCCTCCGTTGCCCAGACCAGCATCTTCCTCAATCTCTTGAAGTTCCTCCATATCCAGGCCTAACTGTGGGGCAAAAGGAGAGGGAAGGAACAAGATTGGCAGGTGTTGGGCAATAGGGCCAGATCTACACCCAAGCAACTGCCTGGGATGACGTATGGAACAGGGCAGAAATGCAGCACAGGAGCTCAGAGGCCTCTTGCCCACCAGTGGCACAGGTGGTGACAGGTATCGCCTCCAGGATCTACACCACTTCCATCCGGGCCTCAAATGAGCCCCTGCAGCAAAGCCACAAGGGCTTAGATTGGACCCAACGAGCACCGCTGCAAGAGACAGCGATGTGTGCCCCTTGCTTAAGGTGAGAAGTACTCTGAGCCAACCCCAGTGCAGAATTACTTTAAAAAGGAAAGGAAAAGAAGCTGGGAGAAACAAGAATCACCCCAGCCTCCGGCTCTCACCACCCCCATCCTTTCCCCCCTCCAACCCAGCAGTAGCCCCAAACCTGGTAAATAGCTTCATCGCAGGCATTCTGCAAGCCCAAGTTGACCATGGTGTTCTGCAAAGTGCGGCCCATGTAGAACTCCAAGGAGAGGTAATAGATCCGCTGCGAGAAAGGATGAGTGAGTTAGCAGGGGTGTCTTAGGGGACACGCCCCCTCCCAACAGACTCAAAAGTAGTGTTGTCCATCAAAGCAGAATGGAAGGCCCACACCATGGGTCCCCACACAGCCCCCACCAGCACCTTTGCTGGCGCTTGCCAAGTGTTTTTAGAAAGTGGGTGGGGCCAGGTGAGGCTTTTGCCCAGCAGGGCTTCTGATTGGCTGTGCAGATTTTTTTTTAAGTGTTGCTTTGGCAACAGCTGCCACCATAGCCCAAGAATCTTCACTGCGGCAGCCATTTTGTGGCTGTGCCCACTACACTGTGTCAGAATTCCAAAGGTGCCCACAGGCTCAAAAAAGTTGGGGACCCCTGGCCCGCATGTTTTGTTGTAACCCAGGATTAGGACCCGGCATTTGTACTTTACGGAACTTGGTTTTTATAGCCACTTTCAGTCTTTAACAATTCCAAGCACTCCCCAACAAAAAAAAGAAAGGAAGGAAGGAGAAAAAAGACAAAGATCTGAGATGGGGTATTCCTCTGCTTGTGTTACATGCCTCAGTGTGCCTCTTGGATAATACATTTTCAAGTCGTATTTGAAAACCGAAATCAATTGTTCCTAATGCCAGCAAACTTCTCTGCTGTAGATCTTGTTCTAAAATACTACATGCTTTCTGACTGCTAATTCTGACAATGACTGGGTAAGGGAGTGAGGGATGGGCAGGGAGTGGGCTCTCTGGATCTGGCCCAACTGGCCAATGGCAGGTAGTCAAACAGATACCTTGTTTACCTGAGATGCCCCTTCCAAACAGCAAAAAATACCCCCAACCAAGTGCAAGGGGTTGTGGCTTGTGGCATTCACACCTTCTGAACAAGAAGCTCTGCCCTGGGGGCTTCACCATGCCTTCTACCCCTGCACCCCACAAGTGTCTGCGCCAGCCCCAGAACCTTGTGACCTCAAGAGCATTTGGCCTCCCCCCCTCCCCCTCCCCTCTGCAGCCAGGATTAGAAGCTTCAGATTCCAGGTCATCAGGGCTGAGTACCAGTACTTTTCACTCCAGAAATCAATCTCTGGGGGGGGGGGGGGCTGGTTGTGTTTATTCAGTTGCCAGAGAAAAGCACTCTGCACATTCTCAAGATCTCCTCACCGGGCACAAATGAAACTTCTGTCTGGGAGCTCCTAATGGCTTGTGACATGTACAAAAAGATAGGAACACATTCTTAGGGAGGAGGAAAGCTGTCTTCTGCAGCACATAAATATTGCAAATGGGAGCCCCCAGAAACCATGAGCAGCGTTTAGTGCTTCTCCTTTGGCCAAATGACCTTTTGCAGACCAGCTAAGCTGTCTCAGCCCGTCTTGGGTGTGCTGTTGCCACCCGTATCTGGTATCCTTCACTCTGCCCCCACCCCTCCGGGCCTGCTGACACAGACCTTTTCTTAAATTAAATGGCAAAAGTTCACAGCAAATGTCAAGCTGGGCTAAATTTAAAGAAACATTGAGGATCCTGCTGTTGCCTTCCAGGCAATGGTGCAGACTTTTCTCTGCCATTACAGGACTGGGAAGAAAAAGGCCAGAGGAAGGCCTGGAACTTTATGCCCTAGACGTTTGCATCCTTGCTGTTTCTATTGGGAGGGCACAATCACAGGTTTGGAAGAAGGAATGAAATGAAGCAATTGGGGGGGGGGGGGCTAGGAAGGTCTTTGTACCAAAGAGAATGCGGAGGGAACTGGGTTGACTTCACTGGTACAGGGCACCTGTTCTGCCATGCCTTTGATGCCTATTTCAGAGAAACGGAATGTTTTGAACCGAGGCACATTTTCCCAGCAATTACAAAAGGATAACTTAAGTTCTTGTCTTAAATGAGTCTTGATGGGAACTTGTAGAACTACAAAGCATCCACTCCAGCAAGGATTAGAAATCTGGCTGAAGAGAATCATCTGAGGACAGACCCCCCCCTCCCCTAGGCAAGGAGCAGATTGGGAAAGGCAAAAGGCCCCAGCGCTGGCAGTGCGAGGAGCTTGGAAGATTATTGAAATTAAGTAATTGCCAGGCTTCCCAGAGTTGGGCGATGCAGGAAATTGTCACTGGCCACACTTTCTCTAAGCCAAACTGAATCCAAGACAGCTTCTGCCCAGAGGTGGGATACAGCATCGCCTCCTGTTCTTCAGTCCTAGCGCTGGAACAGCCAAGCAGGTGAAGCCTGGGGGAATGAGGATCCATTCATGAGTGACCTCGGATCTCTCAGCCTCTGATTCCACCATGTAAACTGGGGGGGGGGGGTTAATGGTACTGGCCTACCTAACAGGGATGTTGGAACACTATTGTGCATATAACACCCTTTTAATACTTATGCCGCACTTTGCTTGTAAGTAGTATTTATTAATTATAACCCCATCAATGAAGTGTCCTTGAATGAGCATAGAATCATAGAATCACCAAGTGGGAAGGGGCCATACAGGCCATCTAGTACAACCCTCTGCTCAGTGCAGGGTCAGCCTAGAGCATCTCTGACAAGTGTTTGTTCAGCCGCTGCTTGAAGACAGCCAGTGAGGGGGGAGCTCACCCACCTCCCTAGGCGGCTGATTCCACTGCTGAACAGCTCTGATTGTTTCCCCTCCCTGCACCAGTAGTCATAACCCGTGTTCTCTCTAAGCTGAGTTAGTGTGAGCTAGTTCAGTTTTTGAGCCTCTGGCTCACACATTTCTGTCTTAGCTCAGGAAGGATGGTTCCAGAGCAAACTAATTTATGCAGCAGCCAAACCGCCTGCTCACAGTTTTAATGCCAGTAGCTCACAAAGTGGAATTTTTCCTCACAGGACTCCATAGCTTAGAGGGAACATTTAACCAACCGTCACACCACTGGGATTAAAGCAAGTCTTCAGAGACTTTTCCACAGGAGCCTCTGGCTTCAAGCAGTTTTTTTACAAGTTCACTCATAGTTCTCTGGTTTTGCAACCCTTGCGAAAAGAACCCCAAAGAGGGGAGAGCAATTTCCCCCTCTGCAGTTGTTTTCGCTGCTTCTGCACCAATAGAAAACTGCCCAGCCATGTGCCCTTCAAGATATAGGTGGGACTCCTCTTGCACTGTGGGCCTTCCACCCTGATCCGCAGCTGGGAGTAGCCCTCTGCCATCACCTAGCCTGCCCGGTGGCATCTCAAGCCGCTATTAATATCCACCAACACCGGTTCTGATCTCCTCTCCCCCACCCCCAGCCACCTTCCCACACAGGCGAGGGTTAGCGACCTGGACGCCTGCCAGCTCCTCGTGTTCCCCTCTCCGTCAAATATATAAGGCTGACTCCTCTCCAGCGCCGGTTTTCCTGCAAAGGACACAGACGAGTCTTCTGGATAGGGGCGCGCAAAAGTTGCAAAGGGCTTCCTTGAGGACGCAACGGCCGGCAAGCATCGCCGTAAAATGCAAAACCTGGCCGGACTGCACCCAGGATTCCCAACCTCCAGGTGGGGCCTGGAGACCCCCTGGAATTGCGACTGATCTCCAGACAACAGAGATCAGTTCCCCCGGAGAAAAATGGCTGCTTTTGAAGGTGGACTCTATGGCATTATGCCACGCTTAGGTCCCTCTCCAAACCCTGCCCAGCCCAGACACCACACCAAAACCTCCAGGAATTTCCCAACCTGGAGTTGGCAGTTCTAATTAACGCTGCACAGATTTGGCCCCAAACAAGCGGAAGCGATGACCGTTCTGAAGGCCGGGCAAGAAGTGTCAAGGCGGGGGCTAAGTCTACCTCCCGTTTAGGAAAGCAAAGAAGTTGCCCCCCCCCCCCCGCAGGAGGGTGTAGAAAGGGGCTCTGGGAGCTCCTCCCCGTGGACCCCGCCCCCCGCCCTTCCGTCCCCCCCGCCCCCGCCCCCCGCAGCGCCAACAGCCCCTTGGGAAAGTGAGCCAATCACGTATCTAATGCTCTGGGGCTTCTCGAGGAGAAGCCATCCCCGAGAAATCGAGTCCCGGGAGGAGGAGCAGGCGGCGGGGGCCAGGAGGAGAGCGAAGGCCGGCGAGGGGAGCCGCGGAGGAGCCGGACTCGCTTGCGCGCGCCCTCGGCCCAGCTGCGCCCCCCCCCCTCCTCCTCCCTCCGGGCCGCTGCCTGGTCCCGCGCTCGGCCCGGCGTCGGGCTCACCTTGGGGTCCTTCTCGTAGTAGTGTTGCTGGGTGCGGATCCAGCGGCCGACCAGGTGGTCGCGGACGGTGTGCGCCAGGGCGAAATAGTAGTCGCGCGGGGTGGCCACATTGCGGTCCTTGACGAGCGTGAAGTGGAGGTGCCGGTTGAAGTTCTTCTTGAGGTCGGTCACGTTCTCCACGCCGGCTAAGCCGCGCACGCTGATCTGCTTCCTCTTCTCGTGGTCCGACAGCGGCCGAGACATCCTGGCGGGTGGAGCGGAGGGACGGGGCGGACGAGCCGGGGCTGGAGGGATCCGGGGGCGCCGCGCGCTTCACTTCGGCACCAGCAAATGCGCCCCAAGCCCCTCCCCTCATGCATTATTAAACCAACCGGCCCTGTGCATTATTCATGAGGTGGGGGTCTCCCCCCACACCCCAGGGCTGCGCACGCCCCCTTGCTTCTTAAGCTCCGCCCACTGGTCCCGGGAATTCCTCTTCTCCCGGGGTCACCGAAAGAGCCAAGCCGATTAGCATTTCGTCTCCCTTGTTCGGCTTACCTACTAGAAATGTCGATTCAGGTGTTGGTCTGAAGCAGCAAAACAAAGTTTGAGTTCAGTGGGGCACCTTTAAGACAGACAAAGTTTTATTCTGGGTATAAACTTTTGTGTGCGTGCAGGTCTTAAAAGGTGCCACTGGACTGGTGGGCACTCAATGAAATTGCTGAGCGGTCAGGTTAGAACAAATAAAAGGAAGTACTTCTTCACCCAAAGAGTGATTCACACGTGGAATTCACTGCCGCAGGAGGTGGCGGCTGCTACAAGCATGGACAGTTTCAAGAGGGAATTGGATAGGCATATGGAGCAGAGGTCCATCGGTGGCTATTAGCCACAAGGTATAGATAGGGGCTCCGGGGCAAGTGATGCTCTGTATTCTTGGTGCTTGGGGGGGGGGAGCAACAGTGGGAGGGCTTCTAGTGTCCTGGCCCCACTGCTGGACCTCCTGATGGCACCTGGTATTTCTGGCCACTGTGTGACAAGAGTGTTGGACTGGATGGGCCTTTGGCCTGATCCAACATTGGCGTCTCTTATGTTCTTTTGACTCAAACTTGGTTCTACTAGAAATATGTAAAGTGGAGCTTTGATGCTCAGGGAAAAGCACATGCTCAAACAAACCTCTTCTCGATTCTTGGTGTATCTGGACAACCTGCCAGGGCTCTTCAACCTGTATGCCTGAGTCCTCAGGTGCATCTAGAGTCGCCAACCTCCACATGGTGGAGGAGGAGGAGGAGATTGGATTTATACCCCGCCCTTCACTCGGAGTCTCAGAGCGGCTTACAATCTCCTTTCCCTTCCCCTCCCCACAACAGACACCCTGTGAAGTAGGCGGGGCTGAGAGAGCTCTGAGAGAACTGCTCTTTCAAGAGCAGCTCTGACAGAACTATGGCTTGCCCAAGGTCATCCAGCAGCTGCAAGTGGAGAAGTGGGGAATCAAATCCAGTTCTCCCAGACTGGCTGGAGATCTTCTGGAATCACCTGGAGAACATAGCCACTTTGGAAGGTGGACTCTGTGGCGTTATACCCCGTTGAAGCCCCTCTCCAAACTGCTGTCCTCAGGTTCCACCGCCAGCCCCGTAGCTAAGGAATTTTTGGGGAGGGGGACCACCAGCCAATCAAAGTTAATTAAACTAACTTCGATTTAGTTGCGGTGGCTCAAGTGGTTAAGATGCTGAACTGCAGGCTGTGGAAGGTCGGTAGTTCAGCAGTTCAAGACCTGGGTGACGCATGACGGAGTGAGCTCCCGTCTCTAGTTCCAGCTCCTGCCAACCTAGCAGTTCGAAAGCAAGAAATTGCAAGTAGATAAATAGGTACCACTTCGGTGGGAAGGTAACAGCGTTCCGTGCGCCTTGGTGTTTAGTCATGCCGGCCACATGACCACGGAAACGTCTTCGGACAGCGCTGGCTCTTCGGCTTTGAAACGGAGATGAGCACCACAACCCTAGAGTCGGATTCGACTGGCTTTCGAGCAAGGGAACCTTTACCTTTACTCCTAAGGCAGCCCCAGCTGCAACTGAGGGGGAAGGAGAGTGCCACCACCAACAGCAGGGACAGCCCTGGCACCACGGACGACTGGCCACCAGGGCAGGTTCTGGGCAGGAGGGACCCGGCTGTATTGTCTGCAGGGCGCCTAGGGAGCCCCCCTCCCCTCTCCCCGCGGCCTGGAGCGCCGACACCCTCATGACCCGGTGACCCCCACGGAGCCGCCTCAAGTCTGCCACCTCCCCCAGCCCCCGCGCAGGCCGAGCCCCCCCCCACGTTATCCAGCCCCCTTTGTCTCCCCGGCTCCGCTCCGACCCAGCGAGGAGCCGCCAGCAGCGCCGCCACGGAAGGAGGAGGAGGAGGGAGCGCGAGAGCCAGCCAGAAACCTTGGCTTGGCACTTGGTGTTTTTTTGTGTGGGTTTTTTGAGGGAGGAGCAGCAGCAGGCAGGGGGGAGGAGGAGCCGAGGATGGGAGGGGGCCCTATAAAAACCGTGTGGGCCCCGTGGGCGCTACGGGCCTGTTCCACACACACAAACCCCGAAAAAAATCCCCAGGTATTTCCCAACCCAGAGCTGGCAACCCTAGGTCCATCCTGGAAGCCGATGTCTAGAGCCACCATTTTTGTAGCTATTTTGAAGGACCTGTTTCCTGCAGTGCATGCACACCATTCCTCAGGCCTTTCTTTGCAAGCAGGCTGAGAAGGTCCACAGGATGGTGCAGCAAGGTCAGTCAGCCACTGACCCTTCGGCTTGTATGGCACACATCCCGGTCCCTTGCCTTGTGTTTCCTGTCTGTGACTCTCCTGCTCCACTAGCCACAGACCTGGCTTTGCCTGCGATGAGTCTCCGTCTTCCTGTCACGTGCCTCTGATGTCAAGTGCTCGCAGCTGAGTGGGGTCTCTAGTCTGGACAGGTTGAAGACCACTGATCTAGCCCAAGCAGGGCTGCCAGCCTCCAGGTGAAACCTGGATATCCTCCAGAATTACAGAGATATGCTTTGGAGGCATTGTACCCCACTGAGGTCCCTGTCCTCCCCAGGCTCCACCCCCAAATCTCCAGGGGTTTCCCAGCATGGACGTGGCAACCCTACCCCGTCATCCCACATTGGTGGCCAGGGGGACCTGGCAACCCTAACCCCAAGCACTCTGTTCTCTGATTGGCAGCAGCAATCTGGGATCTCTGCAGGGGGATTGGCCTTCCCCAACGCCTGCGACCTGTGTTCTTTTAACTGGAGGTGCCAAGGGGTCTTCTGCCACTGAGCCAAGGCCCTCCCACCAAGCAGCTCGTAGCACGATTTCCTCAACTTATTCTCACAAATACCCTGTGAGAGGCTCAGAGACCATGGCAGCACCTAGGACTCCTCAGTTCCTCTCTGTCTGTTCCTAGTTCTTCACATTCTAGAGCAGTGATTCCCAAACTTTTCAGCACGGTGACCCACAAGTCCAACTTGGCTTGGTATGGTGACCCATCCAGAGATGACCCAAGTTTTTTTGGTGCCTTAGGCAAAGGATGACCTTGGCACCCATCCAGTTCAGCCTTCCATTTTCTACAGTGCCTAACCAGATGTTTCTGAGAAACCAACAAACATCACAGACAGGAAGCAGATGCCCCCACTATGAACCCAAAGCAAGTGACATTCCAACATACACAGCCTTTGCCTATGGAGGTTACATTCCAGCCTTTGACCACTTTCTCCAGTTTGGTGTAGTGGTTAAATGTGTGGACTCTAATCTAGGAGAACCGGGTTTGATTCCCCACTCCTCCACTTGCAGCTGCTGGATGACCTTGGGCAAGCCATAATTCTGACAAGAGCTGTCCTTGAAAGAGCAGTTCTTTCAAGACTGTCTCAGACCCACCCACCTCACAGGGTGTCTGTTGTGGGGAGGGGAAAAGAAAGGAGTTTGTAAGCCGCTCTGAGCCTCCCAAGTGAAGGGCGGGGGATAAATCCAATCTCTTCTTCTCTCTTACAGCCTCTGATTCTCCTGCTAAGATTCTAAGACACTCACTCTAAAAACCATCAGGACGCATCTTTTTTCTTGATCAACATGTATATGCAGTAAAGAAGAAGAAGAAAATTCCAGCTAATGTAGGACATGGAAGATTCTGTATTTTGGTTTCCAAAGTTCAAAAGAGAGGAGTGGAAAGGGAGGGCTGGCCCGCAAACCACGTTCAGAGGCTTCGCGACCCGCAGGATGGGAAACAGTGTTCTAGAGCTGCAGGAGAGCCCTGAAGACAAGATATCCCTCAGCCTGACCTAAGGTGGCCAGAGCCAAACCCAGCACTGCGCCCCGCCCTGACAGGTCGTAATCTCTCACTCTGCCTGCACACACCGCGGGAGAAGCAACCTGCAATGCCAGGGGCAAAGAATGCCCTCTTTGGCTGTCTCCACCTCCTCCAGTAGTGTTCAGGGGCCTCCTATCAAACAAGCCAGAGCTCACAGTCACCAAACTGAGTTATGAAGAGCAGCTGCTGCTTGGCCCTGTGTTGCCCCCCCCCCCAAAGGATCAGGGTGGGAAAGCTGCCCGGTCGCATTCTGTTCTATTTTTGGCCTCTTCTGCCAGGCCTTGTGTAGCATGTTTGTTTCAACAACAAAATGACAAGGGTGGATACTCTGGTTGGGGTTTTGGGGGGTGGCGTAGAGGTGATACTGGGGCTTACATCTACGCCAGAGGCACACCCATCCACCCAAATATTCTGAGCCCTGGTCTCCTGCATGTGTGTAGAGCCAGGGTTGTGCGGTGGTTAGAGGGCTGGATTAAGATCTGGGAGACCCAGCTTCGAATCCCCCCCCTTTGCCACGGAAGCTCGCTGGGTGACCTTGGGCCAGTCACACACACTCAGCCTAACCCACCTGACAGGGTTGCTGTGAGGATGAAACGGAGGAGAGGAGTCCCCATCGGGTCCCCATCAGGGAAAAAGGGTGAGAGAGAGATGATTTTTTAAAAAAATTAAGCGTGTTTCCACCAGTAAATAACCACTGTGCCCTGATGTGGCTGGCTCAGGCTAGCCCAGTCCGTCAGATCTCGAAGCAAAGCAAGCGATGGCGAACCTCAACAGCATGATAAAACGTAGAGACATCACCCTGCCAACAAAAGTCCGCATGGTCAAAGCAATGGTATTCCCAGTAGTCATGTATGGCTGCGAGAGTTGGACTATAAGGAAGGCCGAGCACCGAAGAATAGATTCTTTTGAACTATGGTGCTGGAGAAGACTCTTGAGAGTCCCTTGGACTGCAAGAAGATCAAATCAGTCAATCCTAAAAGAAATCAACCCTGACTGTTCCCTGGAAGGCCAGATAATGAAACTGAAGCTCAGATACTTTGGCCACCAAATGAGAAGGGAGCAATCACTGGAGAAGACCCTGATGCTGGGAAAGACTGAAGGTCAAAGAAGACGGGGACGGCAAAGGATGAGATGGTTAGACAGTGTCATGTAGATGCAACGAACATGAAATTGAGCCAACTTCAGAGGACGGCGGAAGACAGGAGGGCCTGGTGGGAGCTGGTCCATGGGGTCGCGAAGAGTCGGACTCGACTGTGCGACTGAACAACAACAACAAAGCCCCAAGGAAGTCCAGGGGCACTTTGTAGGGGCAGGCAATGGCAAACCCCCTCCGTTCGTCTCTTGAAAATCCTGCAGGGGTCACCATAAGTCGGCTGCCACTTGACAGCCCATTCCACCGCCAAATACCCACTGCGAGCACTCTGCACCTGCTCAGAAGTCTGAGACAGAGTAATCAGTTTTATTGCATTCTCACAGGCACAGAAAACAGCGACTGAGACTGAGACCCTGCCCAGCTCAAACAAAATCCTACACTGCGCTCTACTCCCTTTCCAAGGAAGGAACAAAGCCTCTTAGGCGTTTTGAGTTAAGAGTGCCACTTGATTTGTGCAATACCTCCCTTTAAGACATTTTCAGAAGTGATTTACACACTGTTATTTGGGTTTCCCAGATCTGCAAATCAAATGCTATTACTCCACTTAGAAATAACTCTCTTTCCATTTCTGTAGCGCATTAAATAATACAGGAGACGGAAAGGGTCACTCTCATTCCCTTCCACTCTTAGGTGTAAAGATCTTTTTTTTTTCTTTTTTAGAATCCCCATCCTTTACCAGTAAATAAACTCTAGAAACTTGAGCAGCAGGGAGCGTGGCTTCAGTGGCCGAGTCTCTGCTTTGTATGCAGAAGGTCCCAGGATCAATTGCTGGTATCTTCAGTTAAAAGGACCAAATAATAGGTGATGTGAAGGACATCCATCTGAGACCCTGGAAAGCCATTGCCAGTAAGAGCAGACAAGACTAATGTCGACAGACCAATGCTCTGAGTCAGTATAAGGCAGCTTCATGTATTCAGGCTGTTCCCAGTCATGTATTCTTACAGGTTTCTAGTCCTCATAGGTGCAGGAAAAGGTCAGAAACTGGAAGTTGTGGGGTGGGAAAACTCTAGTATTTACTAACATACTCTTGTTCTCTGTGTACGTTCCAATTCTTCCATCCCCCTTCCTTTTCCACGCTGCATTGCTTCCCCTCCCCACACATCCTTGCATTCCCAGAATCTTCAGTCTAGCTCATGTTCTGCAAAGCTCCCAATTTTGCAACAGCCTCCAAGAAGCAAAGTTTATTGGGATAGCTCTGGTTGCAGAGCTTGATTAGAAGTATGTTTCTGAGGTTTCGACCTTATTTGGATCTTCCAAGGAGTTTGTTTTGAGCAGGTTGGTGGCTCCATGCCATTGCAGCGTTCATGCTGATTAAAAGAACCGATCGGACACGCCAGCAAGGCTCTTTTCCGTCTATCATGAGGAAGGAGCCAGCAACAGCACCGACGACTGACAAAGATCCACGCAGGTAAGCAACTAACGTTCGCAGCAGAGCATTTTCACTCCGCAAACTCTCCTTGGACCAGGCTCATGAGCCACAATGCTCTCCAGAAGCCCTGCAGTTGAAAGTGAGCCACAGCTCACCCACATACCCAAAGCTTAGAAAGATGAAGGAAGGCTGACCCTCTGTACAGGTGCGTTTGCTGTTAACCCTAAAGGTAAAGGTTCCCTTGCTCGAAAGCCAGTCGAGTCCGACTCTAGGGTTGCGGTGCTCATCTCCGTTTCAAAGCCGAAGAGCCAGCGCTGTCCGAAGACGTTTCCGTGGTCATGTGGCCGGCATGACTCAACACCAAGGCGCATGGAATGCTGTTACCTTCCCACCGAAGTGGTACCTATTTATCTACTTGCAATTTCTTGTTTCGAACTGCTAGGTTGGCAGGAGCTGGAACTAGAGACGGGAGCTCACTCCGTAATGCGGCACCCGGGTCTCGAACTGCTGAACTACCGACCTTCCACAGCCTGCAGTTCAGCATCTTAACCACTTGAGCCTACGATACCACTAAAAGCCTGATAGCCCAGCCTAGTCTGATCTCATCAGAGCTTGGAAGCTACACAGGGTCAGCCACAGTTAGTACTTGGATGGGAGACCACCAAGGAAGACTGAGGTTGCTGCATAGAGGAAAGCAATGGCAAATCACCTCTGCTCATCTCTTGCCTTGGTCTACCACTGTGGACCCTTTCTACCATCAGCACCCAAAATCTTAGTTTGGAAATCTCCAATGAAGTTCTTGACAGAAAGAAACAAAGTACATCTTTACTCAGTTCATCACTAAATGGTGGCATTCACTGCCAGTGGATGTAGGGTCTGATTCAGTATAAGGCAGTTTCATGCATCTCATGAGATTCTTCTTTTGTAATTCGTCACTCTCCTTGAGCAGTTAGAATGTTTGTGGACGTTCCGTGACATCACAGCTGCTCTACAAATGGAGAAGGAGTTCTTGCCAACCAGCAACAGCCAGGTTTGTGTTTGTCTTGTCTGCTCACCCATACAAATCAGTAGGCCATGAGCATAGATGACTTTAAAAGGAAATTAGACAAATTCGTGCAGGATAGGTCCTGCAGTGGCCACCAGCTGTGACCTTCAGCAACAGTAAACCAGCACTAGGTGGCAACATTTAGTACATTTTAATCCCATCTTTCCTCCAAAGAGTGGTACACATTGTTCTCTGCTCCCACATTTTACCCTCACAACAACCCTGTGAGGTAGGTTAGGTTGAGAGCGACTCACCTAGCAAGCTTCCATGGCTTGAACGGGGATCTGAGCCTGGGATGCTGATATCCCAGTCTGAAACTGTAACCACTACACTACACCACCCTGGCTCAATTCTACTGGTAAATCTAGTCTTTGTGATTCTCAGACCCTGGGCAAAAGACCAGGATGGGGCCTCCAGAATCACTGCCATCCTCCTGCCCCCGCACAGTCAGGCTCAGTTGTGTGTGTGTGAAGTGCTGTCAAGTTGCTTCTGATTTATGGTGAACCCAGAGGTTGATTGGGGGGGGGATCGCAGGGGATCGCAGTGAGGTGCGGGGGCGGGGCACATGACGAAGCCCCGCCCCCTGCTTCCGGCCACCCCACTTCCGGCCCTCATTCAGCCAGGAGGAGGCAGGAGAAGAGGGAGGGTAAGTTGCTTCCTCCTCGCCTCTCCCCACCCCTGCCTGCCTGGGGCCAGGGAGGGCCTTGGCGGGGCTTCCTTGCACTCCTGCTGGCCTTGCAGGCTAATGAGTTATGCTAATGAGTTTCCCTAGCTCTTTTTCTACGAAACGACCCCTGGGTGAACCTATGAATTAATACCCTCTGAAGTGTCCTGTTGTTAGCAGCCTTGCCCAAGGTCTTGCAAACTGAGGGCCCTTGTGGCTTCTGTGATTGAGTCGATCCATCTCATGTTTGGTCTTCCTCTGTTCCTGCTGCCTTCAGCGTTTCCTTCAGCGTTTCCTAGCATTAGTGACTTTTCCAGTGAGTCTTGTCTTCTCATGATGTGACCAAAGTACAATAGCCTCAGTTTAGTTAAGACCACCCCTGGGTACATCAGTGGGAGGCCCAGGCAACCAGTTGGCCACTGTGGGAAATGGGAAGCTGGACTAGATGGACCACTGCTCTGATATAGCAGGCCACATCATATGTTCTTATGAAGGGGAGGCATGCTAAGGGCTTACTTGCCAGTCCAAGTTCATTGTTGCAATTTAGTGGACCAGTTGAACCCATTTTATACAAAACTCATTCTTCTGTTCCTCCCCCTTGCCCCCCCCGTCACTGCTGCCAATTGCCAGGCTGCTGTTTCACCCACACCCTTGTGGGCAGCAACAGAAAGCCCCAGACCTTGTTCTTCTCCTGTTCTAACTGAACTTTCCATTTCCCGCTCAAAAATCCATCAAATTCCAGTGGTGTGAAGGCTTGTGTTACAATAAAAGTTACGGAGGGGCTGTGGCTCACTTGGCATGCAGAAGGTCCCAGGTCTAATCCCCGGCATCTCCAGTTAAAAGGATCAGGTAGGAGGTAATGTGAAAGGCCTCAGCCTGAGACCCTGGAGAGCCGCTGCCGGTCTGAGAAGTCAATACTGATTTTGATGGACCAAGGGTCTGATTCAGTATAAGGCAGCTTCATGTTTCTCATGCGTTTCTCTTTAAGGTACCATGAGATTCTTCTTTTGCAATTTGTCACTCTCCTGGAGCAGTTAGACTGTTTGTGGAAGTTCCGTGACATCACAGCTGTTCTACAAATGGAGGAGGAGTTCTTGCCAACCAGCGACAGCCAGGCTTGTGTTTGTCTTCTCTGCTCACCCATACAAATCAGTGGGCTGAAAGCAACATTATGCCTTGCTTGGAAAGCTCCTTAAACACCCAACAAATCCCTTGCTGCGGTACTCCGTTTCTGCATCTCTCTCTGCCCAGCTGAACAGTGCTTTCCCTCTAATCCTCCTTTATCAGGGCTCCTAATGCTCTTCTCCCTAATTCTCTCCCCCAGATCCTTATCATCCGTCTACCTAATTTCATTCAATTTTTCTCTCTAATCTCGTTACCAGTCTAATCTCTCCAGTCAATGTTCCAATCCCACACACTGCCACAAAACGTCCGGGAACATGCGACCGTCAATCCAGTTTATTATCTGGGGTTGCCGCCGTGTAGTACCAGCCGTCCCCTTTTGCTTGTGCTGTGCAGGTTGGATGCACTTGGCTTGCTGCTGGTCTGGCCCAGTGCTGTGAGCTGCACGGAAATAGCAACTCCTTGGAGCAGGTGAAAAGGTCTCAGGGCCACTACAAAGCACAGTGTGGCCCTTTGTAACCTTTGGTCCATTGTTTCCGATTGCTGGATGGGACAGGCTGCGTGGGCTCTAGCTCAGTGGTAGAGCATCTGCTTGGCTTGCAGAAGGTTCCAGGTTCAGTTCCCAGCATCCCCAGTTTAAAAGGACCAGGCAGTAGGTGATCAGAAAGACCACTGCCTGAAATCCCTGGAGAGCCACTGCCAGTCGGAGTAGATCACAGTGACTTCAATAGACCAAGGGTCTGATTCAGTATAAGCAGGGGTCATTTTGTTGAAAAAGAGGTGCAGGAGCTAATTAGCATAACATATTTGCATATGCCACATCCCCTGGCATCACCGGAGGTGTGTCAGAAGGCAACACCCACCGCTCAGGCTCCACCCCAAAAATCTCCAGGTATTTCCCAACTCAGATTCAAACCCGGATCTCCCAAATCCTTGTCTGGAACACTAACCACTACACAACACTTCATGGGGCAGTAGCTGTTGAGCAGTAGCAAGCAGCTGGGCCTGCGTGAGTTATGCAAGTTGCATGGTGTCAGGTTGTCCAGTGGCTGAGAGAATTCCTTTCATATAGCTACAGGTGCTGCTTCTGTTATGGGTGAGGGTTGACCCAATGTATTTTCAGCTGCCATCGATGATGGACAGCAGTTGGCTCGATACTCCCCTACTGGTCCGAATTTTCCACAGCTACCAATGTTTTCTCATGAGGGTGTTTTTGGCTGACAACATCAAAGTATAAATCAATCATAATCAATCTATTTAATTCTTGACATGGCCAAATCTGTGGATTGTTGGATCCGGAAACACAAGACAGATGTTTCTACAAAAACTCGGAAATTGAAAACGTTGTTGTCGTTAGCCATTCAGTCATGTTCGAATTGCCAAAATATTTTGATCTTGTCAGCCAAAAACATCTTCATGAGAAAACATTCTTAGCTGAGGAAGATCCAGACCAGATCAGGGACTGTCTTCATAGGGTCCCCATAGGGTATAATGGTCCTCCCCAGTTGCAGGGGGGTGGCGGTGGCTCCCATCATTGACGGGGAAGGCAAATTGCCACTGCAGTGCAACTCCAGAGAGGGGGGATTTAAACTTTAAACCCCCTCAGTCTTTGGAGTAGCTCCTTTCAGATGTTTCTGCCTGGCAGCGGGGCCAGCACTGGCCCCGCTCTCATGCAGAAGCTTCTGCTGGGTTCCCTTTCTCCCCCTCCCTTTCCCTTCATCCCACTTGGAGGTGAGGCAACGGGAAAGAGGGGGGGGAGGGAATGGATCCCAGGCGCTTCTGCCTGTCAGAGGGGCTGGCACACTGGCCCCTCTGTCAGGCAGAAGAAGCCCTGGATTCCTTTTCTCCCCACCCCCTTTCCCCCTCTTGGAGATGAAGCGAAGGGAAAGGGGGGGGGAGTTTACTTGTTACTCCTGGAACGCTGTTCCTGCACGTTCCTGCTTGAAATGACCCCTGAGTATAAGGGGTTTGTGTGTTGCTGGTTTGGGCAATGAACGCCTTTCCACTCTGATCTGGGTTGTTGTTGGCCTGATGTGTAACATTCAACTCAGCTCACTTGGTGGATTAAACTGGAGGAGACTTGCTTTCTCTCCTGTCTCTGCTTGGCCCAGCATTGTGTGGGTTAACCAGGGAGTGTGGCTGCCCACCTTCAGGTGTGGCCTGGAGATCTCTCAGAATTACAACTCCAGACCACAGAGATCAGCTTCCCTGGAGAAAACGGCAGCTTCAGAGGGCAGACTTTGTGGCCTTATACCCTGCTGGCGTCTCTCCCCCCCATACCTCACCCTCCCCAGGCTCCACCCCCAAATCTCTAGGAAATTGCCAACCCATAGTTGGCAACCCTGAGGAAGCAAGACGTGGACATGTAGACCTGCCTCTGAAGCAGGAGAATGGAGCTGGGGCAGCTAGAGCCGTTTGCAGTTAGAGCAGGGATCCCCAATCTCATTGACCCGTGGGCACAAAAAGGCTGCCACAGGGGGAAAATCATAGAATGTTAGAGTTGGAAGGGACCTTGCAGGTCATCTAGTCAACCCCCTGCACTCTGCAGGAGTATAGCCGAAAGGTAGCCCTACAACATACCCGAAAGATGGTTGTCCAGCCTCCACTTGAAAACGTCCAGCAAAGAAGCATCCACCACACCCGAGGCAGTCTGTTCCACTGCTCAACCACTCTTACAGTTAGGAAGTTTCTCCTGATATTTAGCCAGTAACGACTCCCTTGTAATTTTCACCTGTTAGATCTAGTCTTGCAATCCGGAGCAAGAGAGAATAGATCTGCTCCATCTTCTACATGACAGCCCTTCAAATACTTGAAGACTGCAATCATGTCCCCTCTTAGCCTTCTCTTTCCCAGGCTCAACATACCCAACTCTTTCAGCCTTTCCTCATAAGACTTGGATTCCAACCCTCTCACCATCCTGGTTGCCCTCTTCTGGACACGCTCAACCTTGTCAACATCCTTCTTAAAATGTGGTGCCCAAAACTGGACACAGTACTCCAGGTGAGGCCTGACCATAGCAGAATAGAGTGGAACTACCACCTGTTAATGCATCCTAAGCTTGCATTAGCTTTCTTCGCAGTCACATCGCACTGCAGGCTCATGTGTAGCATGTGATCAACCAGAACACCTAGATCCCTTTCACATGCTGCTGCTGTCTGATTTTTTTGTACCTAAGTGTAAGACTTTGCACTTATCTCTATTGAAATTCATTTTATTTGTCTCAGCCCACTGCTCCAGCCTATCATAAAATGGTTTCCACAGAGGAAGGGAGTCACAAAATGTCTGCCACAGGGGGGAAATCACAAAATGGGTTTCACAGAGGAAGGAAGTTACAAAATGGTTGCCTTGGGGTACTGGAGCCAATCGCAACTTGTGAAGTTGCAAGCCCAACACCCTCCTAAAATGGAGGCAGCTGTTTCTGAATGAGTGCTCCCTGCAGACTCAAAGGTCTTCTGGGAACTACTGAGGTGCCTTCCTGCTCCACTAGGGTGGAAGAAAGCCAGGATTGCCTTTTTGCTGTGGGGAGAAGCAAATGGGCACTAGGGATAACCATCAGCGGGTGCCGTTGTGCCCATGGGCACTGGGTCAGAGCATGAGTCTAACGCTGATGAGACATGGGTTTCCTGCTCAGCTGTGAATTTCGCTGTTGATGTTGGGCCAGTCGCTCTACCTAGCCTACCTCACAGGGTCATGAGGTTAAAATAGGAAAGGGGAAATGTATACCACCAGAAGCTTCTTGGAAGAACAGAGGGATAAAAATTAGAGTAGGTTGCTTTGGGATGCCTTACACAGCCATTTAAGGGGAATTGTTTTACAGCAAATCTGGAAGAACCAGTTTGATTCCTCACTCCTCCACATGCAGCTGCTGGATGACCTTGGGCAAGCTACAGTTCTCTCAGAGCTGTTCTCAGTCAGAGTCAGGGTGTCTGCTGTGGGGAGGAGAAGGAGTCTGTAAGCCGCTTTGAGACTCTGAGTGAAGGGCGGGGTATAAATCCAATCTCTTCTTCTCTCTTCTTCTGCTTAATACTGTTATTGTTGATATTGACTCTCCTGCATGCTTCACAGTTATCCTCTTCAGTTTGGTCAACATCAAAGCAGAGGCAAGGTCGCACTTGCACTGCACCCATTTTACAGACAGGGGAATGGAGGCTAATAGTATCTTGCCAGCCTCCTCGTCCCCACCTCTGCAAGTTTAGGTTGCCCTTGTCTGTGGGATGTGGGTGTTTCAGCACTGGAGCACTTGTAGATGAGTGCTGCAGATACAGGAATGCCACCCCTGTGCCTGCCACTCAAGGCCACTGGCATCCCTATAAATACTGTGCCCTTCAGAGAAAGGTCAGCTCACCACCTAGCAAAGATGTGGCCTGTGCCATATTTAGCACCACATACCCTGCCCTGTGTCCTGTTGTCTCTCAGCTTGCTGGGAGATGTAGTTCTGTCATGTTTGTATGCAACCATTCCAGCATCCGGGGCTCTGTGTCCTCTCACCACCCCCTTGGCTCTGCTGCTAGCCCTGTGCCTTCGCTCTAGGTAATTCCATTTCAGGCCCTTGGTTCCTTTGCCTCTCACGATTTCCCTGCCTCAGTAAAGAATGGCCGCCCTTTCGCTCTCCCTTCCTCCAATTCTACATCTTGATTCTGTGTCACCTTGGCTGAGCTTTGGGCGGTAAGATGCTGCTGCTCAGCTGGAGTTGGACCCAGAATTTGCTCAGAAGGCATAACAAGAAGGCAAAAGATCAAAATGGGGACCACACATAAGAGGATCAGTTCTGCTCAGCAGCACAGCCTGCAGTAACCCTGGGCTGCCCCCCCCCCAATAACAAATATTTCATTTCCCCCTTCAATTTCCTGGATCTATACCATGTTGGTTTATTATTTATTTGATATTTAGTAGTTGCCCATCCAGAGGGTCTTGCAGCAATTTATGACATTTGAAATCCTATAACGATACATATAAAATCCTTCTTTGGTACATCAAATAATTAACTATTAACTTTAGAAAGTCTGCCCAGGCAAAAGGCAGGACCTCCGGGTCTTTTAAAAGCAACAGCTGGCAGGGGTTGGGACTGAGTAGGGGGGAAAGTGTGTATAGTAAAATTTTGCACACTTTTAGAAATCCTTTTTTCCCCTTAGGATCCATAATTCTATATCCTCTTCCTCCAAGTGCATACCCAACAAGGAGACAAAGTTCTGCTCGGGGGTCTAGCTTTCCCCTCCTTTCCTTGGGTATGAATGCGTAAGCTTTGGAACCAAATGGTCTTAAATGTTTTAGAGCTGGCTTTCTGCCATACCAAATCTCAAACGGAGTTAGGCCTGTCACTTTGGAAGGTATTCTGTTATGCAAATATACTGCAGTATTGACAGCTTCAGCCCAACAGAGATCAGAAAGTCCAGATTGCATAAGCATGGAGAGAGCCATTTCTTGAATGGTCCTATTTAGTAAGATCAAATCAGTCAGTCCTAAATGAAATCAACCCTGACTGTTCCCTGGAAGGCCAGATAATGAAACTGAAGCTCAAATACTTTGGCCACCCAATGAGAAGGGAGCACTCACTGGAGAAGACCCTGATGCTGGGAAAGATTGAAGGTCAAAGAAGACGAGGACGGCAAAGGATGAGATGGTTAGATAGTGTCATAGATACAACGAACATGAAGTTGAGCCAACTTCAGAGGATGGCGGAAGACAGGAGGGCCTGGCGTGATCTGGTCCATGGGGTCGCGAAGAGTCGGACTCGACTGTGCGACTGAACAACAAAACGGGGGGGGGGCAACCCCACAGCCCTAAAATGAGTGTGTAGAAACGGTGGGAATTGTGATAAATGGTTTACACATGGGTGAAGAGTGGCAGTGGACCACAGCTGGTCTCCTGTACACAAGGGGGGGGGGGAGAGAGGAGATTTGGGAAAGCGCTGCTTCTCTGCTCTTCAGAACAAGCCGCACCCGCCAAAGCATCCTCTATGCAGCTCTTGAAGGCACAGGAATCCAGCGGTCCTCTGTCACAGCCCATCCCCCCTAGCTGCAGGTGCACTGTGCCTCCCTGCTGTGCAAAGAATCCCAAATTTAGACACAGCTGAGCCTGAAGCACCAGGATTATGACACCTGGCGGCCTGCAGAAGGGAGGGGATTTGGCCTGCTCCTGATTTCCATTGATTGGATCTAGAGGATGAGGCTGGATCTCCGTTGGCTCCAAGTCCAGCCAGCCACCTGTGATCTTGTTCTGTACTACACCGGAGCACACACAGCGTACAGACAGCAGGGAGCTGGTGTAGTTAACATTTAAACCTATATTCGGCCCTAAAGCTTTCAGGCTGACCTCAGCCTCGCTCTGAAACCTCAAACTGCACGAGGAGAAATGAGGTCAGAGTTGGATGTTCGAATAATTCCTTAGCAGTTTTTAAAAAGGAATGTGCTCCATGGAAGTAGGTGGTTACAGACTGGATACGGGAATCCCTTTTAGACCTTACAAAATGGAGTAAAGGGTCCGAGTGGTCACTCCAGTCCTGAGACTTGGATTTTTAACAGCATGTTTAACATTCCCAGTCCCTGTTGTTTCAGTGGGAAAAGTTGAAAACACACAAGGGAAATTTGCAGTAAGGGTTTGTGGAACAAAGGCGCAGCAGCAGCAGCAGCAGGAAAACCCTCCCCCCTGGCACCCCCATCCCTGCCCCTAGCACCCATTCTGTCACCTCCTGAATCTCAGTCTGTTTTTCCTTGTCCTCAGAAGGATAAGAGGTTCGACTCCTTGTTATCAGAGCATGTGCTAGTTATGTAAAAACACCTGGGGACAAAAAAGTCAAGCCCCTCATTTCAGCTCCTTGTCCCTTAAATGTGCCGTGGTTCAAACCTGTCTGTGTGTTCTGTGCTGTCCAGTCGCTTCTGACTTATGGCGACCCTATGAATGAATGTCCTCTGAAACAACCTATCGGGAACAGCCATTCTCAGGTCTTCCAAGCGGAGGGCTTGGGGCTTCCTTGATTGAGTCCTTGTCTTCTCATAATGTGACCCAAGTACAAGAGCCTCACTTCATTTTAGTTTCTAGGGAGTTCAGGCTTGATTTGTTCTAAAACCCACTTACTTGTCTTTTTAGTGGTCTGCAGTATCCATAAAACTCTCCTCCAACACCACATTACACTTGAAGTTCAGACCTAATTATAGTGATATCAAAGGTGTCTCAGCAGCGTCATGGTTAGGAAACATGGAACTAATACACAGCAAGAGAGCAGACTTTTCCAGGGCCTTGCTCAGTTTCTCAGCATCCTACTTTGCCACAAACAAGAACCTTTAGACAAAAAAACAGAGACTCCAGGTCCAGATCCTGATTATAATCATTCTTCTCCTATCACCTTTTCTTCGTTCCTCCACCTTTGTGCCTTGTTCCATAGGATCTTTGTTATTGGATCAAGTACATTTCCAGACTTCTTCCTCAACCCAGATCGCATATTTCAGTTATTGTGGACTTCAGTCTGTGTGTGGGATTCTTAGATGAAGAAAAATAAACAGGACTCTTGTAGCACCCTAAAAACTAATACAGTTAACATAAGAGATGCTAATGTTGGATCAGGCCAAAGGCCCATCCAGTCCAACACTCTGTATCACACAGTGGCCAGAAATACCAGTGCCATCAGGAGGTCCACCAGTGGGGCCAGGACATTAGAAGCCCGCCCACTGTTGACCCCCCCAAGCACCAAGAAGACAGAGCATCACTTGCCCCAGAGTCCCTATCTATACCTTGGGGCTAATAGCCACTGATGGACCTCTGCTCCATATGCTTATCTAATTCCCTTTTGAAGCCATCCATGCTTGTAGCCGCCACCACTTCCTGTGGCAGTGAATTGCATGTGTTAATCACTCTTTGGGTGAAGAAGTACTTCCTTTTATCCGTTCTAACCCAACCGCCCAGCAATTTCATGGAGTGCCCACGAGTTCTTGTATTGTGAGTTTTATTCCAGGATGAACTTTTGTGGGCTAGAGCCCACTCTTTCAAACAGAATTCCATAAAAGGTTTTTGCGGGAGCAGTATTCTGTTAGATTTTCAAAGTGCCAGAAGACTTGTGCTTGTTCTTGCTGCAGCTGACCTGGCATAACTGCATCTCTTGTATTACTGGGTGAGGAAGGAGGGCACTAAAGGCATGCCCCCTGAGTCATGGGATTACCTCTGCAGCAACTGTGCTGTATGGGAACCTGATCAACACTGAATGCAGCAGTGTCTCTTCATTGTCTCAGGTGGAGGTCTTTCACATCACTGGCTACCCAAACGTTTTCACTGGAGGTGTTGGGAACTGAACCTGGGACCTTCTGCACACAAAGCCGATGCTCTGATATTGAGCAATAGCTCCTTCCTCTATGGCAGGGGTTCTTAACCTGTGGACCATGGACTCCCAAGGGGTCTCTGGATACATTTCAAGGGGTCCATGAACTTGGATGGGGAGGGGGGGAATTACATGTTTATTTTCACTGACCCTCTAATTGAAATTTAGCATTTCCTTCCATTATGAATGTAGGTAAACAAACCACAGTAGTATTAGCAGTACCTGTGACTTTGCCACCAGGAGAAATCACAGATATTTTCATATCACATCACAGCTGTGGCAGATATCTCGAAATATCATTTCCGTTCATCACTGCTTCAACATTATTCTGAGAAGGGGTCTATAGGCTTCACCAAACCAAAGGGGTCCGTGGCACGAAAAGGATAAGAACACCCCTGCTCTATGGTATGGTGTGGCTTTCTGTTCACCCCAGGGATGTGGGTGGGTCAGGCTGAGATGTACCAAAACAGGGAAGCCTGGGAGTATTTCTCATGTTCGTACTGAGAACACCAGTTGATACAGGGGAAACAGTTGAGGGGTTTACTTGTGGGTTTGGGGAAGGCCACTGGTTCACCACTGTAGGCCACAATACTGGACTAAGTGGCTCTTTGGGTCTAATACAGTGGGACTCTTATGTGCTGGAGCTTGTACTGTTGATGGAAAGAACAGGCCTCCTGCAGGGACTAATCTTAACATTTCGTCTCCCACCCCCACATACAAGGAGCCCTGCCGGATTAGGCCAAACAAATCGTCCATCTAATCCAGCATCCCACTTCACATAGTGGCCAGCGAGTTGCCATGGAGGTCAGAGGTGAAGGCCTTTTTGACGTTGTCCCCTAGCACTGGTATTCAGAAGTTTGTTGCCTCTGTTTATTGAGGGTCCCATTAGTCACCATGGCTAGTAGCCACTGATGGACCCTCTCCTCCACAAATCGGTCTAATCCCCCTTTAAGGTCATCTAAGCCCAGGGCCGTTCCTATATCTACTGGCAATAAACTCTTATTTGAGTAAAGGAACTATTTCCTGTTGTCTGTTCCGAATCTGGTGCCCATCAACATAATTGAGTGCCTGAATTCTGTCTTCTGGTTATGAAGGAAAGGTTCTATCCACCTTCTCCACCCTATTCATAATTTTATTAAATTTGCCTAGTAGAACTTCATCTCTCATCACCTCAATTAGACCGCCATTAGGTGGCAAGCTAGATTTGTTTTTAAGGCAAGAGACATTTCAGAGGTGGTTTGCCGTTCCCTGCTCCTGGTATTCCTTCAAGGTCACCCATCCAAATACTAGCCAGGGCCGACCTTGCTTAGCTTTGGAGATCTGACGAGATCAGGCTAGCCTGCGCTATCCAGGTCAGGGCTCTAAGGACAGATTTAGCATACCTGTTTATGAATCCTTCGTAATGTGTATTCAGTATCACTGGACACAACAGCTCCACCTTGCAGAAGGCAGCCTAATTGAGGTGATGAGAGATGAAGTTCTACTAGGCACAAAATTGTTGAATTGTTAAAGGATTACAATATGCAAAATGCTTACCCAGTAGCAACACCAATGTCTACAGGTTATACGAAAGAACCAGAAGGGGAATGTTTTGATAACAAAACCTTATACCAATCATTGATTTATTTAACTACTTGGTCTCGCCCTGATATTTCTTATGCTGTGCATTTGTTGTGCCAAAGAAATGCAAACCCAACTATGAAGGATTGGAATGCAGCCAAAAGAATACTGTGGTATTTAAAGGGCACTTTACAATGTAAACTTGTGTTAAAATGTGATGACAAACAACAAGTTATAGCCTTTACTGATTCAAGTTGGTGTAAGTGACAGTGGAAAAGCATAACTGGATATGCAATAAATGTGGATCACTGGTTATCTGGAAATCTGTAAAACAACAGTACGTGGCTACTAGCAGTTGTGAAGCTGAATTTGCAGCTATAAATGATTGTACAATACAACTTGAATGGCTTCAACAGTTATTAACAGATTTTGATGTATCATATGACAAACCAATGTTGATTGAATGTGATAATACAGCAGCAGAACAGTTAGCTGATTCACAAGGAATCAGGCCTCGGAGTAGGCACATCAACATTAGGTATCAACATGTAAGGGATACAGTGCAAAGAGGTTTAGTTACATTGCAGCACTGTTCTTCCCAAGATCATAGATACTGAACCTTAGGGGGAGTGTCAGTCTATAAGCTTCAGCACTATGATCAGAAGCATCTATCTGACATCTATCTATACTACAAACACTGCCATACAGTAATTATAATTCTGTCCTTATAAACTACAGAAACAGCCGTAGAATGGAGCATCACAGCCCAGTAACAATTCCACTCAACCAGAAGCCCAGGAATAGGGGAACATATAGGGCCAGAAAAAATTCTGCTCAGTATAATGGTTAAGTTTGCCACAGAGCAGGGTCCACTTCAGCCCCTCCCCCGTCAAGCCCTTCTGCTGCAGTATCTCTGGTTTGTATCGGATAACCGTCTCAAAAGCGCTGCATCCCCTTCTGCTTTCTCCAAGGTGTCAGGAGGAGGCCCGTTTCAGTTTCAGCCAGGAGCCTGACTCTTATTTCAGATACATCCAGCAGTTAAGAGGCAAGGAGAGAATGAAATCCCAAGGCCCATGAAAAGGTCAGGCATAAAGCTAAACAGAGCTCTGGGTGACTCACAGAGAGATGAAACCTGAGTGGTGTAGAACCCTCCACAAGCCCCCAAGGGCTGCATACCCTTACCGGGTCCCTGCCCTTGGCTTGGAAGACAAAATTCTTCCCCTTTTCTGTCCCTTTGCAAGGGGGGAAACCTGACCCCACACACACACACCCTGCTGTTTTCAGCAATCCTAACAGAGCTTGGGGTGTGAACCCAGGAAAGGTAACATACATACATATATATATATTTATAAAACAATTTGTTTCACAGAGCTTTTTAAAAAATGCAACTATCTGCATCATGTTCCTGGAACAGGTTTTTTCCGGAGAGGAAATGTCAAAAAGACTGGGTTCCTGGATTCCAGTCCTTTCTTGCATCATGCCAGCAAAGGAGTCCATACAATTTTGCAAAGTCTGCACCTGATGGGTCATTAAATCCTTCTTACTGCATGGCAGGATCCAGAGCAGCAGGCAAGCCCAGGGCCTTTAGGGGCAAAAGTGCTGATGATAGTTAAAATGCCAGGAGGCATTATTTCCTCTGCATTTGAGCCTGTCGCTGCAACTCCACGGTGCAAATGAGAGGAGGGAGGAAAACTGACAGGTCCTCCCCACCCCCCTTCCCCTCATGTCAGCAAGTGCTGCTATTTCAGCTGGCGGGAAGGGCTCCTTCCCCACTCAGGGAGCTGGCACTGAGGCTCTCTCCCAGGCCTGAAGAGAAACAAAGCTGCCTCACATAGATGCAGACCACTGGGGCCATGCCACTCAGGATCATGCACTCTCCCAACAATGGCTCTTCAGGAAGGCCTTTCTAGACAGTGGCTACCGATGCCAGGGACTGGACCTAGGGCCTTCTGTACTGCAAGTAAATGAAGGACGAACTCAAGCCCCTTTGTAAGATTGGACTTGAGCAGTGAACAGAGGGCAGCTGGCCAGCATTTTGGCCACTTTAGACAATTCTGGCAGCAGACTCATCTTGAATCTCTAGATACGAGTCATTCGACTCATGTGTCTTGTGACTGGTTTTGCCCATCACCTGAGGCATTTCCCCCCTCTTGAACAGCTGGCAGGCTTTCCTCCCTTACCCCAGATTCTCCCTAATTGAAATTCTGAGCCTCACAGAGCCAGGAAAAGGGGATGCGCTTTCCTCTCTGCTTTCTAGGGAAGAACAGTCCTTGGGAAAGCTAAAAGGCTGTGCCTGTTCTTAAGCACAGTACCTTTCCCCACCCTAACATAATGCATGGTGGTGTTAGGTAAGGGATGAGGATCACAGCATCGTTACAGCTCGCCCTCCCCCCAAGTTGGATTACAAGCTTCCCCCCCCCCCCACGAGCCATTTCTTCTGTGTAGCTTAAGCACTCTGGGCAGCTGGGGTGATTGATGAAGGGACAGAAACAAAACTTTTTCCATGCTGAAGAACAGCATGTTCTTGCTGGGAAAGCTTTTCTATTCGTGTGGGCACCAAGAAACAGCTTGGGTAGAGATCCAAATATACTGGGCACCGAAGAGACTGATTCAACACCGTAGAAAACAGACAGGAGCAATGCATCGAAGCAGAGGATGCAAAAGAAGACAGGAGTATCGCAGCACAGAGCAACCCCCGCCCAATGTTTCTCACTGCTCTGTGGCCTTGGGGAGAAACCACATAAGACTGGAAACAGTCAGCCCACAGGGCTCAAGCTGCTCCTGCTTTCAGACCACTATAGATTAGCCTCAGCACCCTTGGGGGGGTGTCACCCCATTCCAGGAGCATTCAGGGCCGCTCCAGAACAGTTTTTAGTTTAAAATGGCATGTCCTGAGAGGAGAGAGGTGGTACACAAGAACAGCAATGTTCCGGAAAGAAGAGGAGCTACCATTGCTCAGGTTGGACAAGAGCAGCCAGCCAGAGCCTTCCCAAGGAACAAAAGAAACCTGGTGTTCATCTCCAAGAGGATCTTCAAGTCCAGTGTGTGTGCGTGTGTGTGTGTGTGTGTGGGGGGGTGTCTCACATTTCCAACAGTCTTAGTGCGACTGGCACACGTTCAGAACAGTTGAGTTCAGCCTGCATTGTAACTTGGTCCCCCCCTACTGGCAGAAACCAGCAACAGAATTCTTCCACTTCCCCGTGATCAAAAGGAACGCACAAGGAGGACTATTTTAAAAATGGTGTTTAATTGGAACCTCCCCTCGTTGCAGTTTTTACTCTTACACAAAAAGCAATTAAGAAAATGGTTACAGGTGACTGAATGAAGCATTATACACATACATCATTGTCAACAGAAATCACTCAATCCGGGGGTGGGACCACCCAAAACCACAAAACACTCAGACGTGCTTAAAAAAAAAGAAAAAGGAGGAAGGAATGAGACTCTAGGCAGGTGAATAAGAGACGAATGGATCTCAGAGTAGACGAAGATGCCCTCCCAACGCCTACTTCATTTTAACTACCCTATGGGAAGGGTGGGGGGTGGACTCAAAGCCCTCAGCTTCTACAGTAGACACATCTTGCAAAATCTACCTATTCCTGCTAAGGAGACCCAGGAAAAGAAAAACTGGGACACTCCCCCCCCCCCCAAATCAGCTGCGGGGCAAAAAGTCTCAGCTTTCAAACACAGAGAATTCTACCAAAATCCATTCATTTCTTCAACTCTACTGGCAGAAGTTCAATGGTGGAGATGTACAGGGCCCTGGAAAACATGGTGTCTTTAAGGTGGGACTGAAATCTAAGCCCAGCAAGAAAAAATTAAATAAACAGAAGTCGCTGTTCTGCGCCTGCAGGGCACGTGAGAGATGCTTAAATTCACAGAAGAGGGCTTGCTGCTTCCGAGGCTGGACCTGGTGGTTTCAAATGGACTTTTGCCCCAGCAAGTATATCCCGTAAGTTCCTTGTTCTCACTGCCAAAGGTTAGACAGTCCTCACTTCAGAGGGACGCTTAAGGCTAGTGTCTTGATGGGTCAAATTATCGAAGTACACCAGTCAAGTCATTCAAAACAAGAATGTGACAAAGAGTCACACACCCCTCTAATACAGAGTAAGGAGGGGGGGGAACATCCCTCACATGCTCCTGGCCGGGCTTCATTAACATCCCCCTCCAATTCCTGGCTCCACATTGGAGAGAAAAACTGTATAGAAAAACCTTTCTTCAGTTCTGTGGTGGCGGTGGTGGTGGAGCAGGGGGCATGCCGAACGGTGGCAAAGCCGGAACCCCCACCCCCATCATGGTGACAAAGTTAGAAGGGTCCATGGGAGGCGGAGGAGGGGGAGGAGGCGGGGCCCCTGGCGGCAGGGGAGGCTGGACCCCTGGAGGCAAAGGCACCATGGAGGGGCTGCCTTGCATCTGCGGGCCCCCCGTAGAAGTTGCCGCCGCCCCCTGCTGCTGCCATGGAGGGATGGCCCCGCTGCCAGCGCTCGTGGTGGTGGTGGTCGTCGTATCTGGGAAATAACACAGCACAGAGTCATTCCGGGAGGGCTTCGACCCTGGGTCCTGGATCTCCTCATTCAGAGAACCAGCTGACCCCTTTTCTCGAGACCATGTCGTCCAGGGAGAGTATTCTCTCCCACCCACCCCCCTTGGGATGACCCAGAGGAAGATGACTGGGAAAGATGCCTTTTCTTCTGACCATCCTCAAGGCATTTGGCCTGCAGGCCAAGGATGGGTTTTGCAGCAAACATCAGAAGGGAAGCCAAGGAGTCAGTTCAAGTACTGGGAGAAAACTGCTCCAGGGACAGAGGAGTGGGGCTGCAAGTCAAGCCCAGTGGAGGAATTCTGGCCAGGTGCTGAAGGCCAGGAAAAGGAAGGGGCCTCCTACCCCCAAGGGCTGCCCCACACTGGGAAGGCTGGGCCAACAGCCATCGACTTGCTATTGTACTGGCCAGAGGGGTCGCGGAGGAGCAGAATTAAAAGAAGTTCTCTTACTCACTTTGCTGCCATGGCAAGGGAGTACTGCTGCTGGGAGGCGGGGGTGGTGGCTGCTGCTGCTGCTGCCATGGGGGGAGAGGACCAGAGGGAGGCGGGGGAGGCTGACCACCGGGCGGAGGGGGCGGTGGGGGCATCATACCCATCGGAGGCGGCATCATACCTGCAAGGCCAGACAGTCCATCAAGCGGACCCTGGGAACTATCCTCCAACCCCGCACCCTGTCCCTCCAAGTGACAGCCCCCCCCCCCTTAATGGAAAAACAAGCCCCTTTCCTCACCTTTTCCTTGGAGGCGATAGACCCCAGAGCCCACTGGCGCGTTGCCCAGGTACTGATCTTAAGGGAATGAGAGACCGCAGCCTTAGTGACACAGTTGGAACTGACCATCCTCACCAGCCCTGTCCACCCAGCCAGCCACTTGTCCTGTCCACAAGTGGACTTGGCCACTTGGCTGGAAAAAACCCTTCTGGGCTCAAGGGATACTATCTAAATTAGCCCACAGCTGCATTCTGACCGGCCTTTCTCCATCCATGACGAGAACGCCCAAGGACCACGGAGTTCCAGATTGTACTCACCCATGTGATGGGGGCCTGGTGGGCCGTGAGGATGCGGTCCCTGGTTCATTGGAGGATTGTGTGGCTGTAACCAAGGCGGGGGACCATTTGGATTGTGCTGCATGGGGTGACCACCATGTCCTCCCATGTTCGACATTGGGTGAGGGAAGTTGTGAGGACCGCCAGGCCCTGCAGGCCCTCCTCCTCCTCCTCCTCCTCCACCACCACCACCGCCGCCGCCGCCACCGCCTCCACCTCCACCATGCATGCCATGGAAGGGCCGATTTTCAGAAGGGCCAGAGTTCATCCACGGAGGGCGGTTCTAGGAACAGACAAACAACAACAGGGGAAAGCCGTTTCAGTTAGATAAGAAAGAGAAGCCAAGCGTACCTTGCACTAGAAATAACCACATTCCACCCGATACCGAGTGCTTATCTGCTGAGAACACAAGCGCTGGATGTAGCCACATGTTCTGCGAATATCCTACCAGGTTAACTGTATTCTATTAAGGCAAATCTTCCCTTTAACCCAATCTGGTCTGACAGCACCCTTCCAAGTAAGTTACTCACAGGAGGTGGCTGGCTGTTGCCAGGCCCCGACGGTCTTGGGCCACTCTGCAGAGGTGGATTAGAAGGTCCTGAAGAAGACCCTACAGATGACGGAACAGGGGCCTCTCCCAACTCGGCCATTAGAGATAAGTACTCTTTGTCCATGCGTGCTTTATCCTGGGCTGACTGGGGATCTCCAGGCCTGAAAAGAGGAGGCTAGTTACCATACGGCTTATGACACAAGGTAGGAACCCAGCCATCATACAGTCAAACAATTCTCTCTCTCTCTCTCTCTCTCTCTCTCTGGCAAAAAAAAAAAAAGCAGCTAGGATGTACTCTAACTATAGCTCCCCCCATTAATTGCCCAAAAGCAATGTAAGGCTCTATCCATGCTAGTCTGCATTTCTCAGGACACACAAGAAACAAGCAAGACTGCGCAGTTGCTCACAACTTGTAAGAAAGGAGCCAAGTGCAGTGCTGTTTTTGTGGAGAACAAGCAACCCCAACACAATCACAGGGTATTACAGATGATGCTTACCGGGCAAACTTGCAGTCTGATGCAATGTGGCCAGCTCCTCCGCACTTGGTACACACTGTGGTGTTGGTGATGCTGCGAGTTTCCGTATTTTGCCACGGACGCAGAATCCTGGAGCAAGAGAGCAGTTAGGCCTGACTGAGAACACAGACAAGTTCATTTCTACCTGGCATAACTGAGGCCCCCAAACGAGTACCTGTTGTCATCTTCACGCAGCGTCCCATTGAGGCGGGCAAGCTCCCGCAGCTGCATCTTGCGCAGGTCATTCTGGTCCTCTGGTGTTTCAATTCCTTGTTTCAAAATGTTCCGGATCTAGAAGACAGAAAAGATGCACACGGGTGCATGGAAACAATACTGACCCTGGATGGACCAAGCACCTGATTCATTAGAAGACAGCTTTATTTGTCAAGTTCTGATTAAGAACTATGACTATGGGCTGTGCCCATATCCCCTTCCCTACATTCCTACACTATTTCCTCTTTCCTTCTTCCTGGTAGCCCTCAAGCCCTCACATTTCCCTGGTTTGTTCCTGGTTCACTGGTTCCCACGCAGGAACCAACCTAACTTTTATCTGGCCCCCATCTTCAACTATATTATTTATTTACTTCATTTATACTCAGTCTTTCTCCACAATAGGGACCCCAAAGGAGCTCACATCATTCTCCTCTCCTCTGTTATAGTCTCACAATAACCATTAGGTAAGTTAGGGTGAGCATGTGTAACTTGCCCACGGTTACCTAGTAAACTACCACAGCACAGTGGTGATTCAGTTCATGGTCTGAAATGCTAACCACTATACCACACCAGTTTTAGTGGGTTGGTTGCTACCAAAAAGTATTAAGCAGCTAGTCCTGGGGGAATCATGAAAATCTGGTAGTAGCATTTTTTTTAATGGCTGCTGCCAGGCCTAGACTCAGTGAGTCTACCCCGAAAGGCCAACAGTGTCTTCAAAAGGTCACCCTCCCTTTACTGACAGAAACCAAACCCAAAAGACTGACACTACTGTTTTGGTTGCCTAGCAACAGCCACTGAGTTCATTTATTTCTTAAAACTAAAAGTGCTGCTTCGGGGGGCGGGTAACCCACTTTTTAACATTTCAGATTTTTCTGCAAACTTGAGTCAGTTTTCGGGCTTGTCAATCTGTCTTTTCTGTGCATAGCTCCAATCTCTGGATTTAAGTATCCACAAATGGGGCCGCATTAAGAATTAGATATATTGATACAATTTTGATGAGCACATGAGAGAAAGATTATGTGCACACAAAAAATCTAAGATTCAGTTTCTAAATGTATCAAATCATACAAGGGAGAGCAAATCCCCAGAATAGCCAGTGTCTGGAAAGATACCCCTGCAAAGTCTCCGTTTTCAAACAGATACTCCTGGGAGTTTGCTTCAAGGGGTCATTTTCACCAGGCATGAGGGAACATCCGCTGAACTTGAACTAAGGTAAATCTTCGATCCAGCACAACATTTCCTTGTGTAGAAAGATTTATGCCAGTAGAGTGTGAGTTTCTTGCACCCGCACCCACTACAGCCTGAAATGCTCCATGAAACATTGCTTCCAATGGAAATCATTCTGCTGACAGAAAAACCATGCTGGATCCAAGCCACTGGATGTGAGCTTTGATGCACCTTTCACAACATGGGAAAGCAGTTATCAGGATAGTGGACACTTGGATCAGAGAAGCTTTGGCAGACAAAAAAGTGAGACGCCAAAGACCCTGTATTTCCTGCTGCTGTGCAAACCGTGGGGTCCATCCTTAATCAAGAGACAGCTAGGCCAACAAAATTACCCAAGCTGAAAAGGGTTTCCATGCCACACTTGGGGTGTCTGACTGACTGCTACAGTTAGGGCCAGGAAAGTTTCTTTCTGTATCCCAAATTGTCTAACAACCACCACAATATTTTGTTCCCCTCTTCAGTGTGCACCTTGGCTCATTTGCACAAGCTCCTTGGAATGAGTTGCTCTGAAAGCTTCACATTGTGGTCTGCCTTTCTGCTGTGGACTGCACCTGAGTTTTTCAGCCCCTGCTTTTCTAGTAGCTACAAAACCCCAGAGGTCTGCCATTTACCTGTTCCACAGCTTTCTTCACATTTTCCATAGTGTTGGCAGTGACGAGCGCATGAAGGGGTTCATCCTCACCAGGCAGCATCTGGCCATCTTTCCGCCCCACTTTCCCTTCTTTCACAGAGCCTTTGCCTCTGATCATGATCTTTGCATTGCACTCCTTCTCAATGTTCTTCAGTGTGTTTCCTCTGGAAAGACAAAATCCAAACCCAGATGTTCAAGTAATGGCAGCCAACCAGTGCTCTGAAATACATCCCCCAAAAGAGGAACTACCCAGAAGGATGCGAAAGTGGTACTCTGCACACTCGAATAGTCACAAAACTGGTTCTCAGAGTGAGCCCTGCATCATTTTAAGCTTAAACCAAGTCTTTTATTCCTGAGACACTATGGCAAAGAAGGATGGGGGGACACACACAGTAGTTTAAGTATACTTCACTTAACTGTGAATTTCGTAAATAATACTAGCTATTTTGCCTTGTTAGTTTTTTCCTCTCAGACACTCCCCAAAACAGATACACGTTCTACAACCTTACTGCAATACAAAGTATTCTGGAACTGCCTAGTTTGCCATCTCTCAGCCTTCATGGGAGGAACACTGTGAAGAGTTTGGGGGTTTGGCTTGATCCTATGCTTTCCATGGATAAACAGATCTCCATGATGGCCAGGACAGTGTTTTCCATCTTCACCAGGCCCAACAACTTTCCCCATATCTATCAAGAGTTTGATCAACTGATCCATGTAACAATCACCTCTCGTTTAGACTACTGCAACTCACTCTACACAGTGCTACCTTTCAAGTCACTTCGAAAACTTCAGGTGGTACCGAATGCGGCTGGTAGGTTGCTGATCAAGTCATCATGGTCAGCTCATATAACACCAATCCTGAAGCAGCTGCACTGGCTACCAATTAGTTTCTGGATCCAATTCAAGGTGTTGGTACTTACCTTTAAAGCCCTTAATGGTCTGGGACCTTTATTCCTAGGGATGGGCACAAACCAGCTCACAAGCCAAAATTCGGGCCAAACTTGGCCAATCAATCAATTTGGAGCCTGGGAACCAATGTTTGGGGAAGGTGCTCATTCGGCTGCTCGGGGCCAGCCATTTAACCCTTCGGTTTTGTCCAAGTGGCAGGGAGTAAAACCGAATGATTAAATGACTACCATTAAACCCTTCCAGGCGATCATCACCCCCTTTCTCCCCGTTGCTGCAAGCCATGGCCAAAAGAAAGGTGGAAGGACCCGCTCAACTGTGGTGTGCGTGCCACAGGCAGCAATCCGAAGGTATGGGCTGGCCTGTTACCAGCATGTGGATGACATCCAGCTCGATCTAGTGGCACGGCCCAAGGAGATCTGGACGAGGTGTTACAAGTGGTGGCTGGATGGCTGTGACAGAGCTGACTGAATCTAAATCCAACTAAGATGGAGGTCCTGTACCTGAGTCACGGGGGACTGAGCCAGGGAATCAGGCTCCCAACCTTCGATGGGGCTCCATTGGTGCCAGTGTTGGGGCTGAAAAGTCTGGGGGTGTTCCTGGATGCCTCCCTTTCTATGGAGGCCCAGATCATTGCCAGGTCTGCCTTTTTTCATCTGAAGCAGATCAGGTTGTTGGCCCTGCATCTCACCCCCGGGATCTAACTACAGTGACCCATGCAATGGTCACTTCCAGACTGGACTATTGTAGCTCTCTCTACGAGGGCCTGCCCTTGACCCTGCTCCAGAAGTTGCAGTTGGTGCACAACGTGGCTGCACGGGTGCTGGGGGTGACCCATGTGGGCTCGCATCCACCCACTGCTGTGTGAACTGCATTGGCTGCCTATCGAATTCCGGATCCGTTTCAAGGTGCTGGTGCTTACCTTTAAAGCCCTATATAGCCAGGGGCCAGCAAGCCACCGAGAGCACCTCTCCCCATATGAGCCCCAGAGGATACTGAGGTCTGCAAATCAACATCTTCTAGCAGTCCCTGGCCCCCACCTGGTGGAATGACCTCCCATATGAGATCAGGGCCCTGCGGGATCTACTACAGATCCACAGGGCCTGTAAGATGGAGCACTTCTGTCGGGACTTTGGTTGAGGCAGCAGACGCCACCCCTCCTGGCTATCACCCCTCCAGTGGCCTGGATTCCAATATCAGGGTACTGCTGAATTTTAAATAATCTGATTGATATCAGATACTGTTGCACGGCATTTTAGGATTTTATTGTTTTAAATTAAATTAAAAATGTTTTTTTAAATGGTACTATATTAAGTTTGTTGTAAACCACCCTGAGCCCATCTGCGAGGAGGGCAGTATATCAATCAATCAAACAAACAAAGGGCAGTCCCCCCCCTTTGCCCCAGCAAGCCACAGCCAGGAGAAAAGGGGGGGACACACAAAACTTACTGGACCAGTTCAGGGGGGTCCTGTCTGGGTTG
Source organism: Gekko japonicus (assembly GCF_001447785.1). Classification (NCBI taxonomy): domain Eukaryota; kingdom Metazoa; phylum Chordata; class Lepidosauria; order Squamata; family Gekkonidae; genus Gekko; species Gekko japonicus. Next base: position 815,582 of record NW_015174283.1, on the reverse strand, counting down.
GTTCTGGGGCCACCCCAAACCAAACGGCATGGAATTCACTGCCACAGGAGGAGGTGGCGGCGGCTACAAGCATGGACGGCTTCAAAAGGGAATTAGATAAGCATATGGAGCAGAGGTCCATCAGTGGCTATTAGCCACAAGGTATAGATAGGGACTCAGGGGCAAGTGATGCTCTGTCTTCTTGGTGCTTGGGGGGGGGGGTCAACAGTGGGAGGGCTTCTAATGTCCTGGCCCCACTGGTGGACCTCCTGATGGCACCTCGTATTTCTGGCCACTGTGTGACAGAGTGTTGGACTGGATGGGCCACTGGCTTCTCTTATGCCCCTATGCCCCTTTTAGGCTCGTTCCCATCCCTACTTATTCCTATGCAACCATTTCTCCCATTATGATCCCCTGCCCTCACCCTTTGTTCATCTTCGGGAGGCCTGCCAGTGGTCCCAGGTCCCTGGGTAGCACAATTTTCTTCCAGCAGGGGGAGGGCCTTCACAATGATGGCCCCCTCCCTCTGGAATGTACTGTCAGAAGACATTTGTGCACAACAGGACCTGATGATGTTTCAGAGACTTTGTAACACAGGATGGTCTTGGCATGCTTTTGGTTCATAGGATCTCCTTATTGCTAAGTACAGTAGACTTGTTGGCAATTTTTGACATTTGTAGGGGGTTCTTATGGTTTTAGGGCAGGGATTAGGTTTGTTTTATGTATTTGTATTATTTCATATGACTCTATATTATTGGATTTTTATTATATCACTTCTGTATTCATTTTTATTAATATAACTGATGTATTTATTTAATGTAGTTGTTTACTGTTGTAAACCGCTTCGAGCTCTCTTATCCAAAGAGAAGTGGTATAGAAATAACAACACAATAAATAAAAATCATCATAATAAATAATAATAAACACAAGTTCTTACCTGGGTCCAATGAGAAGCCCAACGAAGTTTATCTCAGGATATTCATCTTGTGGGATCATCACTTTATCACTCACCCGGGTTGCTGGTGGCCTGGGAAAGATTAGACAGTCTCCATCAAGATCTGGATGACACTCATGACAGACCCCACCGACCTCAACCTGGTCACCCTCTAGGGAAAGCCCACAATGGAGGAGGAACCTCTGCCACAGGCAGGCACGGAGAAAGTCAAAACCACCTGTATCAGAGGTGGCAGAGCAGCAAACAGAACCCTCGCCTTACTTGTAATCAGCTGGCGGCTTGAAGTCAGGGTTGAGCGCCACCATCTCTGTTATCAGGTTATGCCTCTCTTCCTCCAGCTTCTTGCGTGTACGGAACTCGCGGGTGTTGAGGCGCTTCCCCTCGCTATTGTAGATTGGTTCAGGGGAAGGAGACCTGCAGAGGAACAATTCCCAGTAACTACTCATAGACCTGAGCAGTAAAGGCCAATTATTAAGTACAGGTTCCCCTCAACTCTAGCGCAATTTACAAAAAAAAAAAAAAATTAAAGAGACCACAGGAAAGGAAGGTGTAAACTCACTCATGCCCATTAATGTCACATGGACAAGGGGGTTGTAGCAAATCACTGCCTGCTACCAGGAGGGAAAAAAACCTGGGGTGTTTTATTTTGGGAGAGGAAGGGTATAGAGAGGGAAGCAGGGTCACACACAGCCATGACAACAGCTCTGCCATGAGTGTGCCTGTTATTAAAAAAGGGGGAGGGGGCAGGGAAGATGGAGAAAGTTGATTCACACAGAGAACAAACTTTCCAACTTCATTATTCCATGGAGCCAAACATTTAGGAAGGAACCCTGGTGCAGGAGGTAAATCAAAGAATTATTCAGGTTAACTCTTGGACTTTTTAACATCAGAAAAGTAACAAGACAGGTTAAGCTTCTCTCAGATTCTTCCTGGCAGTACAAGTTAATTCTATTTCACTGGTGCCACGTGGACGGGTCAAGGCTTCTGTCCTGGCTTTACCTCCACTTTGCTGGCTGCATCAAGGACGACTGAACCTGTTTACTGCATTTAAGGGTTAGAGGTGGGCTTGGTGCAGGTTGGACAAGGCCACCCTTCTCAAGCCACAGTCTGGGTTGTAAACCACTAGAGACAGACCTGCTTTCTCCATGCAGTTTAGGTGCCCAGACAGCAGAGATACTAATGAACAAAAAGTTACAGCTAAAATTAAAAAAAAAGAGTCAGTTTGATTTTACCACAGCTGCACTTGCGGTAAAAAAAAGTCACACTGCTAGAATTCTGTTTATATTTTATGGACCTTCTCCAAACATATTGAAATAAAAATTTAAAGTTAGCTGCAAGAAGGGAAGAGATATTGATCATGTTATAAAAAAATACATCCTTGAAGTAATCAGAAACCTAAACCTTGGGTTTTAGGTAAACAAGCTTTTCTTTCTAGCTGGTTAAAGGATTGATTAGAGCCAGTTGATCCCAATGTCTTCTCAGCTTGAAGTGAATAATCAACACAGGAATATGAAATAAAAGGTCAGGAGTAATAATATGTAAATTACACCTCCATTTCTAGGACCCAAGAAGGCTTAACAGTCCCAATGCAATGTGATCCACCCACACGCACACACACCTTCTGTCTATGTTGACTAGACATTTTAAAATACCCATCCACTAGCTAGGAGGTTCTTTTAAACAGATATGTATGATAAAACAGTAAGGAAAAAGTTTCAAGCTGAATATATCTAATCATATCATGCCTTCTGTGGTAAAAGCTGCCCTTTAGCAAATAAATGAGAACATCCATTTTTACTGAATGGTAAAGGTATCAGATCTTTTAACCAGTTTGGTCTCATTATGAGAAAGGAGTACTCAATCAGACATGCTTATTATAAACACAGGTAATACACCAGAAATTGCAGCCCTCCTCCCCTGTTCTGCATTTAATTTTCACATGAGAGAAACCTCATTGGCATGTTAAAATTAAGACCAACAGCCCCCAATTCATTCTTATCCAGCACAGAACAAAACACATAACTTTATTCCCACCAAGAATTACCTAAAGATTAACCTAAAGATTAACCTAAACCCCATTACCGTGGTCATAAGAGAGCCAAAAGGCTCTTTGAAGCTCAAAATAGACAATATGGTGCCTCAAGAACTAGAGTTGAGAACTTGCTTTTTTGACCAGGGTGGTGGTGGTGGCGGCGGCAAGGCTTCCGAAGCCATCGGCAGCCTCACCACATTTATTGACCCAAGTAATTTCAGATGGGTTTAATTGAATGAAAAAAGGGATTTTACGGTATTCCACTTTCGAGAGCAAGAACTGGCTTACAAGTTGTGCAACATGCTATAACACAACACATCCTTATTTGTACCCTCTAAGAAATTAATGCTGACAAGCCAATTAAAAAAAAAATAACCACACACAAAAGTTATTTTGTTGGATGACACTGAAGCCCAACAAAACCACAGGCGTCCAATTCCGCACACTGCAGGTGCAGTACTGCCTGGGCCCCAGCTCCCCAGATATTGGCCAATACTGTGTAGTAGCTGCTACCAAAGAAACTGGTTAGTACCCATCTGGTTTAAAAACCATGCTCAGCCACCCAATGGAAAGCACTGCAAATCAGCGGTCAGAAAAAGTTCCCAGGCTGTTCAGACTCAGTGACTGTGCTGAGGATTCCTCAGTGTGAACCTGTGAGAAAGACCTCTGAACACCTGCCCAAGACCAGCAGTGAATGGGTTAAATTAGTTGGCCACCATATTCCTTTTCTTAAAAGTCAGGTTAATGATTACAAGCTATTCGCTTAGAAATTCCACACCGAGAATGGAACCTGAGGCCCTTTCTGGTTTCACTTTCCCTCACAGTAAGAATCTCAGCTACTGTCTCTGTCAAATCAGACCACTGAAGACATTTCATTAGGAAGAAATTTCATTGAACTGATATTACGATGCCACCAAAAATTTATTGAAAAAGGTAAAAAATGTTACTGTCAGCTGGTTAAAACTGTTTCCCAACCTGTCCTCAGGGTTAGGGGGGATGCCCAGGTCTCCTGTGCGCAGTTTACGAGTCAGGTCTTCTATCTGCAGTTGCACTGGAAGAAACCAGGTTAGGAAAGAAAAAAGGATGGAAAAAAAGACAATGTTACCAAAAAACATCTCAAAACTCATCAACAAAGCATGAAGAACTGGAGAATTTTCAAGGGACGACTGATACGTCAACATAAAAACCAGGAGACCCCACAATGTTAAGCCAGTCAAATACGTTCATCAGGAATCCAGCAAAGGCCCTTCTTGGTCTTACTTATTTCTATCGATCTTCAAAAAGAATTATTCATCAGGAAGCAAAGCATTCATTTAAAAGTTAGCAAAAATTGTCTAATCTTTTTAAGGCTGATCTCCAGGCTGCTGAAGAAAGCCACCTTTGACATGCTGTAACTGGTAGTGGACAGACTCCCAGCAGGAATATTGACATTCAAATGCTTACTTTTTAACACATCAGAACAATCCTGTTTGGTTACAACAGTAGGGGGCCAAGTGAGAGAAGACTTCAGAACTGCACAATTCATAACCAGTTTAGCAATAGTCCTCTCATTCTGGAGACTGTGGATTATAAACCACACTTCTGTATTTATTTGTTACTCACAGTTAACTAGTAAATGCTGAACCTTGATATGCATCATTAAATGAAACCTTAGCATCCTTTAACTTGCTCATTATCTCACAGCACGCACAGACAACCAAATATCTACGGCAAACGTTCAGCAACTGATTCTTCTATTCAGAATAAAGGGCTTTGACTCTGGCTCATCCTAAAGAGCACAAGTTAAATAATTAGTTGCCCAGCTTGTAAACAGCAGCAAGGCAAAGCACATGATTTGGGGCACAACCTCCAAGCACTGTGTTTTGAAGTAGCACTGTACAAGCCCTATCATCTGTTAGTCTACTCTGAACTGTGCGGTTTGTGGACTACAAGGCCAAACTACCACTAAGCAAAGTTACATCCATGCTAATGGGGGGGGGGGGGGAACTGCAACATAATAGTTCATACAAATATTTAACCATTTGGTACCATTAAGACAACACCACACAAGCTACACAGTCCTTCACAATTCTGCTCATAAGCAAGAGTGCCCTAGACCTCCTTTAAGGGAGGATAACCAGCAGCATCCAGATCCCACCCTATATTCTCCACAAACTGCAGAGAAATTGGGGAGGTATCTTATTTTATGCCAAGCTTTTGAAACACCATAGTAACTGGCTCCTGAGCTCAGCAATTCAGAGAACTACCCTCTCTTGCATGGAGGAATGGAACGAGGTGGGACAGTTCTGGCTCACTTTGAACAAGGAGAAACTGTATGAGAGATGGGCTGCTTCTGCCTACTCCAGCCGCTGGCACAAGTTTTCTGGCACATGTTAGTGTTATCTGCTCTGCTCCCCACCTGGGGCAGGGTTTTTCTGGGGAGGGGTCGTTCTTTGTGCCACCACTGCCATTAATAATGGAGAAGGCCCCTTCTTATAAGTATTCTGAATACCATCCAGACAGCTAGGAGCAGCCCCCTCGGCCCTCCATCCCAGACACAGTAAATCACGGCCTAAATGGGTGGGATGTAAGCATGAAACTGTGACATACTTAGGTCTATAATTATTTACATTATTGCCTGGCATTTTGGGAGTTCAGTTTTAATGTTCTCTTTCTACAACATTGTGATTTTTAAATTCAATGCCGACTTCATCTCAAGTTAATGCTACCAAATGTTACGTGTCTGATTATATAATAGATTCTATGACATACTGAGGAATTCTCTCTCATTACTGCAGTTATAACTTTGCCTATTAGTGGTCCAGCTCAGTGTGGATCACTTCACCTACATTTACTCAGTTCAGCTGAGGACTGCAAACTCCATCTTCAGCACTACAGTTAACTGAGCAAGTGGAGTACTTACATCTTTGCACAGACTGAGAATTCTGATCTGATTCTATCCATCCATAGAGGGAGCTGTTTCAGTTAAGAGTCTGATACAGGGCTCAACTGATTGCATGTCTGCTTTAAAAAACACCCCCCGCGCGCATTTTAAAACCAACAGCTCAGCATTGGAAACTGCCTTCTTAAAGAGTTTTTCTAATTAATCATTCCCCCACCATCAGTTCTGCTACCCATTCAATACAAACTAATGCTCTAACTAGAGCCATGGTATTTTCTTTACAAGTATATAAGCTCAAGGTCAGATGGTATATCTTGATTAACATGAAATACTGCTACATCTGCAGGAAATACTGCTACTTCTACAAGAAGTTAAGAAATAAGTTCCAAAATCCAAAGAAAACGGAGCCTTCTTTGATGCAAGATTGTGATCAGCTTCACCAACCTGCATTAAATAGCACACCTCTGCAATGCAGAAATTTTGCTTGACTGAGATAAAAATTGTTCTACACTACATGTAAACTGACTTTGGAATCTTAAAAGTAATCCTATAGCAGGCTTTTAAGAAGCCAAACAGTTTTCAGTAGTGCTATGGATAACAGTGTTAAATAAAAAATCTCAGTGGTTTATGCACAAGCAAAGAGTTAAAAAATTTCCACCCCCCTAAGTACTTGGAAGGGAGACCTCCAAGGAATATCAAGGCTGGGACGCAGAGGCAGGCAATAGTAAGCCACCTCTCTGAAATGTCCAAGCCCCACTAGGGGTCACCAGAAGTCAACCATGACTTTCAGACATACACACACACACTCACCCCCCCAAAATTGCCACCCTAATAAGATAAACAGGTATTAAATGGTCGTGTATTCAAGAAAATACTAGTTTTAAGCTAAAAGGCAAGAACTGTATCTGATAACACATTAGAATACACTAGGTTATTTCTGTCCAGGTACTGATCAATATTCACAAATCAATTTAACATTCACATCACATTTCTTACACAAATTAAACAAGATTTTCATTTCCATACACAATACAGTAACATTTGTCACTCCCCAGCTTTTACAGTTTCAACACCATTAATTCCCACAGAACTAAGCAGTATCCCTTTCCCAGCAATGGTGTACAATGACCCAAAATAACAGAGCCCACCCTCAAATACCTGAGGATTAAAAAAAAATAAAATAAACCAGGAAATAGAGAATCTACCCTTGCTTTGGGTGGCATCAACAAACTTTACCACCTTGCAGTCAATTTAGGTTTCAAAGAATTAGTGTAACAATGTAAGAAAAAGTCAGAGGGAAACCATGGTTAGGTCACTTTATAATATTCCGCTGTGAAAGAGGTACTTGCTTCCAAACAATGCAGCTTGAAAAGGAACTCTTACAGTGTTCTCCGCTAGCAAAGAGTCTGTGAAGCTAACAAGAGACCCCACTGATTACTGAGTTACTGGCCAATTAAGTGAATGTCAGCAAGTTTCCATTCCCCAACACCTCAAAGGACATTACCACTTCCACTGTGCCTGTGGAGGACACTGTTTCAGTCAAACAGGACAGGGAGCTGGGATGGAGCACAATCCAGTCTGAGCAGAGACATGAATATTATCTATCTTAAGTAACAAAAACAAGGTCACAATATCCCAAGCCCTTGAAAGCACACATTGTAAATGCCTCAGACATACAGAAGCCAAAAATAGTCTCTGGATCAGGCACCTGACATGAACAAATGGAAGAGGAAAAGAACAAGAGTTTACCTATATAAGCTCTCTCTTGTTCACGAGTAAGCCCAGGGGGGATAACTGTGGGCATTCCAGGGATAACAGTCTTCTGGTCCATGGCGTCTTGGTTCCATCTGCTCCTCTTCCTCTTCTTATTAGGAAAATCTACAAACAGAAACATTTCTTCACAGCTAATGCACGACAATGCCTGCTAGTATGCTTCCATGACACAATCAGTACAGCCAAAGGACCAATCACTCTTACATCCACAAACCAATCCCAGTTCTTTTCAAAGTTAAGCTTTACCACAGCACACACACAGTTGTGCTTCTCCCAGCGAGCGGACCAGATTTGTAGCTCCTTAGGATTTTACCCTCATCTCACAGTATGACCTAAAGGCAAACCATTTCTTCTCTTTATGCCTGCATACCATCTGTTGTTTTCAAGATGTACACAGTGAAAGGCACCATGGAGACAACTAAGATTACATGCATTTCCTAAACTACTACTTGTTTCACAATTAACCATGAAAAAAATTCTCATGCAAAGACTCAGTTTGTCCCTACAACACAAGGCTCAGGTTAACTTTGGAATTACAAAGCAAACAAGCAGCATGTTACAAGACAGACTTAGTAGCTAGTCTTCACAACGTAATGAATACACATCAACATATTGCTCTAATATAACATACTGGATAAGACAGCAATTTATCAACAAGAAAGCAACAGAGAACCCCTTTCCCAAAGGTACATTACGCCAAAGTGCAAATTCAAAGCAATCATTACTGTATTCAACTCCAGATCAATGACTCCCTCCAAATTCACTTCCACTACTATGTCTGTAGGTGGCAGCAAGCCCTATTTGATGACCATTTTCTAAACATGGCTGCCTGTTACATTTCTCCAAATGTGTTGCCATATTCCCTTACACTGCTGGTGTGTTTACACCATAAGGAGAGCTGCAGAACTGCACAGCATAATAGTTCCTCCAAGGATAATGTAACTTCATAGAACTACAATATGTTCAATAAACATTTTATTCAAAAGTTCCCAGCATGAACTGCCCTTAAAAGAAAAAATAAAGGGCAAGAGAAAGGCAATACAGGAGAGCAGCCTATCATTCATTTCCTGCTTCCACAACAGTTGTATAACAAGGGTCAGTATGGTAGTGGTGAACACACTAAATTATGGAGACCCAAGTTCAAATCCCTGATCTTGGGCCAATCATTCTCTTAGTCTAACCCACCTCACAGGACCATTGTGAGAATATAACAGAGAAAGAACCATGTATGCTTTCTTGAGCTCCTTCACAGGCAAGCTAATATATTTATTTATTTAGAAAATGCATATGACATCTCTTCAGAGACCTACTAATACATAAATAAGGCCTCCCATTTTGTCCAGAACCCACACTCATGAGACATGACTCAATTCCTTCCACAGGCTTCAACAGGCCAACTGTGAGCACATCATTTAAATGAAAGTCTACCTCTCAAGATTATGCTACAGCTCCATGCCTTTCCTACTTCTTCCCAGTGATTTCTCCACCATGGGGCTCCTTTCCAAACACAACCCTTTCCCTCCCATCATCTACCCCTTTCTTTTGTAGATATCATAGCTCTATATGGGTCGATCATTTTTTAAAAGGGGTGTCATGTGCTTCTGTCATCCTCCTCATTCCAAAGGATTAGGATAGTTAGCCCTATCCTAAAGATAGAAGGAAAGATGGAAGACAACTCTCAAACACTGCACTTTACTAACCAGGACTATACACTAAGAAAATATGTTTATAAGGAAGCATGTTGATAAACATACACAAAAAACTGTGTTAAAATGCAGTACATACACAAGTACACGCTTATTCTATGACTATAAATAAACAGAACATGTGTTCCGTAAAAATAGATCCACTTAGCTAGCTCATATCAGAAGAGTCTCGGTAGTGATTCAAGTGTCCCTGCAGGACCCCTCCACCCCAAAAGCTATATAAACTTAGAACAACAGGCTAAGCTTACTCTATGGCCCTCTATTAACAAGTAAATTTCATTTATAATGCTTAGTTTCATCTAGATAGCAAGAAGTTCATCTTTCCGATTTTTCTGATTAATCACATCTTTTGCCACGTGTGTACTACCTTTGTTTTTCAGTTACGGTACAAGTAGCATATAACCCCTAGTGGGGGGCACGCTGTTGAATCACTCATTCTTGAACGAGCAGGTAGTCTTTAGACTACACACCTGCTCCATGTAGCTTTCCTGATACCCTAAAGAACACCAATACAGAGTTCTATCTTTTTAAAAAACTTTGTTGTACAACATCCCTTTTCATTTCCTGTCGTGCCCCAGGTTCCGTTTTTCGTGGTCAAAGGGGGCACCCATCAATAAAAAGTTGGTAAAGTCCAACCCAGGGAGAGAGAGAAAGGGAAAAAACCCAACAACGTGCCAACAGTGCTGTGCTATTTCTGTACTAAAACAGGAATGGAAGTCAGCTACGTTCACCAAGGCTTACTACCAAACACATCTACAACGAAACAGGGCCGCTTGCAAACCTCACTGAAGTTTTAAAAGACGTCGTGACACTCGCAGCACCAGCACACGTTGGCGGACGTGCGGAAACGCACCCGTCCACGAGGCCCCGTTACTTGCCTTGATTGCCGGCCCCGGCCTGGCTACCCTCGTCTTGCGAGTGGAGATGGTGAAGCTGCTGCTGCTCGAGGCCCATCTGGGAGGGTGGCGGCGAGGGGAACCGGTACTGGCTGTACTGGGGAGGCGGCGGCTGTGGCTGCTGCGGCTGCTGGGCCTGCGGTGGAGGCGGGGGCGGCGGCTGGGGCTGCTGTCGGCCATGAGGCTGGGAATGGCTGGCTGCGGCTGGGCCTGCGCGGGGCCCGGAGGCGGCGGGCCCTGCATCACCAATCCCGGAGGAGGAAGAGGGTAGCCGGCCTTGCCCGGCGGCGGGGGTGGATGGAGCTTCCCCAGCGGCGTCGCGTTTGCCCCGGTCGCCATAGACGGGAAAAGGCGCTACTGCGGTCGATGGCGACCACGACTTCGCGAACCTTCCACGCCAGTCTTGCCTCACAAAGACAGTGGGTCGTTACTGGATAAACGGGCCGCCAGTCAAATGCCCTCGCGCAGCATTATTGGATAGGAGCCCCATCACTCATCCGAAGACCGACGGCGATTGGATAGAAGATAGTTCGAATGATAGGATTGGTGCGAGCTCAGTAGAAGGGCGGGACGAACACCCATTGGGTCTCTTTCTTGTCGCTCGGTAGAGAAACGGCATGAGTTGGCTACCAAGGACAGCGGGCGGGAGAATAAAATGGAATCGACGTAGAGGGCGGGTGACTACACGGAGGGCAGGCTCTTTAAGTCCAGAGTTCAGTCCTGATTGGCTAACCTTTACTTGCGTCGTTGGTGCGGACGGATGGTGGCTTATCGTTTCGCCATTAGAGGCCCACAGGTCGCTGTTAAGAGGGCTGTGAGCGACGTCAGTGAAACCCTTATCTTCTATTGGACCGGCCTTGAACGAGGACGAAACGTAGTCTTTGAGTGGCAGACGGCCAAGCGCATGCTGCTAAGGAGAGAGTTAATGGCGGCTGTAGTGAATTTTAACACCTTTCCTTGTATCGGCCTATGCAACGCAGAGGCTTCTGGGCGTTTGGGCAGGTCTGCGGCGTAGAGGCCTCTGGGAAGCCTGTTATGTTAGTTACCCTTGTCGCATCTCCTCTCATCAGGCCTCCACAATTTTGGAGACGAACAAGCTTAATTTCCCCCACCCCTACACTCGCAGCTCTTGAGGGGGTAGGCATTTATGTTTTAAAATTACATAAGTATGCCAAGATAGATTCAGGTGGGGTAGCTGTGTTGGTCTGAAGCAGCGGAACAGAGCTTGAGTCTAGTGGCACCTTGAAGACCCAACAAAGTTTAATTCTGGGTATAAGCTTTCATGTGCACGCACACTTCGTCAGGGCATCTTGACCCTAAATGGCCGTTCCTGACAACAACCCCAACCCCCTATAACTAATAGTTGAGGAGATTTTGTTCCACTGCATCTGAGGAAGTGTGCTTGCGTACAAAAGCTTATAACTTTGTTGGTCTTAAAGGCAGGGCCGGCCTGCTCACTAGGTGAGATAGTCTCTTCGCCTAGAGCCATCATGGGGGCGCCGGACTCAGCCACCCGAGGCCCCTACTGCTGCTGACCACCTGCATTCACCTGCCAGAGCCGCCCCCACCACCCCGGTGTGAACGGCCAAGCGGCCGGGGAGGAGGGAGGCACTCCGCAGTCTGCCCCCCACCCCGCCAAAAACTCGGCTCCGAGGGCCCTGCCGCTGCTGCCCGCCGCAGAGGAGCAGCCACCCTTTGGAGCCCCCGCTCCGCAGCCCCCTCTGTGGGCCGGCCGCTTCGCCCCGCTGCCCGCAGGTCCAGGAGACCACCGCAGATGCCACCGCTGCCTCCTGGCCGGGGCTGAGCCACCCGGCCTTCCCTTTCCCCTGAGCTGCACGGCCTTCCCTTCCCCCTTCTGGCCTTTGCTTTCCCCCTGAGCAGCACGGCCGGGGCTGAGCCATGGCCAGTGGAGCCCGCCCTCGGCCCGCTGCCTCCAGCTGCCCCCCGCAACAGCCCTGCTCGGCGCTCCTGCTCCCACCTTGCCACCACCAAGGAGGAGGATCCCTTTGTTAGGGGTAGCAGCCGCCCGAGCCGAGCTGAGCCAAGCCCCTGAGGAGTGAGCCGGGACTGGGGAGCGCTGGCATGGGGACCTCTCCTCCTCCACCGAGCTGGCTCACGCAGGGTGCCCTGGCAAAGTTCGAACAGCAGGAGCGCTGAGGGAGATCAAGGTTAGGCGCTGACATGTCACAACAACTTGTGTTTCAATAACTCCAGTTGTGTCTTAAATGGCATACGTGCATCACCCCCTTACCCCGTATTTTTTAAACAAGTAATTTATTTGCCCTGACCTGGATATAGCCCAGAGTAGCCAGATCTTGGAAGCTAAGCAGGGTCAGCCCTGGTCAGGATTTGGAGGGGAGACCACCAAGGAAGTCTAGGGTAGTGACGCAGAGGATCTGAAGATCTCTTGCCTGGAAAACCCCATGGGGTTGCCATAAATCAGCTGTGACTTGATGCCAAATCCCCCCCCCTTTCCTTATTGTACATATATACCTGCTTGGCCAACAACAAGTGTTAGACAGGTCTTGCTGTTTCAAATGTACATTTGAGCCAGTTTGGTGTAGTGGCTAAGTGCGCGGACTCTAATCTGGGAGAAACAGGTTTGATTCCCCACTCCTCCACTTGCACCTGGCTGGATGACCTTGGGCAAGTTGTAGTTCTGATAAGAGCTGTTCTTGAAAAAGAGGAGTTTCTGTCAAGAGCTCTCTCAGCCCCACCTACCTCACAGGGTGTCTGTTGTGGGGAGGGGAAGGGAAAGGAATTTGTAAGCTGCTCTGAGACTCCTTTGGATAGTGAAGGGCGGGGTATAAATCCAATCTCCTCTTCTTCTTTAATCAGAGGTGCATAGCAACAACCTCAGATTTAGGGCAGGAAAGATGACCATTGCCTGCATTAGAACAAGGAGAGCAGACAGAGGTCAACTAATAGTGGGAAAGTATTGCAGAAGATTCAGGCGGGCACTACAGGGATAGAAGCCAAGGGGAAGAGGTCAGTGTTGGTTCAAAAATGGTAGGAAGGTGGGGGCAAATGGAATGAACACACATGAAGCTGCTTTATATTGAATGAGACCACTGGTTCATCAAGGTCAGAGTGTTAGGTCTTTCACATCACCAACTACCTGATCCTTTTTAAACTAGAGTACGGGCAGGGAAACCATCTCCTTGCTAGAGGAGAAAACAACATAATGACACTCCAGACTGGTTATGGAATGTTAATTTTGAGGAAAAGTGGATTTAGGAAGAGAAATGGAGGATATATCTATCAGTAGCTATTAGCCCCAATAAGCTGAAAGAGCACTCTGGGTTTACAGGAAGACTACTTTTGATTTTCAGATGCTGCAGCAGCAGCCCTATTTGTCATTTTCCCAGTGGTCTCTGACTGGCCACTATTAGAAATGGGAAGGAGGAGGAGGAGGAGGTGGTGGTGGTGGTTGGATTTATACCCCGCCCTTCACTCAGAGTCTCAGAGCATCTTACAAACTCCTTCCCCCTCTCCATAACAGACACCCTGTGAGGTAGGTGGAGCTGAAAGAGCTCTTTCCAGAACTCTCCTTGAGAGAACAGCTCTGACAAAACTATGGTTTGCCCAAGGTCACCCAGCAGCTGCATGTGGAGGCGTGGGGAATCAAACCCAGTTCTCCCAGATTAGAGTCCGTGGACTTAACCACTGCATCAAACTGGCTCTCACAAAACTAGGTAGAGGCTTGGTCTTATCCGGCGTGGCTTCTGTTACGAGGAAAGCAACAGATTGGGATGAAATGTCAGCAGGATGAGTTTGTACCAGTTTCTTCATCCTCGGAGCAATATACAGAAACAGAGGAAAAGAACATGTTTAGGAATCTCAGGGAACCATCTGACCCACACATTTGTCAAAACATCAAAGAATTCCTTCCCTATGAGGATTGGTTAAAACGTTTAGGGCTGTTTAGACTAGAACGAAAGACAAGGGAGGTATTGATAGAGTTTTATAAAATTATGCATGGCATGGAGAGGGGGCACAGGGAGAAACTCTTTTCCCTCTCCCAGCATACTAGATTCTGGGTCATCCACTGAAGCTGAAGGATGGGAGATTCGGGACAGACAAAAGGAAGTACTATTCACTGAGCATATAGTTAATTTGTGGAACTTACTGCCACAGGATGTCATCATGACCCCCATTTAAAAGATTTAATAGTGGAGTGGACAAACTAATGGAGGACTGGGCTATCAGTGACTACTAATCATGATGGATATCTACTCCCTCCAGTACCAGGGGTAGTATGCATCTTTATGTAAGTTGCTGGGGAGCACAGGCAGCATAATGCTGTTGCAGTCTTCCTTTTTGTGGGCTTCCAAGAGGTAGCTAGTTGGCCACTGTGAATAGAATGCTGGAGATGATGGGCCTTTGGTCTGATCCAGCATGGCTCTACTTATGTTCTTATTTGTTAAAAGAATGTATCATACCATAAGGAAGGGCGAGCACCGAGGAATAGATGCTTTCGAATTATGGTGCTGGAGAAGACTCTTGAGAGTCCCTTGGACTGCAAGGAGATCAAATCAGTCAATCCTAAAGGAAATCAACCCTGACTGTTCCATGGAAGGCCAGATACTGAAGCTGAAGCTCAAATACTTTGGCCACCAAATGAGAAGGGAGCACTCACTGGAGAAGATCCTGATGCTGGGAAAGATTGAAGGTAAAAGAAGGGGACAGCAAAGGATGAGATGGTTAGACAGTGTTATCGATGCAACGAGCATGGAGTTGAGCAAACTCTGGAGGACAACGGAGGACAGGACGGCCTGGAGTGATGTGGTCCACGGGGTCGCAAAGAGTCAGACTCGACTGTGCGACTGAACAACAACAACAAAAATCATACCCAATCATTGGGGAGTAAAATACCACAGTTTAATATCAATCTCCATGTTAAATAGCATTTTCTTTTCAAGTTTGGTTTTCTCAGACAATAAATTCCAGCTTACAGCAATTAAAAACCACAAAGAAATTAGCAGCCTGGGAAGGAAACTTCTTGGCACTGAAATTAGCAGGGTTGTGGTCAATGCTCCCTCTAAGCTGTGGAGTCTTGTGAGCAAAAAAATCTACTTTGTGAGCTACTGGCATGAAAGTTGTGAGCCAGCAATTTGGCTGCTGCATCAGTTAGTTTGCTCTGGAGCCCTCCTTCCTGAGCTAAGACAAAAATGCGTGAGCTGGAGGCTAAAAAACTGTGAGCTAGCTCACACTAACTCAGCTTAGAGGGAACACTGGTTGTGGTTGACCTGATAAGCCGAGATATCTGGCTGTATGCTTCTACTGGCTCAAGCAACGACAACAACAAAACAAAAAGCCTCCTCACCACCAAAAACGTCACACAAATCTCAACACAATAGGGCTTCACTTCGCCCCACTCATGCACCCCAAGGGCATCCACACAGCCATACACACTAGCACGTTTCTCTTTCCAAGCAGCCAATCCCCACCCTGGTCGCAGCACCACAGCAGTCATTCAACCCACATATAGCCACTAGGACAACTTGTGGATCATCAAGCTAAATGCAGCCCCATTCTAACCTGTGCCCCAGACCCCATTTTAACTTACCTAGCTGGAGCTTCAAAGACAGGGAGAGCCTTGCCCTTAGGAGCCGCAATACAATGTGAGTGGCTGGTTGGGCTTAGTGGGTTACATGTGTGCCAGCCTTCATTAGGGAAATATCTATGCTACAAAAATATAAACTCAATGGAAACTGGCTGAACCATCTCACCCCTTTCTCAAGAATGCTGGTAATTGTACTTTTGTGAAAGAGCTAATTTTTTTTAGACATCCCCAGTCCCTTCAGAGTGCTTGGTTGGAAGCCACAAGAGATTAGTGGGCTCAGAAGGTGATGGATAGCCTACAATTTGCCCATGTGCTATGCAGACCACTTGCTGAATGTTCTCAGCCAGTTCTCTCCCTCCCTCCCCCACCCATCCATCCGCACTCTGGAGGCACCTACTCCTCCTGCTTGGATATTTGGCAAGCAGACTGCTCAAACTCACACATGCATGCAAATCCAACTACCCACACGTGCTCCTCCTGCCACAGTCACCCAGTTTGCCCATCCTGGGCCTGCCCTCTTCATGCATTCATACATCCAGCCTCAAAACCACGTATTCCCTGTGTCCAATTTAAGGAGGACAGGTCAGAATTCAAAGTGCCCTGAAAGACTTTACATTAAAGCTCAAGTGCTAAGCGTGCGATGCCCGGTTGCACCCCTGGCGAATGATTGTCTTCACACTGGAGGCTAGACTAGGTCATCCTGCCTACACAGCGTCACGATGGACAACTTCTAAGGGTTAAAAAAAAGAGGAAACGGGGACTAGGAAGCGTTCAAGCAGGCACATGGCATCAGTCGAGAGAGACCGCTACGCTCTTTGGACTGACTAGTGGTCAAATTATTGCAAAACGTCTCAGGAGATGCTGGCCCGAATCAGGGAAGAGGGCTCTCCCATCCTAGTGCACAGCAAGATCTCAGGAAGACTCAAGCAAAGAACATATGGGAGCCCAGCCAATGTTATGTCCAGTGTATATGGCAGCAGTAGAGAGTGGTGGGGAGGGCTTGAAAGCCTTCCACACACACGCACACACACAACTCCATTCCAGTGGGTTCCCACAGCGATTGGCCGATGTGGGCCACAGCCAGCCAGCCAGCCGTCTTCATGACAGTCCACCACAAGGCCAGGCACCTCCAGGAGGTGCAAAGCTTTGGAGAAGGCACTCAGTAGCTGCTTTCGTGACCTGTCAGGATGTAGAGGTTGCTGTGCGCTGTGGGATTGTCCGTGGGCGTGCTCTCCAGGATGATGTCTCTGCCAGAGATGAGAAAGAGGTAGGAGAAACAGTGAGAAGTGCAGTCACTTGAAAGGGCAAGAAAAGCTGGGCACTTGTCTGACAGATGTCCCGAGGGAATGTCCAGGTGGCAGCTGCCGGCATTCACAGTCTGGCGCCTCAGCACACGCCCAGGGCATAGGGAGCATCCTGGGAAGTGCTTCCCACATAAAAACTGGACACCTGGCAGACTGTGTGCAGCAAAAAGCCTTACCGGTGGGCTCCTAAGACCTGGAACGCTCGGGACTCGTCCGTTACCTCCTGCGTCACCTTTTATGGAATGAAAGAACAGGTTAGCCGGAAATCCTTGTTACTGAGGCTCTGTCCACCTAAAAAGCTACTCTAGTTCAAACCTACCCATAACACCCTTTAACTCTTGGGCCCATTCTCCTTGAAAGAGGAATCGGGGAAAGGAAGAGGCAGAATGTGGACTGCGCTTTAAAAATAACTCCTCCTGCCTCTGTTTCTTTAGATTAATGATACAGACCAGGGCCTATTCTGCTCTCTATAGTGGACCAAGAAGGTTTCTATGTTAGAAAACCAAGCAGAGGGAGAGTTCCATGATATTTCCCCCAGAATTCCACTCAGCATGATCCTCCTTGTGGGAAAATACAGAGGAAGTCAACTTGTGGTTGGCTAGCTTGTGAAACAGGATGCTGTACTAGTCTGGACCAGAAGGGCACTTCTTACGCTTCTCAAGAAAAGAGTGTGAAGGTAAAGCACACCCATTCAGAATAACTTTTTCTCAATACTGTTTGACTCACATTTCCCCTTATAATGCCAGCTGGAAAGGTTTTAGACTCTCCTGTCATTAAAACAGAGCCCAGTGTCAACAGAGAACTATACCCCATCTTGGCTGTACTCACCTCACCAGATTCCAGGCTTCGGCCTTGCATGCCATGTTTCCAGAAGGCCAAAACACTGTCTTGAAGGCACACTGCATCAAAGCAAAGAGAAAGAGGGAAGGAAATACCAGGTTGGTTCTGGGTGTAGAATTAAGACTTCTTGTTTTTTTAAAGTATCACATACTCAACCTTTAGCTCAAAAAGAGTCCTCTAACCTAAGACTCTAACATAGTGTACTTTGGTCATATCATAAGAAGACAAGACTCACTGGAAAAGACAATAATACTAGGAAAAGCTTTTCAAAGTATGAATCAGAGCCCTAGAATCATGCTAACCTCATTGTTCCATTTTTATTTCTTAGTATAGTTCTTAGTACTTGTTTTAAGACACCTCAAAAATATTTTATTGGGTCTGTTAGGTGTGCAGTTTTTATGTGGGAAGCAAATCCATCAGAGTTTTTTTCCATGCATGCAACTGGCTGGAGGGTTTTCACTGATTTCTCCCCACTCTCCCATGGTAGACCTCCTCCACTCAGAGGTCATTTCGGGAGGGATCGCGGGGGATCGCAGTTCCCCCGGGTGAGGTACAGGGGGCGGGGCACATGACGAAGCCCCGCCCCCTGCTTCCGGCCACCCCACTTCCGGCCCTCATTCAGCCAGGAGGAGGCAGGAGAAGAGGGAGGGTAAGTTGCTTCCTCCCTGCCTCTCCCCACCCCTGCCTGCCTGGGGCCAGGGAGGGCCTTCACGGGGCTTCCTTGCACTCCCACCGGCCTTGCAGGTCCACCACCGGGCCCCTCATGGGGCTCAGCAGTGGAGCTGCAAGGCCGGCAGCTGCGGCCGGGACCGTTGGGGGCGGGGTGTGTAGCCTTATGACACACTTCTGGTGATGTCAGGGGGTGTGGCCTTATGACACACTTCCGGTGATGTCAGGGTGTGTGGCATATGCTAATGAGTTATGCTAATGAGTTCCCCTAGCTCTTTTTCTACTAAACGACCCCTGCCTCCACTCCTCACACTGTTCCTGTGGGAGCAACGTAGGAAAGGGTATTTTGGACTGCAGCAGGAGGGAGGGAGGGAAAAGTCATGCTCCACAAATGAAAATCCAAGCTATTGAGAACACTGGGTAAAGGAAGTGAAAATAAATTGTGAGTATGGGTAAAAATGCAGTGATCCACAAAGAACAAGGAAGTGAGAGTAGTAGACCTCAGTGCAGTTAAGTTGAATAGCCACTGGTTTAAGACTGTTTTTCCTTTATGTCCTTCCCAGGAATTTGAAGTGTTCTGTAAACGGGGTAGAGTGAATTATGTCTGAGAATGGGAATTAGACTGCCCTCTGAGTTACTGGAGGCTGTCCTTCTTGTTTTGTATTTTCCTATAAAGGATGAACTCCATATCCGCTCAGGATTCCAGCCTGTTGGTGAATGAGCTGGTATCAGAATGAATTCATTCTTAGATAAAACTGCCTACTTTGCTAGTGGAAAAGCCATTTTTCTCTCCCTGATAGACCTCAGTGAAAGGTGGGGGAGGAATTTTCTTTAGGTTTAAAGGGAAAATGCCCTAACGGGTTGATACTGAAGCATGTCACTCTGCTTTGATGGGGAAAGAAAAACTTAAGAAACTGGACCTAGGAAGATGCCTCCATCACTATCACCAGTTCCACAAGGAACCTTTCCCCTTACCCACCCACCCCGCCAGCCCAACATACCAATGGTCTCAATAGGGAAATTGAAGGTGAGTTCAGGAGCAAGGCCTCCCCGAGGAGCACCGCGTAGGTTCACTACCCGCACACAGCCTAAAGCAAGAACAACAATGTTGACTAATCGATAAGATCCTGGGAGTGTCAGCGGGGCGGTGAAAAGGAGGAAAACTGGGTCAAAGCAAGAGAGGACTTACGCTCAAAACACACCAGGACAGTGTCTCGGTCCATCTGAGTGACGTGATTGGCCATGACAAGGGGCCGGCCTGTAACAAGACAAGTGAAGGGTAAGGGGCTTAGGGGAGTGCTGAATCTGACTTTCATTAACCACTTCAGAAATTCAGTCTACAACCACATCACCCAGAGAGGCAAACAACTCTTTGGCAACTTTGAGAAGAACCCCTTGTTCATGGGCAGTCAACCACAAACATCTGACTCTTCCGTGACTCCTCCCCCCCATATCCCTGACCCTCTCACCTCCATCCCATGTAGCACATTTGTGGTCCCAAACAAGCCACCCCTCCACAGAGTTCAGAGCAGTGGGGTGTTTGTATAGATTAAGCTGAGACCCTTGTAGGGTTGCCTTGCCAACTCTGGGTTTGGAAATTCCTGGAGATTTGGGGGTGAAGCACGGGGAGGGGAGGATTTGAAAAATGGAGAGACCTCACTGGGGTATAATGTCATACAGTCCACCCTCCAAAGCAGGCAATTTCTCCAGGGGAACTGATCCCTGTCGCCTGGAGATCAGTTGTAATTCCAGATCTCCAGGCCACACTTGGAAGTTAGCAACTCTAGACCCCCTGGGTCAACCAGTGAACCAAGCAGAGATTTGAATCTGGGTCTCCCCATAGCCAAGCCAAACATGCTGGCTCCCCTGACTTCGCTCACATAACCCTAATTTCTTTTTAAAAAACTTTTATATTACTAGAAATGTTTAAGTACTGTTAAATCCCAGCTGACTTACAGCAACCCTATAGGGTTTTCAAGGCAAGAGATGTATAGAGCTGGTTTTCCACTGCCAGCCTCTGCGTAGCAGCCCTGTTCTTCCTTGGTGGTCTGCCATCCAGGTACCAACCAGCGCCAACCGTGCTTAATGTCTGAGATCTGACAGGTATAGGGTCGCTTGGGTCATTCAGGTCAAGGCAAGAGATGTTCAGGACCGGTTTGCCATGGCCGGCCTCTGCGTAGCATACTTAGCCTCCAAGATCACGCTAGCCACCTAACAGGCTTTCTATGGTAGGTAGAATTCAGTAGTGGTTTTCAAAGATTGTACTGTTTCTTCCTTACCAGAAGGGCTCGAAGTGCTGAGGCCGGTGCTGAGGGAAAGCGTGCTGAAATGTAACTCCGCACCTGGTTGGTCACTGCCAGTGACCCCCAAGCATACCTGCGGGTACTCCTCCGTCTCCACCACCAGCAGCTCAAACAAGGTCAAGGGAGCTGGCAGCACCACGGGGACGTGCTGGGGGAAGAAAGAATGCAGGCCGATGACACAATTGCAAAGGGTACGGCTACAGAGACATCCCATTCCGGGGCAACACCAGAACAGCAGCGGTGCTTGGAAGGAAAGGAGTGCTCCATCTGGCACCCATTCGTGGCCACATACATACCTTCAGTAGCATGAACTTCTGCAAGGGCTCGTACCACTGCAGGAGGGCAAGGCTGGAGGGAAGTGCAGCACACAGGAATGTGCTCCCAGAGTAGGGATTACGGACTGAAATAGAGACAGCAGTGTCAGCCCCACAGCATCATACCTGCACCATGCAGTGTTCCCTCTAAGCTGTCGATTGTTGTGAGCAAAAAATTCTACCTTGGGAGCCAAAAAATCTATGGGCATAAAAGTTGTCAGTGAGCCTACATTTTTATTTTTTATTTTTTTAAAAAAATCAGTTTACAAACATACAAAATATACAAATACGAAGAAAGGGAAAGAAAAAAGGAAAAGAAATGGAAAGGGGAAAAGGGAAAGGAAGGAAGAAAGGAAGGAAGAAAGGAAGGAAGAAAGGAAGGAAGGGAAATGAAAGAAAAAAGGGAAAGAAGGAAAAGGGAAAGAAAGGAGGAAGGTAAAGAAAGAAGGGGGAAAGGAAAGAAAGGGAAAGAAGGAAAAGAAAGAAGGAAGGAAAGAAATCGCAGAAAGGAAAAAATGGGAAAGGAAAAGAAATGGAAAGAAAGTACATAGATGGGGAGAGAGGAAGGAGAATTGCTGACTTGAGAGGAAGGAAGGAAGAAGAGGAAAGGTGGAAAGAAGGAAGAAAAAAGAGAGGCCCCCTCTAATGGTGGGCAGCCACTGAAGTGCTCGGTTTGGCTCCCCCCCCCTCCAAGCAGGGGGAAACCAAAGGGACCGCTGAAATGGCTTCCTGCCCTTTAAAGCAAACAGCTGACTGTTAGAATCACAAGTTAGCTGTTCGCTTTAAAGGGCTGGCAGCTCCCCTTCCCTTCCTCCCCTGGGAGAGGGGAAGGAGACCTTAGCTGGTGTGATAGAGGGAGCTGGGTGGGACCGGCTGCAGCACAGCGGCAGCCCGGGGGAGGGGAGGATGGGGCCAACCCAGGAGGGCCCCTGCACTGAGCTAATGAGCTCTGCACTGGGGGGAGGATCAGTGCACCAGCGCAGGCTGAGCACATTAGTGGGAACCCTTCCTGCATGGTGTTTAGGCTGAAGGCAAAGAAAATTGTGAGGGGGGGCATAGCAAGACCTGAAGAAGAGTCCCAAAAATGTAGTAGAAAAATTGGTGGTAGAAAGTGCCATCAAATTACAGCCAACTTATGCTGACCCTTTAAGGTTTTAAAGACAAGAAATGAAGAGAGGTAGTTACCGTTGCCTACCTCTGCACTGCAACCCTGGACTTCCTTGGCGGTCTCCCACCTAAGTACAAACCAGGGCTGACTCTGTTTAGTTTCCTAGATCTGACAAGATCAAGCTAGACTGGGTCATCCATGTCAGGGCAATAAAAAATTACTTAAACAGAAAAATGGTTTTAATTAAAAATTCTTTTCTAATCCCTAACACATTTTGATAACCCCTATGTCATCCACCCTGAGGATGCTTATCAAAAAGGCTTAGGGATTTCTCCCCCATTAAAAAGTAATTTTGTTTAAAAAGTTAAAATGTTTTTCCTGTGGCACCTTTTTGGCTTCACTTTTGCCTCGCTCCCTGTGGCCTGATACCCAAGATCCTACTTTCCTTGTCTATGTGCCTTCTGAACACATGAAGTTTGCTTATACTGAGTATACCAAAACTGTACACAAAAAGGACACCAAAACGATGGATGTAAAAATCCAAAGTATATTCTTGCAATCTTCCATTATACAAAATCTTCATGTGCAATACAGAGCTAAATATACTAAACACCTAATGATCAAATACGAGTTCCCCAGGTTCAAGATTCATTTCAAATCCTTAGAATCCTGCTTCATACTTAAGGGTTTCCGCAAACAACCGTCTCATTAATTCAGATGAAGAGATCAACTGTTTACGTGACAATCATGACACCATGTAAGTAAGTAGCTGCGGCTTCTCATTAAAATATGAAGTTTAATATTATTAATGGCGCTATTAAATGTGCAAAATGTATCCCCAGGAGAAGGAAGGAAGGAAGGGATAGTAACAGATTATTAAGTCTGAAAGAGGACTCTAACTATCTGAAATGAGTCTTGAGCCCAGGGAACTGTCAAATTGTTACTTAAAGAAAATAATTAGGCTGAGTTGGAAGCTTTACAATCTAATGCTTTTTGAAGGCTAGAGAGAAAACAAGGAATGCCATGCCCCACTGGTTAGCATGTGAGTCGCCCACCCTTCTGGAAAATTAACTGACAGACTACCAATTTACAAAAGATCGGCACTGTGTTTATCTGCAACTCTGTGTTTAAATTCTTTCCTTAATTGGTCATTGCTCAGCCTGAGCTGAACCAAGGAGGACAAATGATACCCAAAGTGCCCCTAAGACATCAGAGGAAAGCTGGGGGAAAGACTGGGTCGCTAACTGGCCGTCCTGTGCCTTGAACTGCAGCTGGATGTGCAGGCCTCCCAACATGGAAATAAACATGTGCACCTGTTGCTAATATCCGCAGAGCAAGCTGCTGTTGAAAGGAATGTGCAGGGCTGAGTCAAATTGGTTGACAATCCTAGGAGAAGACTACCTCTCTAATTTGTGCTGGTGTGGGCTAAGGAGATCTGAGTTCCTCGAGTTTGTTTCTGTGGCTGCTCTGAGATTATTTTTTATTACTCCATTTCATGTCGTTTTTTTCAAAGAGCTCAAGATGGCATACTTGTCTCTCCCCTGTTCCATCTTATCCTCACAACAACTCTGTAAGGTTAAGTTAGACTGACACAGAACAACTGGCCCAGTGAGCTTCATGGCCAGTGGGGATTTGAACCCGGACCTCCCATATCCTAGTGCAGCACTCTAACCACTACAGCACACTGATAAGGCGGGTGTCGGACGGGATGTCTTCTGGTCAGAACGGGAGGCAGACACTCACCCACAAGACACTTCAAGCAGCCTTTGGTATCTGCTATCTTGGCCGACAGTGCAAACTTCCTGCCAGGAAGAAGGGAGTTTTAGATTGGAGGAGGGAGATGAGATGGTGACAACCCAATGGGACAAAATAGGACCTGGAGAGCCTCCCGGCTCCCCATTGCAATACCTTCTGCCCCTCTTCTTCCCCTAGAGCCTACCCAATCCTCCCAACATAGTGGAGTTGTTCCAAACACTTCATTTTAAGTCTCAGAACCCAATCTCCCATGCCAGGCTTGGTTCTCGAGCAACATGAAGAGAAACACGGCAAAGCACAAGGCGCAGCGCTGCAGGAGGCAAAACATGAACACGTACATGTGCAGGGAGCCTGCCACTGTCGAGTGACCACAAGGTGGAGCTAGCCACTGGAACTACCACTGGAAGCGCTGAGCTGGGATACGATAACAGCTCTCCAAGACCCCCAGCCACTGATCCAGCTCTATCTTCCTCACCAGGGCCAGCTCTTCCACTAGGCCAACTAGGGCGACAGCCTAGGGCGCAGATCTCTGAGGGGCGCAGCGAGGCCCCTGCCGCCACCGCCTGCCCATCCCCAGCATGGCTTTCTGGGCGCCCCTGCTCCACAGCGCACCCCTTCCCGCCGGCTTGCTTCGCCTCGCGCCCCCGCCTCCGTGACAATAAGTTGGACATCACACGGCATCACACAATAGCCTGGGCTGCCACAAAAGAGCCGCGTGGGAGCCGTCGGCGCTTTTCAAGGGCTTCTCTTTTCTCCTTGCTCTTTTGCCTCCGGGCTCAACCAGCAAATCCCGCTCGCCTGGGCGCCTTTGTCGCCTCCGGAGTGGCTCAGCAGGGCAGCGGTGAGAGAGAAGAGTCGCTTTGCTTTCAACCAGAGGGCACTGGCACCGCGCAGCCCTGACGGGACGGGAGGAGGCGCTTGCCAAAGGAAAGGTAGCTCAGGTGCTGCTCTCTGGGTACAGCGAATGAGGGGGAGGGCAACACCCACCCGAGCCAAGCAGGCCCTGGCGCTTCCCTCCTGGCTGGGATTTCTTGCGGGCCTGTGGGACGCGGGGGGGGGCAGGGCCTGCTCCTCTGGGAAAGGGCTGGAGAGAGTGGGACTATTTCCTCCTCCTCCTCTCTTGCGATGCACTAGACTAGCCCTGGGTCCCAGAGAGACGGAAGCCAGGGCTCCTGCAGGCAACTGCTCCGTGGGGAGATGGCCACCGGGGCCTGTAGCTTAGGGGAGTTTACAAACAAACGAACAAGGAAACCCCGGAGCAGAGTTTGGCAGGTAATAACGATGAGAATGAAATAGAGCCTCCATGTTGGGTGAAGGGGGGGCGCCACGAGGCAGCCTCGCCTGGGGGGGGGGGGGCCACAAGCTAGCCTCGCCTAGTGCGCAAAAAACCCTCAGGCCAGCCCTGTTCCTCACCCCCCCCTCCCATTGAGCAAGGCATTGGCAATGAAATAACAATCTCAATTCATTGAACAAGTTTCTAGTCCTTCACAAATACAGATAAAACCTTAATGTCCACACAGCCTCAACAGCTTTAAGCCCACCCCACTATGGCTATTGCAGGAGATTCAGGAGCCTTCCCTGTGGCTGCCTCTGTCCTTCCCACAGCTCCTTCTGTACACTCCATATGGCTCCTCCTCCTCCTCCTCCTCCCTTGTCATGGCTGCCAGAAGGTATCTGAAGAGACAAGGGGTGCCTTAATGTTAAGACAGGTTCAGAGGGGAAGCCATGTTGGTCTGCAGCAGAAGTGCTAGATTCAAGTCCAATGGCACCGAGGAGACCAGCAAGATTTCGGGGGTATGAGCTTTTGCTCCCTTCGTCCACGTATCTGATGTAGGAAGCTCTGACTTGTGAAAACGTACACCTTCAAAATCTTGTTGGTCTCCCAGGTGCTACTGGACTCAAGTAAGCTTAACATTAAGATTGCCCCTCCACCTTTCCCAAAAAGGGATACTAACCCCCTCCCCTTAAGGGAAGCGTGGTCCCCCCCTCACCTCTCCCCACCTGGGGATGATTCGCTCAGTCAGCCGGTTGGTGGCGATGGAAAGAGGAACCTGCCGCTTCTGCAGCTGACGCCGTTGCTCAAAAAGACCCAGAAGGTTGTGGGAGGAGATCTGGGAAGACTTCCCTGCAACGCAAAAAAGAAGGAAGATGTGGCCAAGTTCCACAGCAGCCTGCAGGTTCGGGAGGGAGGGGCCATATTTTATGGGCAGAACCTGCCCCCCCCCGGTCCAGCTCCCATACAAAGCTCCTCCTGTCACTGTTCCCCCCCCCCCCAAGCTCTGCAGAATCCCGTCACGACACACCATCTCCAGTTATCCCACATCCACCTAACCAGGTTTAAACATATGAATCTATTGTCTACAGTCAGCTCTTTGAGCCCAGGATGGCCACAGTGCTCCAAATATCAGGCTCAACAGTTCTTCTCCCAGCCGTGCCATTAAGAGATTTCCCCCCCTGCTTTTGGCATGCAAACCACTTGCTCTTTCAGTGAGCAATGGGCTCTCAGTTAAGCCTTGAGGAAGTCCACTGCATTATTCCTCTTCTAGGTTTCGGGTAACTTGGATGAAGCCCCCCCCCCAATATATGATTAAAGTTTGCTCTTTTATGACTCTGGTTGCAAAAACAAGTAAGAAGTAATAATTAAGCTTCTGTTTTTGTTTTTCCCTTTCTATTCCACTGGGCACCTAGGTCTGACTGGCATTCTTTAGGATCAGGAAGAAATCCCCTCCCACATGACTTGGCTCACTTGCGTGAGCTATCTAAAGCTAACTGATCTTTGCAAGAAATATTGTGTTGAGAAGCAGTGCAGAGATACTTCAAATAAATTTGCTCAGGTAGTACCTCGTGCGTGTCACAGGGCAGTCTGAGTGGCATGGAACCAGTAGGTGTATGGTATTGGCTTGAACCCAAAGCCATCTCTAAACTGCGGCTTCACACAGCCTCAGTTTGCTTTGGGGACGTGCAAGGGATGGGGGGTGCCTGAACCTGGGTTCCTACAACTCCTACCCTCTCCTAGGCCCATAGCTGATGGGTGGAAAGGCCTGCAGGCCTCAGTGCAGCCTCTCTCTCTCACTTTGAGGCCTGGGGCCTTGCTCGGATCTTACCTATGGGCTTACATCTCCCAGATGCCTTCCAAGCCGGGAATGGGGCCTGGTGAAATTGGAGGGGAAAGGAAGACCAATCATCACCAAGAAGACTGGGCCATGAGAAAAATAATATAAGGTCCCTTGAAGAGGGAAGGTGTTCTTTTCCCAGGATCTGAGTGGCAGAGAAGACGCTACCAGCAGGAGAGGATCCCTCACCCAAAAGAAGGTGGGATGGACCCTGGAAGGGCAAGGTACAGTAGGGACCGCTGACATAGCCATGTTAAGAAGCTTTCTTTCCAGCTCCTGTATGTGTTAATCTTGCCCTGATTTTTGAAAATGTATTCTCCGTTAAAGCTGTTGCTCACAAGTACTTTTGCTTCCCGCTTGCTTGGTTGCTACCCACCACCATTCAATAAAGCAGTTTGTTTTAGCCTGCCTGCCTCCTCATAGGGCTTCACTGTCCACCTGCCAATGTCCTCACTAAAAGAGAGGCCCTGCTTGGAAGGATGAAGGGAAGGGGGATACTCTGGGCCCTCCCTGGTTTGAACCCCCCCCCCAAACACACCAGGTTGCTGGCAGCCAGACAAGGCCATTGCCTGCACCAGGGCTGAAGGGGACAGGAGGGAGAGGGGGTGGCCTGTGGGGTTAGAGGACTCCTAGGAGGGGACACTGACTTCAGACAAACTCCCACATGGTCTCCTCATACCAGAAGCGGAGGATTAACCTCCACCACACCTCCTGCTTCATTAGCATTCAAAGGAAAAAACAGACCAGGGGAGCCAGTTTCAATTAGCAGAACCTGGAGGATGTTGAAGCATTTGTGTGGCAGGACTGGGTGTCTCCCGGGTGACCTGTAGTACTGCAGCCCATAGCCAGATGGGTGAAGGTCTAGAATCCCTTGGTCCCATTCCCCTAAGCACATGCAGGCCTCTCCAGTCAGTTCAGCTAGTCGTTTATTCTGTCCTTCAGGCTCACAGCACTCTTCCCGCCTCATGGCTCCCAAGCTCCCCTCGCTACTCCTTCCCGCCTCATGGCTCCCAAGCTCCCCTCGCTACTCCTTCCTGCCTCATGGCTCCCAAGCTCCCCTCGCTACTCCTTCCCACCTCATGGCTCCCAAGCTCCCCTCGCTACTCCTTCCCGCCTCATGGCTCCCAAGTTCCCCTCGCTACTCCTTCCCGCCTCATGGCTCCCAAGTTCCCCTCGCTACTCCTTCCCTCCTCATGGCTCCCAAGTTCCCCTCGCTACT
This sequence comes from Gekko japonicus, assembly GCF_001447785.1. Classification (NCBI taxonomy): domain Eukaryota; kingdom Metazoa; phylum Chordata; class Lepidosauria; order Squamata; family Gekkonidae; genus Gekko; species Gekko japonicus. The sequence goes on along the minus strand of NW_015174283.1, from coordinate 787,169 downwards.
CCTTCCCGCCTCATGGCTCCCAAGCTCCCCTCGCTACTCCTTCCTGCCTCATGGCTCCCAAGTTCCCCTCACTACTCCTTCCCACCTCATGGCTCCAAGCTCCCCTTGCTAGTCCTTCCCGCCTCTTGGCTCCCAAGTTCCACTTGCTATTCCATCTGCCATTCCCCCAGAGAAACCTCTCACTGCTGTTTTTAAGCCTTGCCTCAACAACCACTCTGGCTTGGCTGACCTCCTGCCCCACCTGCTCCCAGCTACTGCTGCTGGCTTCTGGCCTGACCCATGTCCATGGCTGTTAGCCCTCATCAGCTCTCCTGGGGTTGGTCTGGCCTTTTCTGAGCAGGCTTCTAAGGGCTGTGAGTGTACCCTTTTGCTTCCAGCCATGCCTCAGGGCTTTCCTCATGAGGGGCCCCTCCCAGCCTCCGGTAAGTGGGTTCCCTCTCTAGCCCGTCCCTCTCACAATCTACCTCCCTCACACGGCACTGAGGCAAATTGAGGCTACACAAGCCTGCAATTTTGTCTTTTATATATGGATGCCCAAATCCTAAACTTGCCTTGTGGTCTCTCCCAACCCCATCATCTGTAGTCCAAAATCTGAGGACCACTATCCGTGAAGATCCACCTCCCTAAACTGATCTTAATACCTACTAACAAGTTAAAGCGGGGGGCGGGATGGGGGGTGTTAGTAGTTCTGCCCCCCAAGAACTCACCAGCTAACGTCAGTAGCACGTTATTCATACAGTATAACCAAGAACACCTGTGTGGAAGGAGCTGGAGAGGGGAAAAGAAAGAGCAGCATTTAAACAGCTGTAGAACAACTTTTTTATTTTCATTATCTAAAAATAACAGGATAAGACAAGAGAGTACCCAAAGATAAATGTGATAGCCCTGAGTTTAATAATGCCCATAACCAGAAATGATAACATGCTGTTGTTCAGTCGCACAGTCGAGTATTTATTTATTTATTTATTTATATTTACATTTATATCCCGCCCTCCCCGCCACTCGGCAGGCTCAGGGCAGCTAACAACATATATAAAAACACATTAAAATTCTATTAAAACTGTCAGTCAGTTTAAAATCATACAACTTATATTAAAAGATGGTGAATCTTCTGATATCAACTGTCAACTGAACACTGTCCACCGGCTCACGCCCAGCTATAAAGCCTCGGTTGGTGGCACCATTGGTACTGTCAGTACCAATAGTGGAACAGTTGTTGGCACAGTTGGTAATCAGGCCAGGGCCAGTTGTTGACACAGTTGTAATCAGGCCAGGGCTAGGGCCACAGCCATACGATCGAGGCGGCACCCTACTTAAAAGCCTGGCGGAAGAGCTCCATTTTACAGGCCCTGCAGAACTATAAAAGGTCCCGCAGGGCCCTGATGTCTTCTGGGAGCTTGTTCCACCAGTGAGGGGCCGCCACAGAAAAGGCCCTGGCCCTCATTGTAACCAACCTGGCCTCTTTAGGCCCCGGAAGAATCAGGCGATTTTGGGAGCCCAATCTTAGTGCTCGCTGGGGTACATGCGGGGAAAGTCGGTCCCTTAGGTAAGCAGGTCCCTATTTGAAACATTTCAATTCAGTGTTGTCTTCTCTGACTCAAGGTGGCTAACACAACACCAGGTTGCAAGGGCACAAAAAACAACAACGATTCAATTAAGATTTTTTTTAAATGCACAGATTACATGGTGAAAACACCACTGAGAATTAAAATGAATTCAGCCACATCTGCCCAAATGATGCACTGCTGTCACAATGATCATTTGCGGCTCCCTTCAGCTGCAGAACAAAAGAGGCTGATATTTTCTATAAATGTGCACCACTGTAACAAGCCAATCAAATGTTTCTGAATGGAGGTCTCAGAAGAAGACTAGGTGAGATTTTTTGGGCTTTCTGATAATCCGTAAAAGTAACGAGACAAAAAACTGAAACTTGATTTACTTTTAAAACTGTTACTTGCCATAAACACTAGGCACTTTGATAATTTTAGCATTTATCTTCACAGTAATTGTAGGGTTAACATTTTTCATGCCCATATATATATATATATTTGTCTTGCTCAATAAAAAGAATAATCTCTTATCTCGGTAAAAAAGTTTCTGTAGGTGTTCTGTCTGGTTCGCTGGTTACATTTTCAAAGAATCGAACTCACTTCCTTACTGTTTTGCATTATCAGAATGAAAGCTTGTTAATCACCCTTTAATAGATAGATCCTGGAGAACTCTCCTTCTAAACAGTTTTGCACAGGCAAAGTCTGTTGGATGCGGGAGGGAATCTCTCCTTATACACCTACTACCTGATCCTTTTAACTGGAGGTGCCAAGGATTGAACCTGGGACCTTCTGCACTCCAAGCAGATGCTGTGGCACTGAACCACAGCCCCTCCCATCAACCACCCTCCTCGGTCCCCACACCCCTCCAGGCTCACCTTTTCCATGGTGTCTTCATGGAGTTCATGCAGGTTGAGGGTGTAGATGCCTTCCTCAGCCCCCACCACCAAGTAGAGATCTGCAAGAAGAAGGAAGTCAGATCACAGATTGCAAGCCACGGATTATAGGGGTGGCAAGGTAGAAGAGGGTGCAGGCCCTACCTCGTGTTTCTGGGTGCATCCACGTCGTGGCTGAATTGATCTTCAGCGGGCAGCCATTGAACACTTTGGAGAAGCAGGCTCCCATCTAGGGAAGGGGGAGCACAGGTATAGGTAGGCAGCAGTGGTTTCATCAGAAGCAGTCCAACTGGAGCAGTGTTTCAGGATTCTGCCTTTCTGGCACTGCTTCTACTGCTCTCCAGGAAAACCTTCTGCCATAACTCTCCCCCAGTTTACCAAAGTAGCTTCCCAGTTTACCAAAGTAGCTTCCCAGGAAACGTGGCCAAGAGAGACTCTGCTGCAAAAGGAACTTACGTGAACTTTCGGGGTGGGCGGCAGCCCGTGACAAATTAACCTCTGCAGAGAACAAAGAGGAGAGAGAAGACAGTCAACTAGGAACGTGGAAAGATGGTGTTACTTTTAAAGGGCAGGACACTGGCTTCCCTTGACTAAGGGTCCTAATCTTTGGCCCTCCCTTTAACCAGGGTGACTCTTTTTCCACTGGGGAAAGGAGACCTCTTCAATGACAGGTAAGGGGTGCGTCTTCACTAGAGTGCATCTCCACTCCCACAGCTATGGCTCTCATCCAGCTGGTCCTGCCTCCCAGCCCATCCCTCTTCTGTACCCCCACTATACCTCACTCACCTCCTGGATTTCAGTGCAGAATCAAGAAGCCACCACCACCCATGTCACCCCACTAATATTCTTCCATAAAACCAAGATGCCCTAACTCCTGCGAGGGGCCTTAATGATCTTTCTCCTCCTGCTTCCAATCTGTACTGTGGCCTCTTCCCTTGGAGTTTTAAAAGAGGGAGTCCCCACCCATACCCGCACTCACAGTGGCCTCTTCTTTCCTCTTCATGGTGGCCCACTCTGTGGAGAGGAGTGAATCTGCAGGTTTTGGAGAGCCAGAGGCCACAGTATCCGGAGCATTATTCAACTCTGTCCGATCTGTGGACACAGAGGTGAAATGTCCAAAAAAAAGCAAGCACTCAGACTGGAGCAGTATTCCAGGATTCTGCCTACTGATTTTCCCCCCCATGTCCTGCCCACACTAAAAAGGAATTCTAAGAGGCTCATGGGCAGACGGTGTGCTTTGCTTGCGTAAGGTTGTATAAAAACATACATTACTTGATCAGGAAAGCTACTATGGAAATGCATACACTACACTGCACACAAACACTGTCCAGGATTGAGCTCTGGGCAAATCCATTCTACTACGCTGCAGAAGCTAGATGTGCTCAGAGCCGCTTGGCTAGTGCTCGTAAAGTCACCAACCCACCTCCATACCCCATTTCCCAAAGCAGGTTTACAGCTCTTTCCAAATAGTTTTTCCTTTTCTAAGAAAAAAAATGCAGAACAAACCTTTAACTGAATATTTTTGAAAAGGCTGATAGCCTAGTCTACAGAGCAGGAAAAGGAATATAACAGCCAACTGATACCAGTGGTTGAATTGCTAATTGCTAATGAATACTTCCTGTTGTAGTACAGGGGGAAAGGATTTTCTCATCTTTTTATTTATTAAATCCAACTTTTAGGCCACCCTCCCCCTGAAGAACAGGGATTAGGGAAAACAGAACTGGGAAAACAGACCTGGATTGGAAGCAATGTGGGTTTCTGCTGAACACACAGAGCAGAAACTAACTATGCATAGCACTAACTGGCTAATGCGTGTCACATCAACCACCCCATCCTAATTCCCCAGAGTACTGCTAACAGTCTTTTAAAATAGATTTTCCTCCTAAAAGCACAAGCCAACCAAATAAAGCAACTAGTATACTCATGTAAAGTTTGTAATAGCACTCTCCAAAAGAGAAAAGTCCTATCCTGTTTCCAATCTGTACTGTGGCCTCTTTCCTTGGAGTTTTAAAAGAAGGAGTCCCCACTCTCATGTGCTTGCCTCATGCGGGCTGAGGTGCCAGACCTGGCACATTCTTCCCACTGACCCCTTCTTCCTGTTACCTGGGTTCTCTGCTTGCCTCATGGGGGCTGAGGTGCCAAACCTTGCTTCGCTATGCTTTCTTCATTTGCCATGATTGCTGGGGGAAGGGAATTCCTGAGGGGAGTGTGTGTGTGTGTGTGTGTGTGTGTGTGTGTGTGTGTGAACCTTTTCTTGTAAAAAGCCCTAACTTTTCTGTAAGATGCACCTCCTTTCCCATTCCCAGGGGAAGGTGTCCTTGGACCTTTTTGTGCCAGCTTGAACTCAGATAAGAAACCATACATTTTTCCAGAGGTTGTCATGGCAATAGTAGGTGCTGGACGTGAAGTGTGAGAGGGGCATGGGCTTTGTTTGAATTACCTATATTAAGGCAAAAGAGTGGCAAAAATTCAGTTCTGACACAGGTTCTCTTCTGGATCGTGCATATATCTCAATAAACCTATCACTGCCAAAGTGTGTGGTGTTGAGAGTAACTTGACCGGGAGTCTGACAGCCTGGCACATTCTTCCCACTGACCCCTTCTTCCTGTTACCTGGCAGGGTCTGATTTCTGTGACATTCCAGGTCTGGGCACTCAAGGCCCTCTTCGTGTTCCCAAGGAGCCTTATATGCCAACTCCATGTTGAGAAAGTCCCAGAAAGGCCCTCTCCTTATGGTGCCTGTGTCACCCTCATCAGTACCACTGGGCCGCTGCTCCTCCTGGGCCTGCACCAGGAACCAAAAAAAAAAAAATTAAGGGGAAAGTCTGGTTAAAGGAAGGGATGGAATTAGGACAGCTGGAACGTACCTGTTGCGGGGAACATGCTGGGCGAATTGTTAAGCTCCTGCATGTGGAAAATAAAGTAACAGAAAAAAGACATCTGAAGGTGCATATTTAACACGTGGTTTCAAATCCACACGTGGCTTTCCTTGGGCCTGTCACTATCTCTCAGCCTGAGTTACCTCACAGGGCTGTTGTGGGGACTGGGGATTAAACTGGGGAAGGAGGGAGAATCACGTGCACCCCTCTTGAGCTCCCTGGAGGAAGGGTGGGACAAAAACAAATGGATAAACAGAACAAATCCATTTTTCATGCCTGAGCTCAATCCTGGAATACGCAAAGCGGTCTTGAACATGTGCAGAGTGCCCTTCCCTGATCCCCACAAGCAACCATATTTTGCCACAACACCTCTGAAAGGAAGGGTTCCGAGCCAGTTTGGTGTAGTGGCTAAGTGCGCGGACTCTAATCTGGGAGAACTGGGTTTGATTCCCCACTCCTCCACTTGCACCTGCTGGATGACCTTGGGCAAACCATAGTTCTGGCACAGCTGTTCTTGAAAAAGAGCAGGCTCTGTCAGAGCTCTCTCAGCCCCACCTACCTCACAGGGTGTCTGTTGTGGGGAGGGGAAGGGAAAGGAGTTTGTAAGCCGCTCTGAGACTCCTTTGGGTAGTGAAGAGCAGAGTATAAATCCTATCTCCTCCACCTCCTCCTCCTCCCTAAACCTTCCTTTTAGAACTTGTCCTCCTCTCGCAATGGAACTTACATCTTCCTCCTCCCTCCCTCCTCTATCAGCCTAAACTCATTAAAAGCCCCCAAATGAAGCCAGTTAAAAAACTTGCAAAGTTTTGTAGTAGAGGTAAGCTTGGGGGGCCCTTTCTGAGAAGAGTAGGTCTGTGATGATCTATTTGGTTGCCCCTACCAAGCAACACCAAGGGAAACAACAAAGCCCCCCCCATTCCCCCCCTCCCTCACCACAGCTTACCTCTCCTCAAGCGCTTCTTCCACAGACTGAAGGAGACTCCTAGGGAAGAAAACAAGACAGGGCAGAAGTAATGACTACCCCGTCCCCTGCTCAGGATCTTTGCTTCCCCCTCCTCCCAAACCACCAGGCACCCTACCTTGGACCCACTACATTCTGTCCCCTTCCCCCTAAGACTGCCATCTTTATTTGGAAGAGTCCCTATGTCCTTAATCACTAAAAGAGGGTGTGTGTGTGGGGGAAAGCATCAGCTAGCTGCCTGAGGGGAAAAGCTGCAACGGCAGAACTCGTGTAAGCTCTGCACCTTGTCCAAAAGACAAGGCAGCGTTCCTATTCACTGCAATGGGCAGAGGAAAGGGAAGCCTCCCCCCAACCTTCCAAGGCGCCTCCCCAACACCACCAGTTCCTTACTCTCCATCTCCTAAAAGCATCCAGTTCTCCTCCTCCTCCTCCTTCTGCAAACAAACAAGACACATCATGAACAGTCTTCCAAGTCTAGAATGAAAGGACCCCACCGCCGGACCACATCCCCGTGCCCCCACGATTGCCGGTATGAGGAATGACCAAACTGACCCACATGCTTACCAGACTGCACCAAGGTTCTGTTTCTTTTCTCAGCAGAGGACCAAATTTCACCTGATTAACTGTACAAGAAGAAAAAGTCAGCCATGCACTCGGGAAGAGGCTCCCCCCCCCCCTGCTTCAAGATCCAAAATGTTCAGATCCATTTACGTAACACTGCCCGAGCAGAAGGAGCGGGGCATGTCTATAGGCACATGTGAAGGACAACTGCATCTGCAGTGCAACGTATCCTCAAACAGAACCACAGTGGTCCAGTTTTTCAAGGGGCAGGACACCCAGGTCCTGGCTTGCGCCCCACCCTCTCCAGAGAGCCCTTTCACCTACAAGTCTACATGCTTCCTCTGGAGACTCCTGTTTTTAAGAACATAAAAAGAGCCCTGCTGGATCAGACCAGTGGTCCATCTAGTCCAGCATCCTGTCCCACACAGGGGCCAACCAGTTCCTCTGGAGGGCCAACAACAGGGTATAGAGGCCAAGGTCTTCACTTGATGTTGCCTTCTGGCACTGGGATTCTCAGCTTTACTGCCTCTGAACGTGGAGATTCCCTTTAGTCACCATGGCTAGTAGCCACTACTAGATCTATCCATGAATCTAGCCAATCCCATTTTGAAGCTATCTAAGCCTGCGGCCTTTGTCTGGAAGGGCTCAAGTACTTTTACCGGATGGAGGAGCCACAGGACCCCTGTACGCCCATAAGCAATTATGGAGGAGAGGAGGGATGCAGAGTCAGGTGATACCAGGGAGGGGGGTAATGGTGTTTGTAGGGCAGGACAAGATGGCCAGTGCTGGAAACTACCATGCAGGTGAGAGGGGACATGGCGGGACAACTCACGTTGGATCTCTGCGAGGGTGCCTTCGACTTGCCCATGCTGCTGACGCGAACGGATTTTGTCAGGAAAGATTTCATAAGCCTGAATGGACAATATTTTTTTAAACACACATGCACGCATGAGCAGCCCTGCTAAAATCAGACCAAAGCCCCTTCGAGTCTGCCCACCTGTTTCTAGCACTTGTCCCAGCCTAATATATTTTTTAAAACTACCTGATTTTAGGGGCCATGACTTGTGGTAGTGAATTTCAGAAGTCAAATATGCACTGTGTTAAAAACAGATCTTTCCTGTCTGTCCTGAGCCTATGACGATTAACAGGGTGACTATTAACACTTGCCCCTCTCCACCTCCTCTTTTGAGACCGTACCTCAAAATCTCCATCATCCAGGGGAGCAGATGCCAAGTCAGGATTCGTGGCTTTGTCCAGCAACTCAATGGCTAACAGGCGAGCAAGAGGCTGGCAGACGAAAGGGTGCTGGTGGACAAGAAGGCAAAGTAAGCTGAGGAGATGGCTGAAGGATGCCCCCCCCCCGAGTTCTCTCTCTGGAACCCCCAAGTCTCCCTCCCACAACCACGGCAGCCATTCTGTATCACTCTCTTAGCCTCGTCTCTGCCGCAAGCAGGAGTATATCTTACGTCGTTCTGTCCAATGCTCCCTCTAAGCTGTGGAGTGTTGTAAGCAAAAATTCTACTGTGTGAGCTACTGGCATTAAGGTTGTGAGCGAGCGATTTGGCTACTGCACAGATTAGTTTGCTCTGGAGCCCTCCTTCCTGAGCTGAGACAAAAGTGTGTGAGCCGGAGGAGGATAAAAAACTGTGAGCTAGCTCACACTAACTCAGCTTAGAGGGAACACTGGTTCTGTCAACCTTTTCACTGACAAATTACTTTAAAAAAAACAAACCAACAACCACACAGCTGCTGGGGAAGAAGTGCATGTGGCACGTGAGGCTGTTTAACCCTTTCTCCCTCGTCTCGTTTTTCTGGCCGAAGAACTACTTGAAGGTGGCAGTTTTTCAAAAGGTGAATGGGACAAGAGGCAAGGCTTAAAAACGGCCTGGGTGCCGATGACACCCTTCCCCTTCAGATCACAGTGCCAGATGCTGAATGCTGATTGTGTGAATTTAGGAAGATCATGAGGGCAGGAAGGGATGACTCTGGGTTCACCTCTCATGGCCCTTTCTTTATATGCCCAGGATGATGCCGAACACCACCTTGGGGGTCAGGAAGGAATCTGGCCCAGGGATCCTGGAGGTTTTTCGTCCTCTGGTTATAGAGCAGGGGTCACTGGGGGAGTGGGGGGGGGAGGTAGTTGAGAATTTTCTGCATTGTGCAGGGGGGGTTGGACTAGATGACCCTTGAGGTCTCTTCCAGCTCTATGTTTCTATGCTCTAAAAAGGAGACCAGTTAAAAGGATCACACTACTACACAAAACATGTAATGCTGCCCCAAGAACCAGAGAAGTGCTTTAAAATGTTAATAATATTATTTACTATAAATGATCTGTCCTACTAATCTTATTTCTCTCTAGAAGGATATTTAAGAAGAGAAGAAGAAGAGATTGGAATAATACCCCGCCCTTCACTCAGAGACTCAGAGCGACTTACAAACTCCTTTCCCTTCCCTTCCCCACAACAGACACCCTGTGAGGTAGGTGGGGCTGAGAGAGCTCTGACAGAACTGTCCTTGAGAGAACAGCTCTGACCGAACTATGGCTTGCCCAAGGTCATCCAGCAGCTGCAAGTGGAGGAGTGAGGAATCAAACCCAGTTTTCCCAGGTTAGAATCCGCGCACTTAACCACTACACCAAACTGGCTCTCTTTAAAGCTTTACCTTGTGGATACTTTTAAGATATACCCCCCACCCCTTTTGGTTTTAGCCACCGTCATGAAATGGGGTTTTTCCTGTCCCATTCAGTCACCTGAAGGAGTTTTTCTGCCACGGGACGCTTCTTGGGGTTCTTGGTCAGGGCCAGTTTGAGGAAATGATGAAAATCTGCAGACCTGTAAGAGACACACAGGAGAGGACAAATCAGACGATATATACCTATTCATTATTTTAGTTATTTAAACATTTATAGGCAGGCCCCTAGCCACGGTAGGGCTATTCGGGGGCTACACCCCCACGAGATTTCCCTCTGAAAGTGTTTTTTTAATTCATTTTTTAATCATTCCCCTGCCTCTCGTATTCATCCCAAGTCTCTTATTCAGCACGAGTTCTGCCACAATGTTGGGCCCACATTCATCAAACCCTCTGGGGAAGGGGGAATAAAGCAAATGATGGCTGTCACAGCGGCAGCCCCACCAGAAAAAGGCTTGCCCCACAACCCACAAATTCCTGGCTACGGGCTGACTTATTATACCCTTTGATGAAGGATTTTCTTTGAAACGGTCTGAATTTTACGTATGATACCGTCGGGGTATACGGGACAGTATTTTTTCTGTGGGCTGTCACTGCCCCTTGTAGGGCTTGTGCTTGTGGACTATTTAGGATAGTGTTTCTTTCAAGAATTATCATTCTGTGGTTTGTGAGACTTTACGATGTACATTACATTTTCTTGAAGTACTGTATGTGTGTATATATTCAGTATATTTAATATATTTCTATGCGCATTATTGGAGCTGCGGTGGCTCAAGTGGTTAAGACGCTGAACTGCAGGCTGTGGAAGGTCAGTAGTTCAGCAGTTCGAGACCCAAGTTGCCGCATGACGGAGTGAGCTCCCATCTCTAGTTCCAGCTCCTGCCAACCTAGCAGTTCGAAAGCAAGAAATTGCAAGTAGATAAATAGGTACCACTTCGGTGGGAAGGTAACAGCGTTCCGTGCACCTTGGTGTTTAGTCATGCCAGCCACATGACCACGGAAATGTCTTCGGACAGCGCTGGCTCTTCAGCTTTGAAACGGAGATGAGCACCGCAACCCTAGAGTCAGATTCGACTGGCTTTCGAGCAAGGGAACCTTTACCTTTTTTAAATGAGCATTATTACTTGTCTTTGGGGGAAAATTGGGGGGAGGGTTTTTATCTTTCCACTATGGACACAGCAGCAAGCAAGATAGATGTGGGTGGAAACAGAGTTCACGCACTCTGCCCCTCCACTGCATCAGGACAGAAGTGCCAACAAGATGGGAATCTTGCTGCCACCCCCCCGCAACTCAGCAAGCTGCCTCCCTGCTTCACAGCTGAGCAAAACCACACTTTTAAAGGTAGGGTTGCCAACTCCCAGGTGGTAGCTGGAGATCTCCTTGGATTTCAACTGATCTCCAGGCAAGAGAGATCAGTTCTTTTGGAGAAAATGGCTGCTCTAGAAAGTGAACTCTGTGGCATTCTACCCCACTGTAGTTCCTCCCCTCCCCAAGCCCCGCTCTCCTCAGACTCCACTCCCAAAATCTCCAGGAGTTTCCCATCCTGGAGCTGGTAACCCTTATTAAAAGGGCTGAAAGGGACAGAAAACCTGCAGCTAAATTCCGCCATTTTGAAGAGGGGTCTTAGCTCCGCCCCTCCCCGGATTAGCTGCAGGCAGAGTTTCCACACAAAGACTTTGCATGCAGCCAGCCACCCGGCCATTTGCCCCTTCAAGCGGCAGCAAGAGGAGGTTTTCCCTTTGCTCTGGCTGAAAGGGAAAAGCCCAGGAGGTTCACATGTCAAGATCTAACAGAATAGGTTGTCATGTTGAAATCCCCTCCCCTTCGAAGCAGGGGCAATGTGCCATGTTCCATCCAGGGGAAAGTCACCATCTGGGAGCAGACTGAAGAAGGTCCAGAGTGGTGGTGGTTGCTGTACTTACCAGCACGTCTTGTCTTTTAGCTTGGGGGGTTGGAAGCTGCTTTTGGACAACATCATCAGGGCCCTAAAAGGAAAGGGGGGGGGAACGATCACTGCTGGGTTTGCCAGCCTCCAGGTGGAGCCTGAAGCTTGCCCGGAATGACAACTGATCTCCAGAGAACAGAGATCAGTTCTCCTGGAGAAAACAGCTGCTTTGGAGGGTGGACTTTATGGCCTTATATCCCACGAAGGTCTCTCCCCTCCCCAGGCTTCACCCTCTCTAAATCTCCAAGGGTTTTCGAACCCAGAGACAGTAACCCTAATCCCGACTCCTTTCTTTCACTTACACTGGCTAACTACTGGCCAAAAGGATCCTGCCACCATTTTAAAGATATTCTAAAATGCCACGAGGGCCTGACCCGGACTGGGCCCACAGCATGGCGCTCTTGCTTCCCTCCACACTTTTTCAAGTGCCAAAACAGGATCTAGAACCTACTTACTTGTGGGTTACTCACCTGAAATTACAGTGTCTAAAATTTTTTTTAACCCAAGACAAAAGGCTTTGTTTGAGGCCTCTGCAAATCTCCTGACGGAATTGCAAGCAAACTGAGCGCAGCTGGGGAGGATACAGCCCTCACTGAAGGGGCCTGGGCTTTTCCTCTGCCAAGTGGGCAGGGAGCGTTTCTAAGCCAATCGGTGAGAACGCTTCCAAGGTCAAGCAGCAGCAGCTTGCCCAAGGCTTCTCAGCAGGGCTCACAACCAAATGAATCTGGGTCTCCTACATTCTACATTAACTGCTGTTGTCATCTGTTGGCAGCGATGAGCTCACGACACTGAGGAAGGAGAGAGACTCTGGAAGGGTAGAGACAGACGGACAGGATAAGGGAGCCTCCTGGCACCACCCCCTCTAGTTTCACGAAGTGCTCTCTCTGTATATACATCTACAATAGCTGGAAACTGCTTTGGAACCCTGGAATATGTTCCTTTCGAAAATGTGTACCTCACCCTTTCCACAGAGCACAGGGCAGCCAAACAACGTGAAGCTAGTTTTTGACTGGGTTGTGATTTTACCTCATAGGATGCAGGTCAAAAAGGGGGGGCTGGAGCTCAGCCAGTTCGATCGCCGTGATGCCAAGGGCCCAGATGTCACACAAGTGGTTGTAGCCGCCTTTCTTTTCCACCGCGGCCACCTCCGGTGCCATCCTGGGACAGGGAAAAAGACAGTGAACATGGTGGTGGGGGGGAGGAAAGGAAGTAGCAGAGGCAGCCCTGCAGCCCAGCTAAACTCCACAGAAGGCACCCTCCCCCACTGCCTCGGTCATCTGATTTTGCCAAACCGTCACAACTGTTTCACTCCCAATTCCTTCTGGAGTGTGATTTTCAAAGCATCCCTTGCTGGGTGAGTTTATCTTACAAACTCAAACATGTCTAAACCGTCATGGCTCCCAAGCACCGGATTCAGAAAATGACAGTTCTGTAAAGATGCCATAGAACTGTGACAGGATCCAAGAAGCTCAGGGGAAGTTTTTGTTCTGCAATGTTTAGGGCCAAGACAGGCAAATTATGAACACAGAACTCGCAGTGGTTCTCCCTGTCACAGCTGAACGGGTCTTCCCTTCACCGTCACAACCTGAACTATCATTTGATACACACACCCATCCCCTTTCAGGAAGCCTGCATTCTTTTCTTCTTCTTTTTTTTTAAAAGCACAGGATGTACATCCATCTGTTCATTTGTTGCCCTATTATGAATGGAAATAGAAGAAAGATTTCTTGGTGACGTTACACCAAGTCAACAGTATGCACAGCTGGCTTTGGCTGCACAACTGCAGATTTTTAAAAAGAAGAATATATTTTAGGAAGGCTGCATCTGATTTGACCTCATCGCTCTATGCATGTTGTATCTGCCTTCCCCTTCTTTAGACACTCATTCATTTTTAAAAGAAAGGACATTATGGAGGCACATATGGAAGACTCCCAGCAGGTCCCTCAGTGAACAACTGGACTTTTGACAAATGGACTTCTAGAGATATTTAAAAACTTTTATTTGATTCATTTGTACCCCGCCTTTCTCCCCAATGGGGACCCAAAGTGACTGACGCTGTTCTCCTCTTCTCTGCTTTATCCTCACAACAACCCTGCGAGGTAGATTAGGCTGAGAGTGTGACTAGCCCAAGGTCACCCAGCGAGTGGGGATTCAAACCCAGGCTTCCCAGATACCATGTTTGTAATGTAATTATCTGTTTTATGTAAGCCGCCCTGAGCCGGCTATGGCTGGAAGGGTGGGGTAAAAATTCAAATAAATAAATAGCCCGACACTCTTAACCACTACACCACACTGGCTCTCTTTTAGGGTAAAATCTACCAGACTTTTTAAAAATACATTTTTGGTGGGCAGAACTCAAACCCGCTGTATACCACACTGTACTTCAGTCCCTTGAAAACAAAATGGCACCATATATTCACTGAGAAAGAAAGGCCAAAGCTAACCACAAGGAATACAGGCAAACCACAAGGAATAAATAAATTTTAAGATGCCTGGCTCTTATTTCTGGCCACTGTGTGATACAGAGTGTTGGACTGGATGGGCCTTTGGCCTGATCCAACATTGGCGTCTCTTATGTTCTTATGTTATCACCCCAATGCAATAAAGTTCAAATCTAGGAATATTGCAATGGTATGTGGCCAATGTGGACAACAAAGTTAACAGGCAACCCCCTCCCCCAAGTATTCAGCTATATATACATATAATTCAATGGTATGTTTAATGTTAAGAGTACCGCAGTAGTGTCACAGTCAACATACGGGACGTAAAACAGAAATCAATTTAATTTACCAACAGCCATAATAATGTGTTTCAACAGCCATCTGAATATAGTACAGAGACTCCTGAAGCATATGCTACAGACGCAGCATTTGTTTTCAGCTGTCAGTGTGAAATGTTTGAAGACACAAACTAGAAAGTATTTTTAAAAAGAAGCAGTGATGACACAAGAGATTCTGAAGTCATACAAATAGGTTTTTCCCTAGAACCTTTCCCATGTTTCCATCCCTGCTGGATAGAAGAGGGAGAGGGCAATTTTGGCTCCAGCCCCCTCCCCACTGCAGCTTCCTGACCCACATGGCTATTAGTCCACACAGCTTCCGCAACCTTGGGAATACACTTTTGCAGAGTCAGAAAGGACTGCTGGAGGAACACAAGAAAAGATTTGTGATCCTCACACCCACAGATTGCAGGACCCAACCCCTTAACTCTATTACAAGAACTTATTATTGGCAACTGTTCAAGAATCACTTTGGAATGCTAGGAAGTCCAGACAAAAACAATTAGCGATGCCTGTCAAAACAAGCCTGAAGGTAACAAAACAATGATACCATCAAGTTTCATGACACAAAGAAGAGCACCACCTTGACCTCGGAGTCACCGTATATAGTCAGAAAGGAAGACTCTGCAAATAAGTAACAGGAACTGTAAGCAGACAGGAAAAATCATATGTGTGACGATGTATGCAGCTAGAAGACAAGTGGAATTAAAGGGTCTATGGAAATGCAAGTTAGAACTGGTACCCACTAGTGGCAAAAAACTGCAGAAATTAATAAAGCCAGCTTATGAGAACTGCTAGCTGCCAAAACGGATTGTCCCTCCACTCTACTTGATATACATCTTGGCACAGATGCCAACTCAGTTATTGATGGACAGAGGCTTTGATATGCCATTGGCCAGCCACATGTGGTTGCTAAGTTTAGTTAACACTGATGCAGTCTTTGGCCCACTTCGCATCTAGCATTCGCTCCATTGTTTTACCAAACCCACACTGGAACAGAAAAAGATGCAGTTCAAAACCACACTGAAATACCCCTGGCCAACACCATACTGACTGCAGAGTCACCTCTGAATGGTCATAAAACAGCCATAAATCTATGCAGATAGTACCATAAAACGAAGAGATCAAAGGAAGTGAAACCAGCATGCAGTGTGGAGGCTTCCATAAAATCCGACAATTAAATAAAGTGATAGTGGCGTGCAATGTAGATGGGAATTTCTGTTCCAACGTGGGTTTGGCAAAACAGTGGAGCAAATGCTAGATGCAGAATGGGCCTTTGACAGACACTACAGGGTGTCGATTAAGGGCAGATACCCAAATGAAGCATGTGCCTGGAAAACAGGAGGTGTCAAAAGAGTGGCAGAAAGCAGAACCATTCCATTAGTTGTGAACTAGCAACTTTTTTTTAGTTCTTATGCGTAACTAAGATTCCCAAGCAGTTGACTCACTGCCAAAGCTCCAGATGATGTTAGTCACTGCAGTTGGCGGGTTCTGCTGAGTCATCCTGTCCAGACAGATCTCATGGAAAAGCACAAAGAAGGAGACACTAAAATTGTCCTCCTGTCGTGTCAATTACAAAAAATCACCATTCCTTGTTCTACCTTCTTGCAATACGGATGTGATGATACGGATGTGATGATACAAGTACTTCCATAAGATGGACTGTAAAAAGACTGTAAAAGCTGGAACAACTAAAATGAGAAAATGTATCCCATTGCAGATGTGTTACAGGCACCATCTTACACAACTATATTACCTGCTCTTCTACCCTTCCATGTCGCAATGGGATGCAAAGCTACATTCCTAAAGTGTCAATCATTCAACATCAACAAATAAGAAACTTTGATGAGAAAATCTACTGAATAGCATCAGGGAAAGTGAACTTAGATAGAAACATGCACCTGGAGACCTTTGTGTGTAAGATCTGTGAGTCTGAGATACAGACAACAGAGACGTAAGGAGATTTTGTCTAAGAAACATGGATTCCAGGACATACTAATTCCTACAAGCAATGCTGTGTCATTCTCTCTTAAGAGATGCCACTACCCAAAAGTCAGATGTTGGGCCTCCATCACTGTCACACCACCCAACACAATGGATAGGAGGCGTGCGACGAAATGACCAATGCTAATCCTCATGTACGCCCTTCCTCTGCCATGTGCCACCATCAGTGGTATGAATGTCAAACTAGGTTCCGGAAGAACCAGTTTCAACTCCCCACTCTACCATGGAAGTTTGCCGGATGACTTTGAGCCAGTCACCCTCTGTCGGCCTAAACTGTGTCACAGGCTCATCGAGAGGTTAAAATGGAGGAAGGGAGAAGAGCGTCTGTCGCTCTGAGCTCCTTAGAGGAAGGGCGGCATAAAAACGTACTAAATAAACAGCAATTGTAGAATGTTTGGACACATCATCGTGCAGGTGAAGAGGCTTTCAAAATGGGTGCTCTAATGGAACACATGAAGCTGCCTTCTGCTGACGTAGACCCTTGGTCCATGAAGGTCAGTATTATCTATTATGACTGGCAAGCAGCTCTCAGGGTCTCAGAGAGCTTATTACATCAAGTATTACCTGATTCTTTTTACTGGAGATGCCAGAGATTGAGCCTGAGACCTTCTGTATGCAAAGCAGATGCTCTGCCACTGAACCATGGCCCCTCCCCATGATGGTGAATTAGAAGCAGAGCAGATTTCAATCATGTACTGAGCACTGGGTTTTTTCCTAAACAAATCATCAAAGCAGCGAACGTGCAGGAATCAGCAAATCTGTCAAGCTATTTTTACAGTCTGTGCTCTTTTGTTTGCGCATACAACATGCACTTGTTTGTGAGCATATTATTAAAAGCAACCATAAGCAAAAAATCATCAAGACAGCAGGCAGTAACCCCAAACTCTTTTCTCCTACAAATGGCCCGATTTCTGAAAGCAGGAAGATGACAAAAGTGAAATTTGCAGCAATACAGTATCCATCATGGCAGATGCATACCTCTGTGCTGTACACAGCTATGAAATGTATTATATTGGGGTTGATATATAGGAGATCTGTGCATATTTTAAAAAAATTCATTTCCAGCATTGTCGTTCTTTGGTCTTTCATTCTCAGGGAAAACATACCTCCATATTGGGGGAGGTAAAGTTTTCAGGACTCTTGGGCTGAAGCACTGAATGTATACAGTGGCTTTGGCTTCAGTACACTCCCGAACCCTATAAAGAAAACGTGCCTGCCCCCTTCTATCATGCACCAAAAAAAAAAACCTCTCTAGAAATTCTAACCAGCCCACAAACCCAACAAAGCTCAAAGTACAAATGAGGTTTCTCAACCCCAGGACACAAACATGCTTCCTAGTACTCACGTGGGCTGGCCAGACATACTGAAAAGTTCCTTGCTCAATACAGATCAGCCTACTATCATCCAAAATAGTCTCCATTGCTCAAGAGCACGTCTACTCAGATACTACCAAAAAAAATTGACCAACACCCGGGATTGCCCAGAAACCTAACTCCCTGCATAAAGTATTTTGTTGGCAGATGCCAGAGCCTCTATCGCCATTAGATGGAAAAATAACCTACTTACGACACTCACACTATGGTATGACAAAATCTGGCAATTCTATGTGATGGAAAAGATCACTTACAAGAATGCCCTATCGGACAACGCGAGGCAAAAAGCTCTGTTTCTGGCAATTTGGTACCCATCATTAGATTATATGATAACTAATGATAAAGTGCCAAGAAATGTTTATCCTATAGATCTGTTACAATTGTATACTTATTGTCTTATTGTTGATAATGGTAGCTCTATAAATGTCAAACCAGCAGCATCTGAGAAAGTAATGTATCACAAATGTACTGCTCTCGTTTATCTTTTCTTTGTTTAATAAAAATGTTTAATTATATAAAAAAAGTACTTTAAGTAGGTATTGGCCCAGGCTAGCTCAATATCATCAGATCTCGGAAGCTAAGAGGGGCTGGCCCTGGTTAGTATTCAGATGGGAGACCTCCATGGAATACCAGGGTCATGACCAATGTTCCCTCTAAGCTGTGGAGTCTTATGAGCAAAAACTCTACTTTGTGAGCTCCTGGCATGAAAGTTGTGAGCGAGCAATCTGGCTACTGCATAAGTTAGTTTGCTCTGGAGCCATCCTTCCTGAGCTAAGACAAAAATGTGTGAGCTGGAGGCTAAAAAACCGTGAGCTAGCTCACACTAACTAAGCTTAGAGGGAACATTGGTCAGGAAATGGAGGCAGGCAGTGGCCAACCACCTCTGAACGTCTCTTGCCTTGAAAGCCCTAATGGGGTCACCGTAAATTGGCTACGCCTTGACAGCACTCTTCACCTCCACTAGGTATTGGTGGTGGTGGGGATTATTGGACAAGTTGGGGAAGAGAAGACAGAAGACTAGGGAGGCCAGAGGGTCAGCGGGATCTTCCATGGTGGCTTGGGAATACAAGCCCACACCACTCCACTCCACTCCAAACCCTCCCTCCACAATCTGCTGGCCAGTGGTGGCTGGGAGGGGGCTGTCCTCCACTGCAGAGCACACTTCTTCAGGCTCCAGGCAGTTCCATGTGCACAAAACCAATGTTTTATAAGGAGCCCCAAGGTGCCTAGGACAAGAGGATGTGCTCTGCAGTGAAGGACAGCCTCCACAATGGCCCGGAAGAGAAGCGGCACACAGAGTGAAGGGCACAGTATCCAAGCCTTTCTGATTATGTTGAGATTTCCTAGCAGGGATTTCCTAGCTGCAGAACTCAAGCTTTTTGCCCGACTTTGTCTAGTTTCAAAGTTGCAAAAGGTAGATCGTCTCCAGTTTGGTGTAGTGATTAAGAGCCAGTTTGGTGTCATTTTTAAGAGCGGTGGACCGTAATCTGGAGAACTAAGCTTGATTCCTCAGTCCTCCACATGAAGCCAGCTGGGTGACCTTGGGTCAGTCACAGTTCTCTCAGAGCTGTTCTCTCAGAGCTGTTCTCTCAAGAGCAGTTCTCTCAAGAGCTCTCTCAGCCCCACCTACCTCACAGGGTGTCTGTTGTGGGGAGGGGAAAGGAAGGTGATTGGAAGCCACTCTGAGACTCCGAGTAAAGAGCGGGCTTTAAATCCAACTCTTCTTCTTCTTCTTCCATAGAACCATAATGAAACACATGAAACTGTTACTGAATCAGACCCTTGGTCCATCAATGTCAGTATTGTCTACTCAGATTGGCAGCGGCTCTCCAGGGTCTCCAGCAGAAGTCTTGCGCATCACCTACCGCCTCGTACTTTTAACTGGAGATGCCAGGGATTGAACCTGGGACCTTCTGCATGCCAAGCGGAGGCTCTACCACTGAGCCACAGCCTCTCCCCATGGTAGCCCCTGCCTCCCTTCCACCCAGCAGCCACAGGAGATTCTCTTCAAGACTGCTAGAGAAGGAACACTGAGGAAGAGAGGACAGGCCACACAGCACCGGGAGCACTCGCCTCCATATGGAGGGAAACAGAGGGCAGCAAGAGCAGAGGGCACCACAAAAGCAGCGTGGGCGGGAGGAGAATCGGTGTAGTTACCAATAGGGCGTTCCGATGAAGGATTTCCGCTTTGCCACAGAGGCCGTCAGTTCTGCAGAGACTCCGAAATCCGCTGTTGGAAGGAAAAGAGCGATTGGAGAGAGGACTAAGGCCCAGAAGACCCTCTCCTTGTGTTGGGATGGGAGGGAAACAGTTCAAACGGCATCAGAGGAAGAGGACTTTACATGGGGGACTGGAAAGGAAAAGGGTCTGGGCCAGGGCTGCCACTCTGGCTTGGGAAATTCCAGGAGACTGAAGCCTGGGGAAGGTGGGGTCTGAGTACTAGATGAACCTGGAGGTCCCTTCCAGCTCTATGATTCTATGAGGGGAGGGACCTCAGTGGGGTATATAATGTCACACAGTCCACCCTCCAAAGCAATCGTTCTCTCCAGGGTAAGCTGTCTTTGTGGTCTGGAGGTGTTGTAATTCTGGAAGATCTTCAGGCCAGACCTGAAGATTGGCAACCAGAAGCTGGGCCTAACCTCTCTCTGGATTCGCAGATTCTGAACTCCACAGCCTTTATTTGTTTGGTCCCCCAGTCATCCACAAGGCATTACCACCAATGAACATATATTGCCCCCTCATGCCTGCTGCCCCACCGCTCCAGCCAAAAGCCTCTCAGTTGCTAATGCCATTTTGCCAGGATGCACTACCCGTCCAACGTAAATCAAGATCTTGCAAAAGATGACAAATCCAAGCACATTTGGGGCCAACTATAGAAACAGCTTTTAAATTCAGGGCAAATGATAAATGGTCTCCCAAGACCGTTCATCAGAAGCTGTTTGAGCTTGCATTTAAAAAAATGAAATGAAATAAAATGGAGGGTGGGAGGGTATGAAGTAGTCATCACTTTGGACATAATATGGGGTCTGTGCTAAGCTGTTAGTCTTCCCAATCTGCCGTTTCCACCATTTTTAGGTCAAAGGCAGCAAAATAATTCAAGATACTTCCACTCAAGGGTCAAATATGAACAGGGTAGGGTAGGGAGGAAGTTAAAGGGAATGTGCGAAGTAACATCTTTGACAAGGTGGAGGAAGGAGAATTCTGGATTAACAGCAAGAATAAAAGCAGGTCAGATGTGAACCAAAAGGAGGGGAGACCAAGAGAAGGAACTGACCGAGTTTCACGTCACCGTCGGCTGTAAGCAGGATGTTGGCCCCCTGAAAGAGAAGCAGGAAGACTCTGCTGAAGGGAGTCCGGAGACACAAAAGGGGGAAGACCGAACAGCCATTTCCACAAAAGAGAGGGTCTTTTTCCTCTCCCATCCCCCCATCTTCCTTTACAGAAGCAGCCTCAAAGGAATCTCTTAAAGGGGACAGACCCCGGACTGGCTGAGCCCAAGATGCTGCCTGAAGGAAGGTCTCACCTTGATGTCCCGGTGCATCTTCCCTTTGGTGTGCAGGTGGTGGAGTCCCTGGTGGGGGGGTAACAGACGGAAATATTACACACTATCATTGTTATTAGCCAGTGTTCAAAGCGCTCTCTCCCCTCCTTATCTCATTCTTCCCCCCCCCCATGTCCCCTACATCCAAAGCCCGGACTCTGTCTGACACCCTCCAGCCTTTCAGTGCTTTTCCTTAGCTTAGCAAACCTAGAGAAACTGCGTTTTCACCAATTACTGCTCTGGTGAATGTCTTCCGGTTATATCTGAGGTTTACATAGCTATTATCTCGCCTCATATTTCCCTGAAGATTGTTTCAGGTGGGTAGCTGTGTTGGGTCTGCAGAAGAAGAGCTAGATTTCCAGGGTATAAACTTTTGAGAGTCAAAGCGCCCTTCGTCAAAGTGACTTGTATCTGATGAAGGGAGACTTGACTTTGGAAAGCTTGCACCCTGTAATTAATTGTGTGTAGAACAGCCAAGAGATCTGAAGATTGTCTGGCAGCCCTAGGTTCTAGCTCTTAGTGCTGTGCTAGTGGTCAGCTAGACTTGTATTTAGGGGCTGAGAGAGCTCTGGAAGATCTGTGACTGGCCCAAGGTCACCCAGCTGGCTTCATGCGGAGGAGTGGGGAATTGAACTCGGTTCTCCATATCAGAGTCCGCGGCTCTTAACCACTACACCAAACAGGCTCTCTGCACCCTGGAAATCTTGTTGGACTTTAAGGTGCCCCTGGACTCAAATCTGGTTCTTGTATTTCCTTTAAACCCTACCAGAGAGTTACAATTTTCTTCTGCACAACTTTGTACGAAGTGGGCCCTGAACATTTGCGTTTGGCATTGCAAGGGGGTGGCGGCTCCTAGTCTCCTACACTGCAGTGGCCCAGAGAAGAACCTCTCTTCCCTGACACACATTTTCAAAGCACTTCAGCAACTAGCAATATAGCTGCTTCTCCACAGCATGTTCAGGGCCACATCCAACCATCCTTGCCAGGCAGTACAGATGCAGTCGCAAGGCAGTGCTTCCCATCTTGCCTCCAATAACCCAGTCGTGACGCCCAAGGGCCTGTATGGCTTGTGGTGTCTGTGAATCGTTAGTGCTGAAAATGTGTAAAGAGGTTTTTAAAACGCAGTTGTTTTTTAAATACAAGGAGCTCCTACACTTTTATGATGAGGACCTCCTTAAGGTCTTGCCCCTCCTGGCACTCTGCTCCTCTCTGAATAACGAACGAGAGAACTCCCCCCCCCCCAAGAAACTGAAGCACTGGAAAGGTAATCGCAATCCTGAAAAGTCCACTGTGAGCCAGGAGGAATCCTGTATGGGCACAACTGGGCAAGTCACTTGTGGGAGTGGAGTCTAGTGAATTTTTGAAGGGCACCAGCCACTATCAAGGTTTCAAACCAGAACTGTCTCTATTTTACAAGCAAGTTTGCATTAATTAAACCAGTGATCGCCAACGTGGTGTCCATGAACCTCATGGCACCCACCAATGGGTTTCCTGGTACCCACTTGCTTCTTCCCCAAAGCTTCTCTTCCCCAAAACAATGAGGCAGTCCCAGCTTTCCTCCACCTTACTGGAACAGGAGATGCTTCAGAGGAACCCCAGGAGACATCGCCTTTGTCTCTGCAGGGAGCACCCATTCAGAAACCGCTGCCTCCACCACAGGAAGAAGCTTGGCTTGCAACTTCTCAACATCTTACGATTGCTCTTAGCGCCCCATGACAGCCATTATGTGATTGCTCTATGGCATCCGTTTTGTGGTGGTGCCCACCTCCCTAGTATTTTCAGAATTCCAGAAATGCCCACAGACTCAACAAGATGGGGGACTCTTGCTGTAAATAGAAGCAGTCACATCACTAATTAAAAGACTGCTTCTTCTCTGGAAAAAAAAATCTTGGGGGAGGCAATTTCGTGGCTCCAAAGAGGCCAGTGCACCCACTTGCCTTATCACAGCTACAGCCATTAGGCTGTTCCTTCATTCTATAGCATTCACACATGTTTTAAGAACAAGAGTGCACGGCATTGTTCTGCCTGCAGGAAGACAGGGGAGGAACTGGGAAAGACCCTGCTAGCTAGCAGCAGCTGAATAACATCTTGCAAAATTCATTCGCTTCTTTGCACTTAAGGCCCGGGCATGCTCAGGGGCATGAGGCAAAGGGCTCTCCTTCAGATGTTAGTTTGAGGACTGCAGCCTTAAGCTGCCCAGAAGATTGGCCATCAGAGAGAGAAGACTCGGTTGTTCAGAAACTGTGCCTTCCTATTTGTTTCTGTTGTGACTTTCCTTGTACTATTAGCTGCTTTGGGTCCCCATTTGGGAGAAATACAGGACACAAAACAAACATCTGTATTTTCATCCATTTGTCATATATTCATATTATACTTGATTTCAAAGGCTTGTGACCTCAACATTTTTATGTGGCTGAAGTTGCATCAAGTAGGCCAGATTTCACAGTCTGCCAAGAAGAGATTACAGTCGTTGGAATTGCAAATTCTGACATCCTATTTATAGATGGTGATGAAACTAGTAGTTAAGAACCTGGGTCATTTCCTGGAAAACCAGTGAATTTAAAAGTAGCACCAGTAGGAAAGAAAGATGCATCTCTCAACCAATGCTCCCGCTAAGCTGTGGAGTCTTGTGAGCAAAAAAATCTACTTTGTGAGCTACTGGCATTAAAGTTGTGAGTGAGCGATTTGGCTCCTGCATAAATTAGTTTGCTGTGGAGCCATCCTTCCTGAGCTAAGACAAAAATGTGTGAGCTGGAGGCTAAAAAACTGTGAGCTAGCTCATGCTAACTCGGTTTAGAGGGAACACTGCTCTCAACTGTGTTTGAATTCTGACCAAACTGGTTTGGTCAACATGAGACATTTCATGCTTACTATTGGCAATCTGGAGTATTTCAGATTATTTTTCTCCAAACCAAGCGACTGGTTTCATACAAGTTCACATATCTCATTTTAATGTGTAACCTGAAAACCGACTCATGTACTGCAAAACCAGGAGATAATCCAACGCACCCTTCTCAGTGTTTCTGGCTTCTGATTAACCCAGATTTGTGAAATTCTGAGTCTCTGTCTGCATGCTTCTCTAGTTTGAGTCCAGTGGCACCTTTAAGACCAACCGAGTTTTATTCAAGGTATATGCTTTTGTGTGCATGCACATTTCTTAAGATACAGTGAAAACATACTGAGGAAGTGTGCATGCACATGAAAGCTTATACCTTGAATAAAGGTGCCACTGGACTCAAACTCTGTCTGCTACTTCAGACCAACACGACTACCCCACCTGAATCTATCTGCGTGCTTCTCTGTGATTGATTGTCCATCAGTAGACCTTTAGACCGTAACAAAATGGCTTTTCCTCCACATACCCTATTCTCTCAAGGTTCACACTCAGTAAAGCCATGGGGAGAAATCCCAGAGCTCTGCTTTTCTTGCCTTGCTATAGGTAATCTGCCATATTCCCAAGAGAAGATGAATGAACTGTAGGAAGAAAACAGCAGCCCTGTTCCTGTACTATACACATGTACAAGGAGTGCAGGCATTAGGTCACGCTAGCTTTTGGAATCTACCTTTCTGCTTCTTCCTCACTTAGGCCACCCCTCTTGGGACCAGTTAATATGACCAGAGGCCTGGGAGATGCTTCCCTGTGGCTGGGTGCCACAACACTTTGGAAATGTCTGTAAAGAGAAGCTAAATGGGGTTGGTAATGTACAGAAACAGGCCTTAAGAGATGTGGCTCAGAGTACCTGAGCATCGGTTTCGCATGCAGATCCCTGGTTCAATCCCTGGCATCCCCAGTTAAAAGGATTGTCGGCAGCAGGTGCTGTTAAAGCCCTGCCTCTGCCTGATCCCGTGGACAGCAGCTGCCAATCACAGTAAGCCATACTGACTGAGTCAGAACAATGGCTGTAGCTCAGTGGTAGAGTATCTGCTGGGCATGCAGAAGGCCCCAGGTTCAATCCCCAGCATCTTCATTTAAAAGGATCTGGCAGTGGGTGATGTGAAAGACCTCTCTCTGCCTGAGACCCTGGAGGGCTGCTGCCAGGTTGAACAGACAATACTGACCATAATGGATCAATAGTCTTGTCCAGTAAAAGGCAGTTCTGTGCAATCTGACTCTACATAAGACATAGTTCTACAGTTCTCAGTGTGAATGGCATATACCTAAAGCATGATATCAAATGCCTGTGACAGGCCCCGGTCACACGGAGCATTAGGCACGCTAGAGAGACGGAAGATAGGCGGATTTTCCGGGCGCGATCTCACCACCACATCTGGGAAGCGTAGAGCTCCCATGGCTCACCTGAGGCTTCACTCCGAAGATGCGCTGTAAAAAACTAGTACCTCTGAGGTACTAGTTTCCGGAAACCGCGGGGCAAGGGCGGGCGTCAGATCACGTTACCGGTGTTAGCTCGTGGCATCCGGCGCCCGCCCATGTCCCGTCGCAAACACTTGGGTTAAAAAAAACAACACAACCCCCGCGGCGCCGCTTCTTTGCCGCGCCGCAGGAGTGAGGTATGATCGGCACCTCCCCCCAACCACGGGACGTCGGCGGGACGTCGGGCGGGATGTTTGATCTGGCTGCCCCGCGGTAGTTCGCTCCGGGGCAAACAGCCACACCTCCCCCCCCCCCCCCCCCCCGCAATATCCGGCCCGTATGACCGGGCCACAAAAAAGTATAAATGGACCTGGGAAAACACCATCTTCAGAATGAAGAAGCCAGGGATTGAACTAGGGACCTTCTCTGGGCAAACCATCTGCTCTGCTACTCAAAGGGAGTTTGTCCCTATGTAGCGCCTTCCTAAGCACATGTACGAAGAGCTACGTGGCTGATGACACACCTCGTTCCCACTATTGTAGTACTTTCTGCTGCAGGAAGACAGGAAAATAACAGAGTGAACAACGGAAAAGTGAACTTCCTGGAAAGCCCGGACCCAAGTGCAGAAAAAGTAAGAATAAGGGCTTTGTTTCCAAACAGAGGTGCTGGCTCTGACTTCGAAATGTTTCGTCCTAATGCTAGGTTTCCAGTAGCTGGTTGTGGTTAAGAGGGGAGGGAAGATACTTGCTCCAAGGGACCTTCTTCATGATGAGTACTTTTCATATCCCAGAGCTGAGCCTTAGTGCCGGAACAGGTTTGGGGGCAGAGCCCTAGTACAGATTAAATTCAGGAGGACTCTCAAATCCAATCCTGTTTTTTTCCAGTGATTTCTGAACGCAAAGAGGAGTGTGGCTTGAATGCATCTGAAGCTGCTTTATACCAAGTCAGACCCTTGTTCTCTCAAGGTCAGTCTTGTCTAATCTGACTGGAAACACCTTTTTCCAGGGTCTCAGGCAAAGGCCTTCCACATCACCTACCCAGATCCACATCACATCCACATCACCACCTGATCCTTTGAACTGGAGGTGCTGTGGACTGAGCTTGCACGCAAAACAGATGCTCTACCACTGAGCCACAGCCTTAGGTAAAGGTAAAGGTTTCCCTTGCTCGAAAGCCAGTCGAATCCGACTCTAGGGTTGCGGTGCTCATCTCCATTTCAAAGCCGAAGAGCCAGCGCTGTCCGAAGACGTTTCCGTGGTCATGTGGCCGGCATGACTCAACACCAAGGCGCACGGAACGATGTTACCTTCCCACCAAAGCGGTAGCTATTTATCTACTTGCAATTTTTTGCTTTCGAACTGCTAGGTTGGCAGGAGCTGGAACTAGAGACGGGAGCTCACCCCGTCTTGCGGCACCCGGGTCTCGAACTGCTGAACTACTGACCTTCCACAGCCTGCAGTTCAGCGTCTTAACTACTTGAGCCACCGCAGCCTTAAGGACTAATTATTCTCAGGTTAAAAACCTCAGGCTGTAACTGGAAATGCTGAGGACCAAACCTAGGACCTTCTGCATGCAAAGCAGATGAGAGCCACTGTGGTGCAGTGGTTGAGAATGGTGGACTCTAATCTGGAGAACTGGGTTTGGTTCCCCATGCCTCCTCCGCATGAAGCCTGCTGCGTGACCTTGGGCCAGTCATGGTTCTCTCAGAACTCTCACAGCCTCACCTACCTCACAAAGTGCCTGTCCAGGGGAGAGGAAGGGAAGGTGATTGTAAGCCACTTTGAGAAAAGCGGGATATAAAAACCTAGTCCTCCAGTCCTCCTCTTCCCCTCCAGATGCTCTACTACCAAGCCACAGCCTCTCTCCTTAATGACCAATCGATCCCAGGTTAAAAACTGAGGTTCCAACCGGTGTTCCCTCTAAGTGTGAGCTAGCTCACAGTTTGTTAGCCTCTGGCTCACACATTTTTGTCTTAGCTCAGGAAGGATGGCTCCAGGGCAAACTAATTTATGCAGTAGCCAAGCTTCAAGAGGGAATTAGAGAAAGCATAAGGAGCAGAGGTCCACCAGTGGCTGTTAGCCACAAGATATAGATAGGAACTCACAGGCTGGGGCAGGTGATGCTCTGTATTCTTTGTGCTTCGGGGGGGCAACAGTGGGAGGGCTTCTAGTGTCCTGGCCCCACTGTTGGACCTCCTGATGGCACCCAGTCTTTTTGGCCCCTGTGTGACACAGAGTGTTGGACTGGATGGGCCATTGGCCTGATCCAACATTGGCTTCTCTTATGTTCTTATGTTCTCACTCACAACTTTCATGCCAGTAGCTCACAAAGTACAATTTTTGCTCGCAAGACTCCACAGCTTAGAGGGAGCATTGGTTCCAACTGGAGATCAAACCTTGGGCCTTTCTGTGTGCTAAGCAGACGTGCTGTCACTGAGCCACAGCCCCATCCATGTCACAGAGGGTCGGTGGCCTTAAACACAGATTGTAAGCATTACGGTACCTTACATCCCTCCTTCAGCTTCTGTCAGTGCCTGGAAAAGCTAGCAGCCACTGGCGCCAATCTGACCCCAGACCGCACAAAGACAGAGCCCCCCCTCCTGCCCAACCATACCCACACGCTCACCTGGAGAGTCTCCCTGCAGACGTACGCAATCTGTTTTTCTGAGAGGGGGCCAGTCGCTGAAGGGAAGAACCAGAAGTCCAGTTATTAAGGGTTTTTGAAAATGTCCTGCTTCTCCATAAAGAAAGCCTGAGGCAGCTGACATCACCACTCATTAAAATATATAAATATGTATACAGGGCAGCAACCCCCCCCCCCCCCCAGCCCGAAAGACACTAACAGAAATCGCTTTTCTGTTCTGCTAATGAAGCTTGGTGGATGAGTTTTGCTCATGGCAATGATCGGGGATAGAAAAGATCCCCCACACACACCCCGGAACTTGATTCCTAGTAGCATGTGACTTTCTTACATGAGTTGGTGGTGAGAAGTGCGGTCAAAAGCACAGCCCCTTACGGTGACCCCATCAGGTGGTTTTCGGGGCAATGTTCAGGGGTGGCTTGCCATTGTCTCCCTCTGCATTGCAGCCCTGGGCTTCTCTGGGGGTCTCCCATCCAAGTTCTAACCAGGGCTGACCCTGCTTAGCTTCCGAGATCTGACAAAATTGGGCTACCCTGGGTCATCCAGGTCAGGGCAGGCACGAGCTTGGGAATGGGGGCACGAACTGGGAAAATGTGGTTCAGTTTGTGGTCAAACCACAAACCAAACCAGGAGGTCTGTCCGCAGAAAGCTTGACAAACAGCTGAGCGACAGGGAGCAGCTTGCTCCCTGCTGCTCAACTGTTTCGGGCTCTCTAGTGCAGTCCCTTTAAACTTTATGGGACTACAGAAGACAGCCCAAAAAACAGGTGAGCGGGCAGGGAGCAGTCTCCCCAGCTGTTTTGGGCTTCCTTGTGCAGTCCCTTTAGGCAGACACATTTAAAGGGGCTGCACAAGGGAGCGTAATACAGCTGAGCCCACAGAGAGACGTCTCCCCGCTAGCCCAGCTTCCAGCACTCTTGTGCAGCCCCGTTTAAAGGGGTTGCACAGGGGGGCCCAATATGGCTGAGCCTGTGGGAAGAAGTCTCACTGCTGACCAGCTTTGGGCTCTCCTGTTTAAAGTTTTAAAGGGACTGCACAAGACAGCCTGAAACAGCTGAGCGTCAGGGAACACCTCCCCGCCGGTCTGCTGTTTTTGTGGCTTTTGTGGGGAACAGAAAGCAGAGGTTTAAAGGGACTTGAAGTCCCTTTAAACCCCTGCTTTCTAGTCCATCCACAAACAACCACAAACGGCTTTAAAAGTTTGTTGACGTTCATGTCGGTAGACCCGTCACAAACTTCATGAACCACAAATTGTGACAAATTTTGTTTCGTCGTTCCATTCATGTCATCCCTATGTGCGTTATTTATTTAAAACTACTGCTGTATAAGGGTGAAGGTAGATGCATGTATCTTGACTAGTCAGCCTACTGTGGAACTCACATCCTTTTTAGACAGAGGCACAAGCTCCCTAGGAGCAACTGGTTCTTCCTGTTTTAAGGCACAACCAGCAGGGCAGGATGCCGATCCCCGGGGCCCTTGTGACAATCATCCGGTTGTGCAGAGAGGTGAATGATTGGCCCTGGTGGCAATCCCAAAGCCACCACCTCCTCATCAGGCTGTGTGGAGTGCTGACTGGCTAGCTTCTGTGGCAATCATAAAGCCATTTCCCTCCCCCCATTGAGTGGCTTAAAAATAAAAAGGCACATCAAACGTTTAAGAGGGTAGACATGCCAGGCTTGCGCAAATGAGGAGGAATGAGAGGGGATGAGATGAAAGTCCACAAAGAAGTAAAATCCCAGGATGTGTCTAGGACTAAGCTCTGGAAAATCTGAGCATGACTTGCAATGGAAAAACTCAGTCCCAAACAGAGGAAAGTCTTTCACCTTAAGTGCCTTCTTGCAGTCCTGTGAACTGCAAATTCTGATTTCTGGGAAAGGTGACAGGTTGAACCAAGGGACTTCCCTGGGGGCAGGGAGTGGACTTAACTGGCTTCTGTTCTGGTTGATCCTACTCCTATCTTCTAGGCTAGGAAAGAACCACCTGCTGGAATCCCCCCCCCCCCAGTTATGGAGTCATTAACTGAAAGTCAGGCAAACCACATTTCCTCTTCCAACCACCCCACCCACAATCACACAATCTGAGGGGTGGCAAAAGGGGAAGTAAAACCCTCCAGAAAGTGAAGCAGACGTATTATTGCAACAGGCCAGACAGTAGAAAGGTTTCCTATGTATTAAGGAAAGGAGCCTCTATGCATAGAACAACTGGCTTTTCTATCACTGGGATCATAAGCCTATCGGCGTAACCACAGAATAACTATCATCCCGATAGAATAACTATCATCCCGAGACTTTCCCTGCACACATGGTTTGTTATATTCTATCCTGGCATCCAAAGTAATCTTGCTTTTTTTGCAAACTCTCACTCGATTTTGGAATTTTGCATTACAAGAGAAGGAGGAAAGTGGAACATAGGAGGTGCTTTAAGAGGTTGGACACAAATTGTTGTACAAGGATGGGAAGCTGTGTGAAAATTTTTGTAGCCTGCCCATATCATACCACAGTGAAGCCTCATCACCTCTACATGCTTATTCCTTCTGCTGTACTCTTCAAACTGCTCTCTACAACAATGGAGGGAAAGTCTCTGGTCTCTTTCAAAGAACAGAAGGGGAAGGAATAGCTTCAAGTACTATCTGAATATGGGGGTGGGGGGGAGTGTTCCCTCTAAGCTGAGTTAGTGTGAGCTAGCTCACAGTTTTTTAGCCTCCGGCTCACAGATTTTTCTCTTAGCTCAGGAAGGAATGGCTCCAGAGCAAACTAATTTACGCAGTAGCTGAATCGCTCGCTCACAACTTTAATGCCAGTAGCTCACAAAGTAGAATTTTTGCTCACAAGACTCCATAGCTTAGAGGGAACATTGGTGGGGGGAATGAGATAAGGAAAAGTAGGATTTGTACATTGGAGACTCCACTAGGAAGTGAATCATTACATAGCAGTCTCCAGCAACCAGTGGAACAAGTTGTGGTTATTCACAACCCTCATTAGCAAAGCCATCTCCAGCTCCAAAAGACAATGCAGTCAGTTCTCCACTGCAACACCTTCTCGAGCAGGAAACAGAACCCAGTAATCTAACCACACACACACACTGACACACACACCCTGCACCCCAATTGTAATCCATCAGGCCCTGTGCCAGTAAAGGCGCTTGACAGAATCCTGCAGAAACACTCAAAGCCAAAACTCACAGTGATAGATCTCCTGCAAAGACCCCCCTCCGCAGTACTCCATGCAGATCCAGAGACGGTCATTTCTAGAACAGAGAAGCGGAAATAAATCCACATCTTACAATGGCTTTTCCCCTTGATTTAAAAAAAAATCAGCCTTCCCTTTTCCTCTCAGAGATGGTTTTGGGATATCAATGGGGGGGGGCTTATCCTCTGTGCTCTCTTTGGGGGAGGATTGCCAGTTGAACGTTGCTTTTAGGAAGTCCATCAACCCCACTGTTAAGAACAAGAGAGCAGCAAAGACCACTCAAGACCACTGAACGCAGGTCCCTTAGACCCTTCATGCACTCAGTATCATATTTAACTACTACTGAACTCATGAGAAGGATAGCAAATGGGTGAGTTGCTTCCCTCCTCCTTCCAAGGAAGGGAATCTTGCTTGGGGTTAGGGTGACTGAGAACCCATAGCTGAATCATCACCCACATGTGGGAGGTTGGGTGAAGTGGGGTGGAGTCCACTTTCAAGGCCTAGGAAACGTTTCCACTTGGGGGATTTAGTTTTTATGGGTACTGTCTCAAGACACAACAACAACCCCCAAACCTAGACGATGTGAAAGAAAAGACCATGCATTGATCACAGTGCCTTCCTACTGGACAAACTCACACAGCTGACAAACTCACACAGCTGTAATCTTGTGACAATCTGAAATTGTCACAAGATTAAAGGCGTTCAGGTCAAACGATGCAGCAGTGAAACAGTTTTGAGGTCCTGCACCTTTTGACCACAATTTGAAATGTCTTAGCTCCTCCTTCTCCAGGTAAGCCTCTCACCTGAGATAGCTGCCAAAATAGGCCACAACGTTGGGGTGGCGACAGTCCCTGAGTGTGGTGATTTCTTGCTGAATGGATCCAATGTCATCCCCTGCGGAGACAAAAGAAAAAAAACGGTTTCTGGTACAAGTACGGCTCTCCTTCACAATTATGCCTCACCTAACACCTCCAGTTTCCAAAGCGTTTTGGCAACCTGTATTGTGCTCACCCTCTCACAACTGCCATGTAAGGCTGGCACACCCATCTTTCTTCAGGGTGACAAAACCAGAAGATTTATTTTAAAGTCACATTTGATTTAAACTAAAGCATATTTTGAAAATTTCATTCTGAGTGTCTCTTTTCTGAGTCAAGTAGTAAGTAAATCAGAATCCATGTCCCCCTCTAGTAAACACCCTGATTTAAACCCTTTTCAAGATTAAACTACTGTTTTGTTTTGTTTTTAACAAATTTTATTAGGATATTACACATTTCACATATATCACATTCATTTTATATCCTTTTCTCTCTTTCTCCCCACCCTTTTATTGGCTTCCCACAGCTTTCCAACCACCAGTTCATTTCTTATATTTTCACATACTTATAACCCGTTATTACACAACTATAGGTAACTTATATTCCAATTCTGTCCTTGTTCGTCTTTATTCTATTCTATTTCTATTTATCTCAATAAGTATCAAAGCAAATCAAATTGTCCTTCACATCCCAATATTTCTCTAAGTAGTCTTTAAAATCTGCAAAGAATTCTTCTGCTTCCAGATTTTTAAGTTTTCTTGTTAATTTGTCCATTTCTGCCATAAAAAGTAACTTCTTTATCCATTCTCCAACCTCTGGGATTCTATCTTGTTTCCAATTTTGGGCATATAACATTCTTGCTGTTGTTATCATATACCACATTAATGTCCGTTTTGCCAAATTGACTTCTGTTTTTAATGACTCACCCATGTGAACCATCTGGGGACTCAATTTTTGGGGTGGGGGAGATGATGGGATAAATACTGTAACAAAATAGTTAAACTACAAGGTTGTATCTGACAGATATAAACATGGTACCACAGGTCATGTACTACTGCTATTACTGTGGCAAACTGTGATCAAGTTTACAGGCTGAATCCAGCAGATGTAGATAGAAGAGGGGAACAATGCTCACCAATGCCCCCTCCTTACTGTTCCTGGGTTCTCTGTCCCCAGAAGCAGCATTTCGGGGGCATTTTTTGGCTACAGGTGGTGAGGAAATTGTGCTCCATGGACCAGGGTTGCCAGGGCCTCCCTCGCATCTGGTGGGTCCTTCCCGGGATCTTCTGCCGCATGCACGAAGCGTGCGTGGTGCAATGACATCACCCAGAAGTGGTGTAATCAGGTTGCCGACATCGGGAGGGTGACACTCTCGTTTTTGGGCACTTCTGGGTGACATCACTGTGGTGGGCAACGTCCCTGTTTGAGGGTGGGGCTTCCCCCAACAGCCAGCTGGCTGCTGGCGGATCAAAGCCCTGAAAAGCCGGGGAATCCCCACTGGGACCTGGGGGTTGGGAACCCTACCACGGACTGGAACCCCTTCCATGTAGAGAGATTTCTGGTGGATCCAAACCTATTATCAACTAAGCTGAAGGGACAGCCACATCTCCCCCCAGTAGCCAGAGGGAACCTGGCGACCCCAAGGGACATTCATTTTCCAGCTCTTAAGGAAGCAATGTCAAGAGACTAGCTCGCCTAGCAGTCTCTTGTCAAGTCAAAAACATTGGTTCAGGCTGCGGCCTAACAGAAATCAATGAAGCCTCTCTCTCTGAGAACTCAAGGACAACCTGACTATAGCCTCAAAGAGTGAAATAAGAGAGATGGAAGGTGACACAACTGCTGGGCAGACCATTAGGCCTAGCAGTTTCAAGGCCAAGAAATCTGGGAGGAAGTTTGGCCTACGCGTTTCACCTTGTTAGTGCAAGGACCCATGGGTGGGAGGAGGTGTTGCTTGATTGGGCCCTATACAGCTGCAGAGTATATGGTCTCATTAAGCCAGTTCACCTGATTGGTTGGGTCACTTGGGTAACAACATACCTGGTTGGTTAAGTTACATCACTGGCCATACATCTGGTTGGTCAACTAGAATCATGTCAGTACGGGTCGCTGGGCTCAAAGGAAAGATCTTTCATTCTAGTTTTGCCCTTTGTCTGGATAACATCTAACTTTTGGGCACTTCTTGATTCTGAGTGGGCCAGATTGGTTGGAGCACCTGCTTTAGAACTACAAAACTCTTTCGGACTCAGTCTTGTCAGGTACCATCTGAATCTAGAACCAATGCTTGGTAAATGGGCTCAGCTTAGATATTTAGAGTCATTATTTTATCCTCACTGCTTTTATATTGTATATTCCTGCACATTCTTTTAATAAATCACTTTATCTTGTGGTATTCTTGGATTTGGGGGCTTCAGTCTGAATCCAGTACTTTAACCCAGATTGACTATAGCTACCAGAACAAAGCTTGAGTCCAGTGGTACCTTTAAGATCAATAAAGTTTTATTCTGGGTCTAAGCTTTCATGTACAGGTACACTTCTTCAAATACATTAAAACAGAAGTCACCAACCACTGCATATAGTTAGTGGGGTGAGAAGGATGTTACCTGTGAACAGCAGCAGATTAGCATACATCATAATAAAAGTGTTTATAAACAGATGAGAGAACTCAATGACATTAGCCTGTGTAGTTATATAAGAAACCAATATCTCTGTTAAGCCCTGGGGGTTCCATTGTCCTGAGTGTTGTAATAACTTGTAACTCAGCCAGTTCTAGTCTGTTTCTGAAATTCTTTTGCAATAGAACAGTTACTTTGAGGTCCCCCATTGAGGTATGCACACAAAAGCTTATACCCAGAATAACACTTTGCTGGTCTTAAAGGTGCCACCGGACTCAAACTTTGTTCTGCTGCTTCAGATCAACACAGCTACCCATCTGAATCTACAGCTACCAGAGTAACTGTTTTCCAGAATGCACCTTGTAAGTGTCCTACCTTGCAAGGCTCTGGCTTCTTGATCTTAGACATGGGAGAGGCTAGAGGCTTAGTCTCTGGCTGATGGGGTAGTTAAAGGGTCTGGTGGTAGCATTTCCCTGGAGCTGTGAGGAGTCACACCTCAATGCTTTGTGTTTTTGCCTTGTATCAACCAGTTACCCTTAAGAAAGTTTTTATATGTCTTTTAACAATCCATTCAACCATGTAATCATCTGCACTTGCTTCAAGAAAATTCTGGGTACTTAGCCTGATATCCAAAGAAATGCATAGGCTTACCTATAGTTTAGCAGACCAATACATTTTTTTCACTTTTCTTTGGACAGCCACCTTCCCTTCCCATCCCTCGTGGAATTACTGGCTTTCAGTCCAAACTATATCTGTGCAGGAACTCTTCCAGACGCTTCTCCTAACATTCCGAGTTTTCACTTAAGAGCAGCAGCAGCACAACCAGCTCTCAGGAGGGAGCAAAGGAATGCTTAACCCCACCCCACCTCCATTTTACTAATCTAAATTGCCCTTCCAAAATTCCTGTTTTTCCCCACAAGAGAAAACATTCAGGGTTGAACATACGCACACACACACACAAAGCACAGCGCCTGTTCCAATCCTATGCCTCGCCGTCTACCTATTACATGTTTATCCTGCCTCCCGTCCAAGGAACTCAGGGCGACATGCATGAACTTTACACACACACCTTTGTTTTATCCTCACTGCAATCCCATGAGGTAGGTTAGGCCGAGAGATGCTAGTGGCTGATGGACACCCAGACAGCCTCATGGCTGAGCTTGGGTTTGAACTGGAATCTGCCCAGGGCTAGGCACTGTAAACAGCACACCACACCGGCTCTCTCCTTCAGAAGTGGCTTTTGACAATCAACTCCATGGGTGACTCAAAGTAAGGGACTTGCTGAATGCCCTTGCATGTGGACATAAAGAAGAAGACGAGGAGAAGAAGAGATTGGATTTATACCCCGCCCTTCACTACCCAAAGGAGTCTCAGAGTGGCTTACAAACTCCTTTCTCTTCCCTTCCCCACAGCAGACACCCTGAGAGGTAGGTGGGGCTGAGAGAGCTCTGACAGAAACTGCTCTTTTCAAGGACAGCTCTTATCAGAACTATGGCTTGCCCAAGGTCATCCAGCCAGGTGCAAGTGGAGGAGTGGGGAATCAAACCCGGTTCTCCCAGACTAGAGGCCACACACTTAACCACTGCACCAAACTGGCTCTTAACCACTACACCAAAAGACAAAGAGAAACTGATTTCACAACTGAACCCTTTTCCCCTCCAAGCTGATAGAATTCTGAAGCAGAGAAAAGGAGGAGGAGAGAGCCAAGTACACTCCTCTAAGCTTACCCCTCAGAAGGAAGGCAGGATAAATATGGAAAGCTATATTCTTCTTTAACACCTTTGACCCAATCCAGAATTTCATCTTCATATGCAATCCAAATGGGGGGGGGGGATCTGAATTGTCATCAGTATAGGAACTGTGGCCCTGACCTGGATAGCCCAGGCAAGCCCCGTCTCATCAGATCCTCGGAAGCTAAGCAGGGCCGACCCTGGCAAGTATTTGGATGGGAGACCTCCAAAGAATACCTGGGTCAACTTGGGAGGCAGAGGCAGGCTATCAAGCCACCTCTCGCCCTGACCTGGATAGCCCAGGCAAGCCTGATCTCGTCAGATCTCAGAAGCTAAGCAGGGTCGACTCTGGTTAGTACTCAGATGGGAGACCTCCGTGGAATACCACATTGGGAAGACAGGGGCAGGCTTTATTCAGCCACCTCTCTGAATATTCTCTAGGCCCCCAGTAGGGGTCGGTCGCCATGACTTTCATGCACATACACACACACACGAAAAAAAATACCAAAAGGGAAAAAAGCCACTTCTCTGAATGTCCTCCACCATGCCCCAGTGGTAGTTGCCAGAGGTCACCATGATTCCAGGTACAGGGGCATGCACACACACACACAAATTGCAAAAAATACCAAAAAAGGGGGGGGGGGAACTGTGGATGAGAGGCCAGTTCTCTCCTTTACCTGGATCGAGTTTCACTATCTTGATAGCTGCTAGTTCCCCAGTCTCAGTGTCACGGGCCTGTGGAGACAAACAATAAAGGTAATGTAAAGGGAAGGGGTAATTAGACAAGCCCCCCCATTTATTTAAGAAGATATGGAGTGTTTAACTCCCCCCCCATCTAGCTCTAACCCTCTATCAGTCTCACTCTGTCATTGTTCAATTACCCTTCCCTCTACACCAATTCCATATAAGGTCTCTCATACTAGAGAGATGGCCCCGATTCCCCCCCCCCCCCCCGTAAGCCATCGTGTCTGTTTTCACCTGACTGGTTCCCTTTGCCTTCCTCAGGGTCCAGCTTCTTCCCTCAGCATCCGTAGCGGCTACATTTCTAAGTGATGGATTCATCTTGTATCTAGCGCACACGCATATCAACGCATGCACACATAGGCTATGATGGACATTTTACACACTGCACGTGCAGAGGTATATTAGCCTGAACTCTCCCTAGAAGCTAGAATGACTAAACTATCCTACTTTGGTCACATTATGAGAAGACAGGAGTCACGGGAAAAGACAATCATGCTAGGAAAAGTGGAAGGCAGCAGGAAAAGAGGAAGACCCAAGATGGGATGGATGGACTCAATCAAGTTAGCCACAGCCCTCAGTCTGCAAGCCCTGGGCAAGGCTATTAAGTGGGTTGCCAACCTCCAGGTTTGGGCTGGAGATCTCCCGCTATTGCAACGGAGCTCCAGGCAACACAGATCAGTTCACCTGGAGAAAATGGCCACTATGCA
The DNA here is from genome assembly GCF_001447785.1 of Gekko japonicus. Taxonomy (NCBI): domain Eukaryota; kingdom Metazoa; phylum Chordata; class Lepidosauria; order Squamata; family Gekkonidae; genus Gekko; species Gekko japonicus. The sequence continues at coordinate 749,249 of NW_015174283.1, read as the reverse complement.
AGGTGGTCTCTATGGCCACAGAAGTCCCTCCCCTCTTCAAACCCTGCCCCCTCAGGCTCCACCCCCCCAAATCTCTAACCCAGAGCTGGCAACCCCAACTGTTTGTTAATGAGAGGATGTTTTGGAGGTCATTAATTCATAGGGCTGCCATAAGTTGGAAGCAACTTGACAGCACTTCATACACACACACTATCAGTCCATTATGTTTTCCAACCTAATATACAAGCAAGCCCACAAATGCAGTCATAGCTATTAAATCAACGGAGAACAGGATGTTATGGAATAAATTAATGGAGCACAGAGATTTCAGAGTCCCTTATTTCCATCTGTTGGAAGGTATGGAATGGAGGCCACTCCTTGGCGTCTGCTCCAGTTTCTGACCCACCTGCCCACGGAGGGAGGGCCGGTGCAAACCACGTGTGCCTCTCGCCCACACGCACATCCAGATGACACCACGGAGCCCTCCTGAGCCCGCCTCGTTCCCCACACAAAATCCAGAGGAAATTCCCCACCCCATTTCCCAAGGAACCATCCTCCTTGCTGCGATCACAAGGCCAAACTGTAAGCAGGAGAGGAACGTGTGAGATTTTCATAGACAAGTGTTAATTTTTGCCTTGGAAGAAAAGGTGGGAGAAACAAAACCATCAATAAACACAAACCTTTGCCCAGACCTCTCATCCATGCATTTTCATGCCAGAGAGGTTAACTTATTTGTTCCAAAATAACTTTCCTACCCAGTTCCCCCACCAAGTAGGAATAAAAGAGGATGTGAAGCCTTAAGGTAGGCCCAACCCCTGAACTTGTTTTGAGTTTCATCAGTGAGCTCTGGAATGTGTACGACAACAAAGGATGCCCCAGAGCACCTACAGAGTGTACACGCCTCACCACTGACTAACCCCAGCCATCCTTTACACAGCTGAGATTTAAAATTTAAGCCTTTCGGGTAACAGAATATAACTTCTGAAGCTTTCCTCCTGGCTATTGGAGGTCTACTACTGTCATTTTTATATAATTTGGATACTTAAGGGAGGTTTCAGAGAGAACTTAGTTAGGCATAACGTCCAAATCGCAAGATGTGATAATCCCACTGTACACTGCATTGGTCAGGCCGCACCTGGAGTCTTGTGTGCAGTTCTGGAGGCCTCACTTCAAAAGGGATGTGGACAGACTGGAGCGGGTGCAGAAGAGAGCGATGAGGATGATCAGGGGCCTGGAGACCAAGCCCTGTGAGAAAAGGCTGAGGAACTTGGGAATGTTCAGTTTGGAGAAGAGGAGACTGAGGGGGGACATGATTGCTCATATATTTGAAGGGCTGTCACTTAGAGGAGGGCAGGGAGCTGTTCCTGTTGGCAGCGGAGGAGAGGACTCGGAATAATGGGTTTAAATTAAGGGCGGGAAGGTAGCTGGATATTAGGAAAAACTTTTTTACAGTAAGAGTTGTTCAACAGTGGAATCAGCTGCCTAGGGAGGTGGTGAGCTCCCCCTCATTGGCCATCTTTAAGTAGCGGCTGAACAAACACTCGTCAGGGATGCTCTAGGCGGGTTGGACTAGATGGCCTATATGGCCCCTTCCAATTCTGTGATGCTATGATTCTATGAGAGGGAGTGTGTGACTGCAGTGGTTTTGAAAGGGCGTTGGGGAAAGAGACCATGATGGTAAAGCCATTCCCAATTTGACAAGATTAAAGATGGGAGTTTTGGGGAACAAAAATGAAACCATTAATCTGAAAGAACGGAGATGACTGGATAAATTATCATAGTATTTTAAATCAACTGAGGCAGGATGTACATTTAGAAGGGGTGCTAGGTGCTCCTTTATAAGCCAGTTGTTATTCCAGTTCATTGTTCTTCCTCTAAAGCGATAAATGTCCAACACAATTCTGCAAGGGTCAGGAACAGAGGAGGGGGTCTTTTGTTACGAGCTTTCTCCCGATTCTTCTTCACTGAGTTACTATTTAAGATGGTGACTATTTGATAGAACTTCCTTCAGCCCCAATGACCCCTTCTAGAACGGACCCACTGCGGTGCCTGTCAGCAAGGGATCTCAGTCTAGGCTCTAGGATCACAGCCAGACCCCTGCCTAGTTTTGTCAAGCAGGCAAGCAAGCCCCACACCGCTCAGCTCCCTCTCTCGGCAGGCAGTGAGGCAACTTCCTGTCCTCCCTGCTGAGCGGCCTGTGCTGCTGCTCGCAGAAAGGGCTCAGGGGTGTTGTGTACACAGGCCTCCCCCAAACCGTCCTCCAGAAGCCAGCGGAGAGGAAGCGGGACAACCTCTCCCTCACCTGAACACCCGTGTGGACACAAACAACGCTTCTGCGTAATTGATGCCCTTCAAAGGCCCAAGATATGCAATGAGAGCAAAACTAAAAGCATGCTTTGAGAATATTTTGGGGAGGGAAAGGTGCCAGAGAGTCACCTTCTTCTGGGCTTTTGTTTTGAAGCAAAACGGGGGGGGGGAGTGGTCAAAAGGACTCTGGCAGGGCTGGCTCCAGACATTCTGTGGTTGCATGCAGCTGTTCCAGATGACCCACTGGGGGAGCTTCAGCCCTCAGGATCCCCTGTGACGCTGCCACAGTGGTGACACACAGCTCTCAGGCCTTGAGTGGCTGCAGCACTGTGATGGATGATCCATCATGGATCTCAGGGGAGAAGGAGTCACGTTGCACCTCTCAGACCACCCGCTTCACTGGTGCCCCTACTGTCCCTAGGATCATTTCAGTGAGGGAAATGGCACGGGTGGGCGTTTAGACGCCCTCTCCTCACATGCTGTGGTCCCGACTCAAACGGTATCCCTTACAAATATCGCTGGCACCTTAAGAGACTGAGCTTGGGCTGAGCCCAGTCGTGGAACAGGGCTGCTCCTCTCACCCTACCCTAGAACCCAAACTGGCGCCGCGGTTCTCTAGCACACAGCCCTGCGATGCAACGCATGAATCAGCAGTGGCAACAACCGAAACAGTTTCCTCTGTGCATGGGCAGAATGCTCCACTGTTATACAACCACACAGCTGGCCCCACATGGTGAGAGGCTCAAGTGCTTCCAAGTAAGTAGGCGCCCCAGCACCGCTCACAACCCCCCGTCCCCAGGTAAAATTGCTCCTTCCACCCCATTCTTCCAATCCAGAACACAGCTCAGGAGTCCTGACTCTCAGAGCCTAACTGCACCTTCAGTTTCCCCCCCCAGGTCCATGGGATCAAATATGTCCTGCAAGTGCTGTGCTGGGAACCTAATCCCAGGCCGATTCAGATCAGCAGCAAGGCACTTTTGGAGAGGAGGGTGCAGCCTTCGCTCCCCAACTCCAGTTTCCGAACCAGTAGCCAAACTACCATCAAGGACAGGATAAAGGGTATCGCCTCAGTGCTGAAAGATCTGCACTTGTTGCCCATTTCTTCCCACTGTTCTGACTTCTAAAGGCCTAAATGACTTGGGGCCAGGGTAACTGAGGGAACCCCCCCTCCCATACTGTCCAGCTCACCACTTATGAACTGCCTTGCAAGTCCGCTTTTGGTGACCTCGCCTTCAGAAGCTAGGCAGGTAGCAACCAAAGACAGAGCACTTTCAGTAGTGGCACCTCACTTACGGAATGCTCTTCCCCTTGAGGCTCGCCCAGCACCTACATTGCTTTCTTTCAGCTTCCAGGCTAAAATGATTCCGTTTGCCCAGGCTTTTAATTAAGGGGTCTATCTTTTAACGCTATTTGAGTCTGGCAACAGTTATTTGACACTGTCAGTGGTCTGTTTTTATGGTCTCTGTTTTTACACTGGGCTGGGGTTTTAATGCTGGATTTTAATTAACGTCTTTTAAAGTTTTGTTTTGATTACTTCGATCTCGTAAGCCGCCTCAGGCAGGTTCTTGGAGAGGCGGCATAAAAATTTGCTTCATAAATAATGGCACCGGGAAAGGGCCTGGGGAGCTGCCCTGTTCTGAGCACCACGTGTACTAATGGGGTACACCAAGTTTTCCCCAACTGGGCAAATACTGCCCCTAGGATCATTTCGGTGAGGAAAATGGCATGGGTGGGTGTTTAGACTCCCTCTCCTCATATGCTGTGGTCCGGACTCAAACTCGGCCAGTGTTCACCTGGGAGCATAGAACTAACCACGCATGTTTTTATTGCAAGGACCCCCAGAGGACGCAGGGAAATCACACAGGCCCTCAGATTGTCCTCACAACACAACTCCAGGATGGCCTCCCACCCCATCCCCTGAATATACCTCAGAGTGGTAAATATAACCCAGGAGTCTCGACTCCCTCCTAATCTTCTGGTCTCAGAAATGTCAGGAAACGCCACACAGGGTCAGAACAATGCTCATTCCCGTGGGGTGCATCCTGTCTCCAAAAGGAGGCAGGCTGGTAGCTCAAACCAGCCCTTAAACATGAAGTAGCTGGAAGAAATACAACAGAGGGGGCCACTTCTCTCCAATACCCAGAAAGAGAGAGACCGCCTCGGTGATATTCAAACAGCTCCAGAGAAAAGTTGCCATGATAGGGTGCTTTCACACACACTAAATAATGCACTTTCAATCCACTTTCATTGCACTTTGTAACTGGATTTTGCCGTGTGAAATGGCAAAATCCACTTGCAAACAATCGCTGAAGTGGACTAAAACTGCTTTATTTAGCATGTGTGAATTAAAGACGTGACATTATATATACATTTGCTGCTCCACCAAACCCCTTTTTGGGGACGGAATGAGTGTCTCACACTCTGGGTCTGATCACCGTATCCAGAACCAGGAAATTTTACCCCCGGCTGAGTTGACTATTAAGCATGATTGCCTGCATCCATGTACCTTTTCCCTATCTGCCATTGCTTGGTCTGCTTGTCTAAGTCATCATCAGCCATACGGCCGGCAAATACCTCCATAGGAAGCATCCGCATGCCACTTGTGCCACAGCAGTCTGGGCAGCACTGGTTTTTCTAGGTTGGTGGATAAATGGATTGCTCTGCCTACAAGCCAAGGGGATGACTAGGTGGTCTTCATGCGCCTCAGAGTCTTCCCATAGTTTTAAAAACCGAAACTGCACTGTCTGAAGAGGACATCCTACACCCTTTTACCGTTGTGGAAAAGAGAGGATGCTCTAAGCCAAGACCTTCTTGCCGAGACCTGTTGTTTGTTCTCATGTGAGCCTGAGACAATAAAAACAAGGACAGTGTGGTGGCTAAAATCAAAACAGAAGGAACCTCAGGGGACGTACTAGCTCAGTTCCAGAGAAACGTCCAGAGAAAGGACACATTATTATCCTCCCTAACAGACTGCCCTGTCTTCTTCTTCAGACCTTTTGATTCCACTCCACAGCCTCCATGTTTGATCTAGGGACCAATTCCACACGTGATACTCACCATACAGAGCAGTAAGAATCATCCCCGAGAGAGCAGGCAAGGAAGATTCCGCCTCCACCTTCTTTTAGGCCATAACAGAAGGCTGGATGAGGAGGCAGGCCGGCCGGCCAGCCAGAATGCTTGAGGGATGGTCACGGTTATCGGCAAAGCTGATCTACAGGCCATTTTAATTTGCTCCCCCAGGCAGTGTTTGTCTTACGGTGATTTTCATGCCTTCACAGACCTCTTTTCAGCACTTGTGATGCCTTGGTGAAAACAGCTCAGTCCCTCTGCTGAACTGTCGTGCACAAACATAGACCACAGCTTCTATATGTAGCAATTTAAAGTGGCATGTACATGGCAGGCGTGACAGGGACACAAGGCTGAAGGAGAAAACGTCTTCCTTTGCTATATTTGGGTGTTCTTCTGCCTCCCCTGCCCCAGTAATATTCACAGCCAGAATTAGGTCACGTACATGAATGGATGGGGGCAGGATTACAGTCTGGGGTCCTGGCACCTTCAGAAATGTTCCAGGCCCGCTTCTTGAATATTCAGTTTTAATTATTTTTAAAGCCAACCCCCCAGTCCTTTTACCTGCAGAGACCTAGGGACAGGCAGGCAGAGTTCTATCCAATGGATGAATACAAATTTATAAACCTGCTCCCACCTTCCAATTTTCTGTCCCATGAACACAAGGGCACTGAGATGACTGACAAGGTCTGGTCACATTTTTTAAAAAATATATTAACATTTAATTTAATGTCAATAACTCTAAGCTAAATATATAGCAATAGTTCCAGATGGCAAGCCGTGTTGGTCTGAAGCAGTAAAACAAATTTAGAGTCCAGTGGCACCTTTAACCAACTACGGTTTATTTAAGGTATGAGCTTTCGTGTGCAAGGCACACTTTTTCAAATACATATTCAAATATTTGAAAAAGTGCATGCACATGAGAGCTCATACCTTGAACAAACCTTTGTTGGTCTTAAAGGTGCCACTGGACTCTAAATTTGTTCTAAATATATGACACAACTTGAATGTAAAGTTTCAACTACATCACAACAACATTTCTGGCTAAGGGGCTTGGACGGATGAGAAAAAGCCAGTTTGTAAACATACAGGACAGAAAGTGACCCAATTGCCTGCTAGGGAACCTTCATATTACTGTAATTATAGCTGTGAGAGTCAGGGCAGACCCAGAATTTAGAGAATCCTTAATCTTATCATACTCTCCCAAACATAACAGCTGGGAAGCCGTTCCAAACAGAGAAACTTAGCCTCCAGGCCTGAAGCACCCTTGGAGAAAGCAAAATTTCCAGCAGATTAATCTCCAAATTGTCCTGTTTCTGCAAAACATCAACATGTGTGATGCTCCACTCTGGTAGACTGTGCACTCCATGATGCCAGATCTAGTGCAGTAACTGGACAACACACCAGAGAAGCTGCACCATGCCAGGAGTCCAAGGGTCCAAACGCTAACCATTAAGCCCAGCGTCTCTCCTTTCCTAAAGGACTTCGCTCCCCTCCTTCCCAAGCCATAATACACTGCTCTTCTCCAAGGAGACTCTGAGGGGTCTGAGACCTGGGATAGCCCTGGCCTCCCATCCCAACATCAACTGAGACGGCTTGGACAAACCAGTAGCAGTCCTATCTAATAATTTTAATGCACCGGCAAAAAGCAGGCTGTTCCCACCCCTGCCAAGATCATAAAACTGTCAAAGGTTTCGTGGTGGAGCGGGCAGTCAACTACCACCCGTCCCTGGCCACTCTGTGCCAAATGGCAGCACATATTTAGAGGGAGGGAAGCACTGTAGTAACTGGCAGTCTGATCAAGGTCTAAGAGTACCATTGGACAAAGCAGAGCAAGGGTCCAGGCCACCCCTCAAGAGACCCTCTTCCTGAGAGTCAGGGAGCCTGTTCCTTTCCAGAGTCAAAGATGATCTTCCACATCCCTCCCAGGTCTCCTCTAAAGGGCAGCGTTCCCTGGCATAGTTTGTAGACACCTCGGAGTCCAAGGTAAGGAGAAGGAGAGAGATCCCCCAGGAGACCAAGGGAGCCCGGGTGTCCTCTCCGTCCTTGTTCTCGCCTGCAGTCCAAGGAGCCCACGAATGAGTCGCCGATGCTCAGAGAGGCCCCACGTCAAGCCCCACCAAAACACGCAAACCCTCCTCGTTCTGTCTCCCAGAGAACTCCGGAGGGCTCTTTCGTATCCACCAGAACCTTCCCCCTAAAGGGACCCGACAACTGACAATCCACAGAGGAACTCTCACGGATCCTGGCACTTGGAGTCCCCATTCTCCTCCACTCTTCCCCTCCCTGCCTCTCCCCCCCCCTAGCCACCTTGCGCCCCTCCTGTCCTGATCGTGCGCCCTGGGCGCACCGCTGGCTTGCGCGCACCTTGTAGACGTCGCCGTAGGTGCCGGAACCGATGCGCTGGACGAGCTCGTAGCGGAGCCGCGGGTCCTGCAGGGAGACGTCCCGCAAGGCGCTCATGGTCCCTCCACAGCCGTGGAGCGAGGGTCGGACGGCGGGGCCCGGGCCAGCGGCCGGAGCGGGGGAAGGCACCGCCTCCGGGGCGGAGTGCAGAGGCGGCCGCTGGGAAGGGAAGGGAAAGGAAGGAAGGAGGAGAGGCTTAGGCGCCGCCCGGCTTCCTCTTTCAGTGCTGCAGCGCCGGGGACGAACAGGGGCGGCGATCGCGGTTAAAGCCGGACCTGACCTGACCCTCTGGGCACGTGCAAAGTACCCAGCGCTTGGGGGCCTACAGCCAGTCAGGAGTAGAAAGCTCTAAACGTACCTGGACAGAATTAGTTGCTTTTCAGTTGGACACGATGCAGATGTCTCTGAGCATGCAAAGAGTTTCCTGGCCCCTGAAGCACGTGTAGTCTAGAGCGTCTCTGCGGAGATCATGTAGCGCGCACTGGCTGCCTCTGGTCCCTGGACAACGTTGCGAGGGCTCAGCCTCAAATCTCACGAAAACCTGGGAAGTAAGAACTAGAGTGCCTCTGAGGACATGCTTGAATTTGCCTCTTAAAATCGTAGAGATACAGCTTAGCATCCATGCTTCTGAGAGGAAAGGCTCGCAAGGGAATGTATTAAAACAAGCGTGAGCCCTGGCACCTTTTCAGCTCTTTAACCCCAGGACAGTATTGTTTTTAAGTATGGACTAGTTCATTCCTTTAAATGTAGGTTTAACGGTCCCAGTGCTGGGTTAGGATTTGGGAGAGCCGATCCGCCCTTGACCGTGAAGCTCCCTGGGTGACCACAGGCCAGCCGGCTCTCTGCCTGCCCTACCTCACAGGGTTGTTGTGAGGACAGAAGAAAGGAAGAAAGATCCATAGACGCGGCACCAAGTCCCTCGGAGGAAGGGCGGGATAAATACCTGACGAACTCACTCCCTGTTTATGATCACATATCGGGGCTTTTGAAAACAAGACCGCCCGGCTGAGGCAACTGGTGCTTCCGGAGTTTAATCCACCCCGGAAGGCTTTCCTTCTAGCCTCCCGCCCCTCGGCTGTGCTTTTGGTCTTAACGCCGCACACACCGGGGGGGGGGCAGAGTTGGGGCCTTTAAGTCACACGGGTTTTAATCGATTGCACAATTCCTCAATTAAATCCGAATTCATGTACATATGGATAAAAAAAACTTGGAAGGGAAAAACGGATTCTTGGGTTTAGATGATCTTCCCACCGTTGTGTGTGAGAGAAAGAAGGTAGGAGATCCTTTCTAAAACTGCCTCTTAGTTTTGCTATGTACTTAATTTTTAAAAATATGTGTCTTTTTAATGTTTCACTCAGTTTTATCGGGGGCACTTTGTGGTCAGTTGAGAGTTGTAGTAGTTAATTATCAGAAATTTATTCCGCACCATCACCCTTTCCTCTCAACATGAATTTGTTTGTAACACCCTTTTCTTCAATGCTGAACAGCAACAGAAGGCTGCCTTTAGCTGCCCCCTCCAGTCTTACACACCTCAGCAGTTGTTGTTTTGTGTGTGCATATGTGCTTATGTCTGTGTGTCTGTATGTGGTTGCATGGCTGGAAGTCATGACGACTTCTGGCGACCCCTAGTGTGGTTTGGACGTTTCAGAGGGGTGGCTTGTGAGCCTGTCTCTGCATCCCAAGCCTTGGTATTTCTTGGAGGTCTCCCAGTTACTTGTCAGGGTTGGCCCTACTTAGCTCCTGAGATCTGATATCAGGTTTGCCTGGGCTATCCAGGTCAGGGTACACCTCAGCAGTTCTCACCCCTGCCTACATCAAGACACAGACTAAGGGGAGAAGAGTTCTTCACACGACATAGGATTAACTTGTGGAACTCACTGCTACATGATATAGCAGTAGCTTATAGTTTAGATGGTTTTCTAAGGGAACGGGGTGTATTTCTGGAGGTTAAGCCTACAAGCCAGTTTGGTGTAGTGGTTAAGAACGCGGACTTTAATCTGGGAGAACCGGGTTTCATTCCCCACTCCTCCACATGTAGCTGCTGGAGTGACCTTGGGTCAGTCACAGTTCTCTCAGAGCAGTTCTCTCTCTTAGCCCCACCTACCTCACAGGGTGTCTGTTGTGGGCAGAAAAATGGAAAGGAGATTGTAAAATGCTCTGAGACTCCAAGTGAAGGGTGGAGTATAAATCCAATCTATTTCTCTCTCAAATGGCTGTAATTTATGCTGACGCGATGGAACCTCTTTATTCGAAGACTGCTGTACCTCTGAAGAGCAGTTGCTGAGGGTCAATAAATAGGGAGATGTTTCGGCTTTCGTGCTGTGCCTCTGGTCGGCCACTGTGGGCAACAGGATGCTGGATTAGATGGAGTTTATGATCCGGTCTGCCCTGACCTGGATATCCCAAACTAGCCCAATCTCTGCAGATGTCAGAAGCTAAGCAGGCTTGGCCTGGTTAGTACTTGGATGGGAGACTGCCAAGGAAGCCCGGGGGGGGGGGTCATTACAAGCAATGGCAAACCACCCCCAAACTTCTCTTGCCTCAAAAACCCTAGTTGCCATAAAATGGTTGTGACTTGAAAGCACTTACCCCTTGCATGATCCAATCGAGCAGACCCTCCACTGTTACTTATGGGTTTGCAAGGGGCAGAGGGTGCCAAAGAGCTGATTGTCTCCTGTTCGGATCCTGTGGGAGTGAGTCAGATGAGTAAACTCTGCGCTGCCGCCCCCTTCAGGACTCTGCTCAATTCAAACCACAGGCCCTATTCAAAAAGGAGCCGCTGACCCAGCAGCTTGCAAGGCCAATTCAAGCATTAAATGGGCCAGCTAGCCTTAGTAACCATGGCAGGAGAGAGGGATTTCAACTATGGCAGAGCAAATTTGCTTGCCTTTATTAAGCCCTGTAGGGGGGGAGGGTTTCCTCAAACCACCTGGCTTCCCCCCCCCCCATTCCAGCTATGCCAGTAAGGCAGGTGCCGTGGGAAGGTGTGTCAGCAAGACTTAGGGCCACCTCTGACTGTCCCCACCTGCTCCTGGGGTTAAGTCCCAGTGAGGCAGCAGCCACAACAAAGAAGTGGTTTTTTTCCCCCCTGGCTTTGCTTCCCTTCCTGAAGATGCTGGTACCCAGTGTTCCCTCTAAGCTGAGTTAGTGTGAGCTAGCTCACAGTTTTTTAGCTTCCGGCTCACAGATTTCTGTCTGAGCTCAGGAAGGATGGCTCCAGAGCAAACTAATTTATGCAGTAGCCAAATCACTCGCTCACAACTTTAATGCCAGTAGCTCACAAAGTAGAATTTTTTTGCTCGCAAGACTCCACAGCTTAGGGGGAGCATTGCTGGTACCCGCGCACATTTGCTTGCACGCAGGCAAACAGCCAGGGTATCCTCATTTGTGAAGGAGGGCCCATCGTGCCAAGCGAGTGGACGCCGGCAGTCGTGATGGAAAGCAGGGAGCGGACTGGGGAAATGACAGAGAGAGAGTGTGTGCATGTCGAAGCCAGCAGGGCCAGAAAAGTCATTCCACTAATTAAACTGCACAACGGGAACCCTGCCATGATGGTATAATTATCTAAGTGCTTGTGACAGAAAAAGTGCTGCTTTTAAGAATCCCCTGCTTCCGTGTGCAGAGCAGCGGCTCCTGTGCGAGAAGATGGGAGAGTGGGTGGAAGTCCAGGCCATACCCCACTCTGACAACTGTGCGGGTGAGCTAGAAATCTGTACCTCTCTTCCATTGTGGAATACAAGACAGCACAGTGGGGGTGTCCCCGGGACATCTCCTGTCCAGGCACGGCCCAGACCACACGCTGTGCAGCTTCTGCATGGCTGCATCATTAGTTCGTTATTAAACATTCATGCCCTGTAAAGTTCAAAGCCGCTTCCCCCCAGTAACAGATTAAAATGCGATGTCATCAATACAAAATTAAAGTCAATTAAGCGTTAAAGAATCTGCCTTCTGGAAAACTGTATCAGCAGGCGTGCCGTTAATCACCAAAATGTACGTATTAAAAAAATCCAAAGGTTTTTGAGGAATGCACAGCCCGCATAGGCCAGACCGGCCTGAGCTTGTCAGAGCTTGGGAGCTAAGCAGGGTCAGTCATGGCTGCAAGACCACTGTGGAAGACCAGGGTTTTTATACATTCAACTTGATATTCAACTGCTCTGCAGGGGAAGGCACCGGCAAACTACCTCTGCTCACCTCTTGCCTTGAAAACCCCAAGTGGGGTTGGCCATGAGTTGGATGCGACTTGGTGACAATTATCAGTATTTCTGAGGGAATGAGCCGTCAGTGGCCATGATGACTAAATAGAGCTTCCATGTTGAGAGGCAGTAATCCTTTGAATGTCAATGCTGAGGGGCAACAACAGGAGACAGTCTTGGCTTCATGTTCTGCCTGTAGGCCTTCTGGGGGGCATCAGGTGGGTCACTGTAAAACTGGCTGGCAGACTGCATCCACCATAGCTCTGATCCAGTATAGTTGCTCTTAACGTTCTTAACAGCCACAAGAAAGTATGCCTTGCTCTGCAGACCTCCGCGAAGAGGCCGTGCCATAAAATGGGGATCAGTCGTGATAGTCTGACCCACAATCAAACAGTCATAAGACCTATAAAGAATGCTGTTTATGTATTTCAATCTAAAGCACTACAACATAATACACAACTAAAAAAAAAATCTTTGAACCAAGGTACATAATCAACGTCGTCTCCGGATTACTTAACAACGTTTCAAAAAATGGATCTTCTTCAGGAGATATTATAATGGTGCCAAAGCTCTCTGTTTCATAAATGTTAGACAACAAGTCTTCAGAATATAAAATTCAGATAGGACGCTGATCTCAAACATTCAGGCTCAAAATATGCTGCTATGTTTCTTCTGGACCCCGGGCTGAGAGCTTTGGCACCATTATAATATCTCCTGAAGAAGATCCATTTTTTGAAACGTTGTTAAGTAATCCGGAGACAACGTTGATTATGTACCTTGGTTCAAAGATTTTCTTTTGAGTTGTGTATTATGTTGTAGTGCTTTAGATTGAAATACATAAACAGCATTCTTTATAGGTCTTATGACTGTTTGATTGTGGGTCAGACTATCACGACTGTTGGCTTTATACTTGTTTAACTGATTGGGTCGTGTGTGTCCAGGTTTTTTTTTATAAAATGGGGATCGCCATCATGAAAGAACTCAGTTCGGTTGAAGAGGACCTCACCTGGCGAATACACTGAACACTCCATAGCAATTACTGTGTGGACCAGAGATGACGAGTGGGTGGATAGACCATAAACCTTCTATCCAAAAGCTTCTCTCATATGCCAGATATTTTGTAAATTATAGGTTGGCGTGAAGTGAGGACAAGTTCACACATGCATAACACCATGTTGTGCTGAATAGGGGTGGAGGTCCACTGCTTTTTAACTTGTTCATTAATGATTTGGAGTTGGGAGTAAGCAGTGAAGTGGCTAAATTTGCGGATGATACGAAGTTGTTCAGGGTGGTGAAAACCAGTGAGGATTGTGAGGCACTCCAAAGGGATCTGTCAAGGATGGGCAAGTGGGCGTCAACATGGCAAATGGGGTTCAGTGTGGCCAAGTGCAAGGTGATGCACATTGGAGCCAAAAATCCTAAATATAAATATACCTTGATGGGGTCTGAACTGGCAGAGGCTGATCAAGAGAGAGATCTTGGAGTTGTAGTAGATAACTCACTGAAAATGTCGAGACAATGTGTGACTGCAATAAAGAAGGCCAATGCTATGCTGGGGATTATTAGGAAGGGTATTGAAAACAGATCAGCCAATATCATAATGCCCCTATATAAATAAATGGTGCGACCTCATTTGGAATACTGTGTACAGTTCTGGTCACCACACCTTAAAAAGGATATTATAGCTTTGGAAAAAGTGCAGAAAAGGGCAACTAGAATGATAAAAGGGTTGGAACACTTTCCCTATGAAGAAAGGTTAAAGCGCTTAGGGCTCTTTAGCTTGGAGAAAAGACGACTGAGGGGTGACATGATCAAGGTTTATAAGATTATGCATGGGATAGAGCAGGTAGAGAAAGAGGTACTTTTCTCCCTTGCTCACAATACAAGAACTCGTGGGCACTCCATGAAATTGCTGAGCGGTCGGGTTAGAACGGATAAAAGGAAGTACTTCTTCACCCAAAGAGTGATTAACACTTGGAATTCACTGCCACAGGAAGTGGTGGCGGCTACAAGCATGGACGGCTTCAAAAGGGAATTAGATAAGCATATGGAGCAGAGGTCCATCAGTGGCTATTAGCCACAAGGTATAGATAGGGGCTCTGGGGCAAGTGATGCTCTGTCTTCTTGGTCCTTGGGGGGGGGTCAACAGTGGGAGGGCTTCTCCCCCCTATACCTTCAAGAGGAGAGCATTTAGGCAGGGGCAGCTTCTCACCCCTTGCACAACAAACTGCACCAATCTAGAGATCCCAAACATGTGTTAGTAGTATAGGTACCTTAGCCTTCTTTCCTCCCCACTCCCCCCCCACCGTGCAAGTTGTGGTTTGAATCAATCATTGCAGATGTACCACCAGATTGCAGTGGAGGAAATCGCTTCCGACATCCTGCTTTTCGACAGAGTTCAAAGGGAGTGAGCGCTAAAAGAACAGCGAGCCCCCCTAATCTGTGCTTCAGCCCCACCATCTGCAACATGCGGCTGATCTGGTTGATCTGGCCAGATTATGGAGATCATGTCTAATAGGGAGGCTTTTTTGGACATTTGAAACTTTGCTCTGTAAACACTAAATATTACCAAGGGTAATCAAGAGATGTTCATGATGGTCTCATTTAGAGACCAGTGCCGAAGACTGAGGTGCTCTACCTATGCTCTGAACTCATAACTGGTGAACAGATCCCCAACACTGAGCTTTGGCTAATGAAGGGTGAGACGGTCCCAATCCATGCTCAGATGCGCTTATATGACCCTGGCTCCTTACAGCGGCCATGGCTCACCCCTGAATTCAAGTCAAAGCATGAAGTTGGTGGCGGGGAAGAGAACAGATGGCCATCTAGATCACAACCAGAGAAAACACACAAAAAGTGGTAGGCCTGGCCAGTATGATTAGTAGAAATACCGGCTGTACTGCTGCAGACTTCTGGAAGGAAAGACTGGGAAACGTTGCCAAGAGGGAGGGAGGGAGGCCAGTTTTGCAGGCCTAACTGCTGTCGCCGGCATATGAACATGAAAACTGGCAAAGGACAAAATGTGGTTTCTGTGGAAAGGCACACAGAGCCTCCGTGGCCTTTAATCCCGGGCCAAACCCTTGAAACCAGCTATAAATAGTCTCTCCTTAACTTGGGGATGGAACTAGCCCAAGACATTTTTAAACTGGGGCAGAAGGAACCAGGTGGCACCCCAACATCCGTCACCAATCAACACGGAACACAATTCGCCAAGTCTCTTGAAAAAGCTCTTCTGAATGAAAAGAGCATGTGGTTGTGGTCAGAAGGCTAGACTAAGACCTGAGAGACCCGAGTTTGAATCCTGACCCTAGCAGCACACCTGCCAACATTGGGTCAGGCTCTTCTCCAGCCGCAACTGCCCCACATGGTTGTTGTGGGGATAAAATAGGAGAGGGGAAAGCCACGTACGTTGTTCCTTTTCTTGGAGCCAGGTATATAAATTAATAGACAACACAGAAGCAATGCTCCCTCTAAGCTGTGGAGTTTTGTGAGCAAAAATTCTACTTTGTGAGCTACTGGCATGAAAGTTGTGAGCGAGCAGTTTGGCTGCTGCATAACTTAGTTTGCTCTGGAGCCATCCTTCCAGAGCTAAAACAAAAATGTGTGAGCCAGAGGCTAAAGAACTGTGAGCTAGCTCACACTAACTCAGCTCAGAGGGAACACTGCATAGAAGACAAAAGTTCTCACATTATTTAGAGTGCAGGTCCCCAGTATTACAGAACATTGTTAACCCTTCTAAAACACAAGGGCAATTTTCCAAAAAACATATGCAGGCATGCGCCATACAGATTCTGAGTTTTATTCGACACATTTTGAACCCGTTGGCATCAAAAGTTGCATGGGGCTGTAGAAGATTCAGAGGGATATAAGAATCTTTTCAATTTATGAAAAGTTAGAGGGACCCATCCCCATAAAACATTAGGACTTTAATTTCATCGAAAGCAAAAAAGGCAGGATATAAATTCACTACAATAAAATGCCTTCCCCTCATCCACTTTTCACCGAATGCTGCTTCTACCAGAATGGCAGGCATTTTAAAAAAATTATTTCCATCATTTATACCCCACTTTTCACCCCAATGGAGACCCAAAGCAGTTGACAACATTATCCTTGTGAGGTAGGTTAGACTGAGAGGGTGTGACTTGCTGTGCGGCAAAGCTCCCCCTGGCCTCCTCAAAGGGTTAGTGTGAATAATAAGGGGTCTAGTTCATCCTGTAGATACTAATGGGTCTCTTGGCCTGTTATCATCTTCAAGGCCGGAGATGGAGGTGGTGATATTAGCTTCTTGTGAGAACCTGCTGCCTGTATGACAGGGACAGGAGAGCTGGGGTTGATGAGACAATCTTCTAGAGGCTTCTTTGGAAAGTATATCCTGATTGGATGTCACCCTGATGTTGCTGGGCCAAAAACTAAAATTTAGCTAAGGCCCAAAGGAAGAGTGGACTGATGGGCTGAAGGCCTGAACTATAAGAACCTAAGAGAAGCCAATGTTGGATCAGGCCAATGGCCCATCCAGTCCAACACTCTGTGTCACACAGTGGCCAAAACCCAGGTGCCATCAGGGGGTCCAGCAGCAGGGCCTATGTTCTGCTTGAATTGCGATTGGCAGCAGCATAGAGAAATTCCTGAGCTTTGGCCTGTGTGACTTCGGAACTTAAGGTCTGCGCTGTAGCGCACGCTCTGAAAGTGTTATAACGGTTGAGCTAGTATTTCTTATTTTCTTGCTGTATGGTTTCTAGAGTAATAGAGTTGCTGTTTAAGAAGTTCTCCTAGTGGACTGAACCTACAATAAACTTTATAAATCTTTTTAAAATAAACAACACTCTGGTTACTTGTGTGCAACTACCCTGGGAACCCACAGGGTTTTGACCTTGTGGTCTCTGGCACTTGCCCAAGGTCACCCAGCAAGCTTCCACAGCAGAGTTGGGGTTTGGCCTTGAGTCTCCCAGTTCATAGCCTGAAACACTAACCACTTGACCGGGCTAGCACAAGCGGCACCCTCAAACTACTTTACCGTTTGATGGAGTGCAGTTGGAGGGCTGGTGCTCCTGGAAAAACATGCCAGGTGGGTTAAGAGCTGTTAAGAGGGAGACACATCTGGGCTTTTGCCTACTGAGAGCCAGTTTGGTGCAGTGGTTAAGTGTGCGGACTCTAATATGGGAGAACCGGGTTTGAGTCCCCACTCCTCCGCTTGCACCTGCTGATGTGACCTTGGGTCAGTCACAAGCTCTGGCACAGCTGTCCTTGAAAAAGAGCAGTTTGTGTCAGAGCTCTCTCAGCCCCACCCACCTCACAGGGTGTCTGTGGTGGGGAGGGGAAGGGAAAGGAGTTTGTAAGCCGCTCTGAGACTCCAAGTGAAGGGCGGGGTATAAATCCAATCTCTTCTTCTTCTTCTACGTACTTTTGCAGAGCTTCTGCTTGGAGGGCAGTCCCGTTTCCAGCACCATGTATTTGCCCACTGCTGTCCTAACGTGGCAGAATCTCTTAACACAAAAACACTTTGCCTTTTGACTACATGGGTCATCTTGTGTGAATGACTGTACACAGTCCAGTGGTGTGCAGACCATGCAGGTGCACACACCCACACAAAGGGATCTCTGCCTCTATAGGCCATCAGTGCTAGGTGGGGGAAACAGCTGGGAACCACCCAGGTATGCTGCTTTCACCACCATGACAGAAAGGAAGCAGGATAGAAAGGTAACAAACAAGACTTGAGGGTTGACATTGTGTGCCCTCCCCATGGGCACCCTTCGTACAGGTTACGTACTATTTCTGGGCCACCGAAGCATCTTTTTCAGATGATGGCGGTACTGCTCCAAACACACCCCTCTTGGAAGGAAAAGGACTTATACAGCATATATTTAAGAGGTGAGGGCTGAAGGCTTTTTTTTTTTTCAGAGGAGCTTAACATGGCATTTGGGAGAAATCCAAAAGAAGGCCTCACTGGAGGGAATGTTTCGGAGTCTAAAAGCGGCGGTGGGAGGGGGGGGAGGTTGACCTGTTTTTCTGTCCAGCCTTTGATGCTGATCTGGGGCAACAAGGCATGACAGAGTAGTGGGCTGTTGAAAAAAAATCTCCAGGCTGTCTGCCCCCATCAGCTCAGAAGGATCTAAGTGCCGGTGATGCCTAAAGGTAAATTCCTGGAGTAAGGAGGATTTGTCAGCAGCATTTGATCTCGGTTGTGTAGCATCTTACAAAATGGAAATCCAAGATGCACCCCCCCCCCAAGATATGGAAAGTTGGGCAATTTTAGTTTATTGCAGACATCCAAAGAAAACAAGGTGGAATTTGAGACATCTGAAATACTGTGCAGTCTGGAAGAAGAAATATTGCAAACTCATATTGTTTACACGAAACATGGTTGGAGCTGATACATCAGCTCACAGAGGCAGTGTACTGGCAGACCAGAGAACTGGATTCTGCCTGAGACCAAAGATTGTGAGACACAATACATTTTTCCAACTCTGCAGAATCTGCCCACCTCTAAACTGGTCTTCTCAGGACCAAGGAAGGAGCCATGGCTCAATGGCAGAACATCAGCTTGGCGTACAGAAGATCTCAGGTTTAATCCCCGGCACCTCCAGTTGAAAGGACCAGGCAGTAGGTGATCTGAAAGACCTCCCCCTGAGACCCTGGAGAGCCACTGCCAGTCTGAGTATTATTATTAATTGGATTTATCAATTGCCCTATCCTAGGTCACACTGAGCTCTGGGCAATGTACAAGGGGCAAAGTGCCATAAAACAAGATACAAATTTTAAAATACCCATATACAGTTGCTACGAACTAAAACTAAAGTAAAAGGATCCAAGGTGGCAACTTACAAATTTCTGTTCCAATTCCCATTTAGTGGGAAGGGGAGAGGGAACTTAAAACTAAATATGCAGGGGGGAGAGGGGAAGGGTGCCCACCGTGGCCTCCAGTCCCTCAGCAGACAATACTGACGGTGATGGACCTTATACTGATTCAGTATAAGGCAGCTTCATGTGTGTACCTCAGCATGGCTGCAATACCTTTCCCCCCAAAAGGATCAGATATCAGAATCTGTAGTGATTTTTTTAAAAATCACATGAAGAAGAGACCACTTCTTTTTTTAAAAAAATCACCCTCATTTATTATCCTTTTACAAAACCCACACACTGGCAGTAAAAATAACCAGACCCCTCCCCCCTTATTGCAGATATGACCCTAGAGGCAGCAAGTGCTAGGACCCCACCCTTCCCCTCGGCTCAGCGTTATTCATCTTCGCGCACACACCCTCCCCACCCACCCCCGCCCAAGCTTTTCTGTAAACAAGTGTCTCAAGGCTCTGACAGGATTTGCTCGCACATCAGCATTTCTCGCCAAGTGGGGGGGTGGGACCCCAGTAGCAAAGCTTCCAACAACAGATAATATGGGGCACGTCAAGCCCCTGCCCATCTAGAGATCCACCCCCGGAGCATTAACCTAATTCCGCTGCCTTTCAGGGACCCTGTTGTGGGAAGAGGAGAGTCCTTGGGGTACTCGGGAGGAATTTCAACCCCTTCGTTAGGGATGAGAGACCCGTATTGCTTTCCACACTCCCCGTCAGGCACAGCAGGCAACACAGCAGCGCTTGGGGGACGGACACAGTCACGGGCTCCCAGGACAGCCTCCTGTTTGGCTCAAAGGGACTTCCGGGGCCGCTTCAGGAAGGAGAGGGTGTAGTCGCGGGGGGCCGAGGCCTTCTGTTTCTTCAGCTGCACCTGGGACTGAGCCGTGAGCTGCAGCTTGATAGCGCTTGAGTTGATCTTGGCGGCCACCAGCAGCTCTTTCATGCCCTTCATCTTCTCGCTCTGGAAGGTGAGGATGGGCCCTTCGGGAGGTGGGCTAGGGCCGCTACTGGGCACCTCCTCCTTCTCCAGAGTGGGCCTGTCTGTACGTTGGCCCGAGCTGGGGCGTCGGCGCTCAGTCACCTTCTTGGGCAGAGGCGGCTCCTCGGGCTTGGACTCGCGGCGGGGACCACGGCGTCGCCCCTCTCGCAGGTCCTCGCTGCCTTGATCGTCGTCATCATTGGCATCTACCTCTCGGCTCACCAGGGTCACCTTCTGTCGCACCTGAGAAAAGAAGAAGAGGAGATTGGATTTATACCCACCCTTCACTATCCGAAGGAGTCTCAGAGCAGCTTACAATCTCCTTTCCTTTTCCCTTCCCACAACAGACACCCTGTGAGGTAGGTGGGGCTGAGAGAGCTCTTTTGAGAACTGCTCCTGAGAGAACTGCTCTCAGAGAACTTGTAAATGACCCAAGGTCACACCAGCAGCTGCACATGGAGGACTGGGGAATCAAACCCGGTTCTCCTAGATTAGAGTCCACGCTCCTAATCACTACACCAAACTGGCTCAAAAGGGAGAGAGGATATGATTCATACACAGGACGTTAACCCTCAAAACGAATCCTTGCCTGCCCAAAACCAGCACTTAGGTTAAGCACTTGCATTGACTGTCTGCAGAGTTACAGGACTATTTAAACCTGTTCTAAATACTGAGGGAAGAGAGTGTCAGTCATAGAATGCTGACGATCAGTGCAACTTCTGCAAGAGCAGTGAGAAGCCACTTCAAGTGGAAGGAAAAGCTCAGTGATACTTGGTATAGGCACAAGGAAGATTGTGTGCTACTAGAAGGAAGTGGGAATGGGGTGCTAAGAGGACAGAGAGCCAAAAAGAGTTGGTTTTATACCCCACCCTTCACTATCCGAAGGAGTCTCAGAGCAGCTTATAATTGCCTTTCCTTTCCTCTCCCTACAACAGACACCCTGTGAGGTAGGTGGGCCTGAGAGAGCTCTGAGAGAACTGCTCTGTGACTGACCCAAGGTCACCCAGCTGGCTTCATGCGGAGGACTGGGGAATCCAACCCTGGTTCTGCAGATTAGAGTCTGCCGCTCTTAACCACTACACCAAGCCAAGAGTTAGGGAAGC
Source organism: Gekko japonicus (assembly GCF_001447785.1). Lineage (NCBI taxonomy): Eukaryota > Metazoa > Chordata > Lepidosauria > Squamata > Gekkonidae > Gekko > Gekko japonicus. The sequence continues at coordinate 728,365 of NW_015174283.1, read as the reverse complement.
AGCTGCATTTTACTCAATGAGCAGAAGCCACTATAAAATCTGGTCTGCCGGTCTCCAGTCTTTTTAGTGCCTCTTAAGTGCTTTGCATTTCCTCTGGCAGTGGGTTTCACAAACCCTCCTGGGTTTGACCCAGGGCTTCCCGCAACCCACCCAAGCTTACAAACCTCTGAAGATTTAACTCCGAAACTAACACCTCTCTTCAACTATCCGGATTACCCCAGCCACCCTACCCTGGTATCCCAGATCTGCTTGAATCCAACTATAGTGGATCTTTACTTCCAATCAATAACTGCACTCCCCACTAAATATCATCAGACTTTGATGATCCCCTGCCATACAGCAATGTACCCAAGCTCACAAGGCACTGCTGGCTTGTAGACCCCTGAAAGTGATTCAATACCAGCCCTCCCCACCTCTGATGCACACATGCCTGATCTGTCTGACCTTCGAAGCCCCGTTCCACCCATCACTCACCGTCCCTTCAAAACGACTCAGGGACTGCACCAAGAAAGTGGCCCAGCCCACGTGGAGGACAGGCGTGGGGCTGCCCTCTTCCCATTTGCAGATTCCATCGTAGAAACGCAGGAGGTGAGCAAAACACTCGGGGTCCTGTACAGCTGAGCCGCCGGCCTGGGATGGAGAAGCCTAGGAGAGAAGGCAGGGGTGGGGTCAGCTTGCTCTGTACACATTGCTCATGCTGGCTGGGTCTCCCAAACTTGGGTATTAAGTCATTCATACCCTGCACAAAGGGTCCCCCGCGTGCTACAATATTCACTCAGAATAAAACCAGAAAACAGCAATACAGAGGAGACAATGAAAACCACCAACCGATGTTAAAAACGGCAATTAAAAAAATCAGAGAATGAAAGAACTGTCAGACTCAAAGAATCAGTCTAAGGGAAGAAAAAATAAAATGTCGAAAAGATATCGTCTGCACACCTCTTTTATATTCCCCTGCAACATAGCCATAGACAGTTTTCACTCTAACTCACAGGCTCCTCTCCTATCTATGCAGCCACCGAGTTTGGTTGATTCTTCCTTTTCATCTTCTGCCTCTCCGAATCCAGTTGCAAGACTCTTCCATGGGTTCTGATTACCCCCGTCTGACCTCTTGGAACTTTCTCTTTACTCATGGATTCAAAATATGTTTCTGCTCAAGACATCTTTCTCCAGCAACCAACAACATTGTACATCCTCCCGTTCAAGCTCCGATTCACAGTTTACAGCTCTCCACTGGCCTGTATCCCACACTCTTCTCTTGCATTCTACTTTGCACAAGGCCGGCCTTTTTTTCTTACAGGAAAGGGAAAGCGTTTCAGTGGTAGAGCATCTGCTTTTGCATGCAGAAGATCCCAGGCTTGTCTAGCCTGAAGGATCAGGTGATGTGACAGAGTTCTACCTGCGTCCCTGGAGAGCCGCTGCCGGTCAGAGTAGACAATACTGACCTTGACAGACTAACGGGGTCTGACTCACTGGAAGGCAGCTTCGTGTGTCCACACTTCCATGCTTGGGTCACGCACACGTCCGGAGGAATGAGGTGGTAAAATGGACTGCACCACTTCAGTCTTGCAGGTGGAGGATCGGATTTTAGAACCACTTCCCTGTGTTTAAAAAAACCCACCCCGGCCAATAGAAAACCAGCTCTGTGAGCCAAGAGAAGGGCAGAACCTTTCTCCCCACTGTTCTCCTTTTCTGTTTATAAACGGGTCTCTCTCTTTTTTAAAAAAATACAAAGCGACATTCAGAACTGGAATTCGCCACCTGCAATCTGAAGCGGGACAGCCCATTTTACCACCTCTGCATTCTGCCGCTTCATTGCCACCTCATTCTCCTGCATGTGTCAACCAACGCTTTTCCTGCCACACGGTTTCCTGTGCCAGGCCAGGCCTGCATTCCCCCTCCCCCCACAAGTGCCGTGTGCGCGAAGTCTCGCTTGTAACTCCCAGAATTCCTCTGCCCCAGTCTACTACTCAGAGTCAGCTAGTTTTTGCTATCTGCTGTAGACTGCAGGACTTCTGGGTAGGGACCGTGTTTCTTCCATGTTCTTTCCAAAACCTCGCACAAAGCACGGATCAAAAAGCCCGTCAAACCCAAATGCAGCTTCTCCCCCATTTCTGGGCACCAGCAGGCACAGCCACGTCCATTCCAGGCCGCCATCCCCCTGCCCCCTTACCTCTCCTCTCTCGCCACTCCCCTTCTCCTCCGCCGAGTCAGCAAGGCTGGCCACCTCTTTCAGCAAGTTAGGAATGACATCGTTGGCCACGTCAAAGAATTCCTTGTAGATTTCTTCGTCCTCCCGGCAGTAGTTATAACTAGAGAAGGGAGGAAGAGGGTGTTTGAATGTGGGAGAGCTCCCACGTGCATGACTGAGCACTGTTTTATGGACGAGAGCTCTTAAGTCTAACGCAATGGGCAGAGATCAACAAGAACCATACAAAGGGTAAGTCTATTTTGACCAAGCTCTTCCACAGTGCCATGCCCAAAAGGGCAAATCTTTCATCAAATGGAAAGTTATACTGGCTATTTCCCCCCAGTATCTCCAGTACCCTTTAATCTTGTGTTCCTCGGCACAGTTCTCACAACTGACTGCCACTAGAGCAGGGGTGGCCAAACTTGCTTAACATAAGAGCCACATAGAATTTATTTATTTTATTTTATTTCATTTATATCCCGCCCTCCCCGCACGCGGGCTCAGGGTGGCTCACAACATGAGGTGTAATACAGCACCACAGATAAAACAAGTAAGGCACTCAGTGCAATAAATATAGTTAAAACAGTTAAAACACAGTGGGTACTCCCAAGGATCCGTCGTGACTAACATACTCGCTCTCCATTGCACATCAGATGGGGCCAAGGAGGGGGATGCTGTGGGTCACAGTGTTCAAGGTGGCCAATCGGCCCGACCCAGCGGTGCTGCTCGCAGTCGCCCGTTGGTGGTGGTGGCGGCGGCGGCTCGTATTCGAAAGCCTGGCGGAAGAGCTCCGTCTTACAGGCCCTGCGGAACTGTAACAGGTCCCGCAGGGCCCTGATCTCCTCCGGGAGCTCATTCCACCAGATAGGAGCTGCCACCGAAAAGGACCTGGCCCTTGTGGCAGCAACCAAACCCAAAAGACAGACCTCCCAGTATCCAAACTCCAAAGACAACAAAACTGGGGTCAATATCAGTCCAATAATACACTCTTAAACATTAGTTATGTATGCTAATACAATTACTTTTATACTTGATTATAGTATCTAAGTATACAAAATATTCACAAGGTATACAACCTAATCCTACAATATCTTAATGTTATACAATAACACGGTAATACAACAAAATATCAATTGCTGCCAACAGCCAGAAGATACTAGTGGAATTCCAAAACATGTGCTGTTAACAGTCAAAAGAATGTAGAGCTTCTTGACAAAGCAGCCGGCTTTAGGGCCCGGGGTCACTAAACGGTGCCGTGACCCCGACCGAAGTGCTCTTTGGGGCCTGTGTGGGGAAAGGCGGTCCCCTCAGGTCATGAATAAATGTCAGTTGCTTTCTTTCTCTGTTCCCCCCCTGCCTCAAGCCTACCCAGGAAGGGGAACACTGGCTGGGGAAGGGAAGACCAATCGGGGAGGCACGCCCTCCCCTTCGCTTCCCTAGCTGCCCTGCTGGGAGCTGCACAATATGTGTGAAAAGAGCCACATGTGGCTCCCGAGCCACAGTTTGGCCACCCCTGCCCTGGAGGACTCTTCCAGGCTTTTTTAAAAACAGGTAATTGACATATTACACAAAGCTTAGTCTACTATGACATGTCAATTACCAATTTTAAGCTATAGTGATATGTCAATTACCAATTTCTTCCAGAGCTTCTACATCTTCTGGGGTGTAGGGAGAAAACGGCAGCTGCAGAGAGCTGAGGAAAAGAAAATGGCACCAATATGGGTGGAATCTTCAAAAACGTACAATTTTCCATCACTTGGCTGTGAAATAGATTTAAGACCGTGGTCTTTCCAAGTAGATGATATCAAAACAGGTTTGGGAAAGATCACTGCAGAAAAGTGGGGAGAGAAACTGGATGCCATTGTTCTACGCATTCTCCAAAAAACCAAACAAACCCTACTCCTGTTTAGACATGAATCCTCTGTGTGGAAGCAGCCCCTGATTCCTAACTCTTCCGCCACCTTATCTGCTTGGACAGTGTTCCTGGCACAGAACCAGTTGGTCACAGCCAAGTGGAATAAAGAGAGGGTGAAATTTCTGTCTGTGGAGATGACACTCACTCTTGGATCACAGTGGCGGAGTCAGCCCAGGCCTCCAGCGCCTCCTTGACATTTTTGTTACGACAGTGGTAGCCTGCAAGGTACATGTATGGGTAGATATGTTCGTTGTTGTAGTACTGCTTGGCAGAGTTGATCCCCTGCAGGAAGAGGACAGGAGACAGAAGGGACTTGAGGCAGAGTGGGATTAGATCCAGACATTTTTAGGATCAGTTGATGACAGGTATTGGGGGGGGGGGGAATTAAGAAAAAAGATGATCAAGTAGCCTTTTCACAGAAGGACACAAGAGCATGTAATTTAACCCACACAACTAAGAAGCCAATTCACAGAATCATAGAGTTGGACGGGACCTCCAGGGTCATCTAGTCCAGCCCCCTGCGCGATGCAGGAAATTCACAAATACCCACCCCCCAGCATAGTCAGAACATGGTGAAGCAATCACATGTAGTCCATGAGGATCTCTTGCCATGTGGGGCAGCCGATTATACCATTGCTACTAGTTTGGGTAGAACGTCCCAGTTCAGCCCCAAATGCCAGGTAAGAGGCTCCTGTGCTAAGTACCCCTCATCAGTTTAAAGAAAATGCTCTCATTGTTCAGGAAGCCCAACTGGAAAGGGATGAAGCCGAGGGATGCAGACAGAGCCCAAGTCCCATCCACAAAGATCTTCTGTGGCCACTGCAATATTCTGCCTGTTCTCACAGACAGAACGCAATGAGCAGTTCTTCGGAACAGAGCGATACCTTGTGGTAGAGGAAGAGGGGGTCGGGTCGGCCAGGAGTGGGTTCTAGCTCCTCCAGGTCAGCCAGATTCCCCAGAGCCATCGGGTACCTGTGATGGGAGATGAAGGGTTGAGACAGCGAGTGGAAAGCAGCTGCTGATCTTAACAGAGAATTCTTTCTCAGCCATGGCTATTGCCAACTTCAAGACCAAGAGGATTAGGATAGTCCTGGAACAGTTATGAATAACTTGATATGGTTCATGCACATTTTAGACAAATCATATTATTTGATGGAGTCGTTGGGGATATACCAGTTTCCTGCTGGGGAAAAAATATCACCTTTTAAGCATTCAGAGCCAGTTTGGTCTATTGGTGACAGTACTGCACTAGGATCTGGGAGACTCAGGTTTGAACCCCCACTCTGCCATGGAAGTTTGCTGGATGACCTTGGGCCAGTCACATGCTCTCTGTGTAAACTGGGGTGGTGGTAGAAACTGCCGTCAAATCACAGACGACTTATGGTAACCACATAGGGTTTTCCATTATGGGTTTTTATTATGGTTTTTAACTTAATCTAAATTATCTATTGTTTTTATTTTGTTGTAAACCGCCCTGAGCCCTGCTTGCAGGGAAGGGTGGTCTAAAAGTCTAAATTAATAAATAATAAATAAATAAGGCAAGGGAAAACAGTGATGGTTTGCCATTGCCTGCCTCTACATAGCAACCCTGGTATTCCTTGGTGGTCTCCCATCCAAATACTAACCAGGGCCAACCCTGCTTAGCTTTTGACATCTAACAAGATCAAGCTAGCCTGGGCCCTCCGGGTTAGGGCCAGTGTAACCTACCTCACAGGGTTGTGAAGATAAAATTGAGGAGAGGAGATTGATGTGAGGTGTGCTGGGTTTGGTGTAGTGGTGAAGTGTATGGACTCTAATCTGGGAAAACCGGGTTTGATTCCCCCACTCCTCCACTCGCAGCTTCTGGATGACCTTGGGCAAGCCACAGTTCTGTCAGAGCTGTTCTCTCATGGACAGTTCTGGAAAGAGCTCTCTCAGCCCCACCTACCTCACAGGGTGTCTGTTGTGGGGAGGGGGAAGGGAAAGGAGTTTGTAAGCCACTCTGAGACTCCGAGTGAAAGGGGGGGGGGTTATAAATCCAACCTCTTCTTCTTCCCCATTTGGGGAGAAAGGTGGGGTATGAATGAAGTAAACAAATCCATTTAGTCATGCCAGTTCACAGATGGAACGTCACGCAAGTGAATGCACAGGAGGATGGCTTATCGTGAGCCAGGCCACTGGTCAGTTGAGGACAGTACTGTCTGCTGTGACTGGCAGCAGCTCTCCAGGGTCATAGGGGAAGAAGGTCTCTTACTGACCCACAGCCCCACTCCGAGGTGGCAACGTCCGTGTACAAGGTCTCATGGGTGGTAAGGATGTTGTTGCCTGAAGGCAGAAGAGTCTAAAAACTAGCATAGTTTCTAGCATGTTGCATAACTTTAGAGAGGCTGTCCCCCCCCTCCCCCTTCTGGGGTGGTAACATTTGGAAGGAGCGGCTGGTTTAAGCCAAGTCCACCCCCTCCATCATCTGACAGTGAGACAGCCAAGGACTAGAACACAAACACACAGATCAGCCTTCCCTGTGAATACGAGAAGAGCTGGCATGAACCAGGAGCTGTTGCCGAAATAACTGCTAGCAAGAAGGTGACCGCGGGTGGAGACAGGCCTCCTCCAGAATACTGACCTCTCCAGATGGCCCAGATCAAAGAGAACCCACAGCAACTTCTGCAAAGGATGGAGATAGAGGACGTGAGAATAGCCATGTTCGATCAGACAAAGGGGCCCATCTCATCCCACATCCTGTTTCACACAGTGGCCAACTGGATCCCCCCCCCCCCCGGGCCCCCAGCAAATAGTAATCAGAGAGTTAAAATTCTTGAAGATGGAGGTTCTATTTAGTCATTGTACTTAATCTTTTTTTGTTTGTGGTAATAAATTTCTTTTTTGGTGGTTGTAGATTTTCTGGGCTCATTAAGCCCCGGAGAGCTTTGCACTCTTCTGATCAACATCTCCTAGTGTCCCCTGGCCCGAGGGACGTCCGCTTAGCCTCAACCAGGGCGAGAGCACTGAGATCAGGGCCCTGTGGGACTTGCTACCATTCCACAAGACCTGTAAAGTAGAGCTGTTCCGCCAGGCTGAGAAGGTGGGTGTCCAATAAAATCTTGCTTCCCCCTCCTACCAGTTTGGTGCAGTGGTTAAGTGTGCGGATTCTAATCTGGGAGAACCGGGTTTGATTCCCCACTCCTCCACTTGCAGCTGCTGGATGACCTTGGGCAAGCCATAGTTCTGTCAGAGCTGTTCTCTCAAGGACAGTTCTGTCAAGAGCTCTCTCAGCCCCACCTACCTCACAGGGTGTCTGTTGTGAGGAGGGGAAGGGAAAGGAGTTTGTAAGCCGCTCTCAGACTCCGAGTGAAGGGCGGGATATAAATCCAATCTCCTCCTACTACCATTTCTATGTGGCCCAGATTAAGAAGAAGAAAATGGCACCGGCTTGAAATCTAGGCATATAAATAGTGTGACCTGTTTTAGTTTATGCAGTTTTAAACTGTTCTAATAGTTTTGTAAATTATATTTGATATGTACTGACATTTTTATGATGTCTTAGATTTTGTTCTGTGATTTGCCCTGAGCCTGCTTGTGGGGAGGGCAGAATATAAATTGAAATACATAAATAAATAAACTAACTAACTAACTAAATAAATAACTAAATGGAGCTGCGGTGGTTCAAGCGGTTAAGACGCTGAACTGCAGGCTGTGGAAGGTCAGTAGTTCAGCAGTTCAAGACCCGAGTTGCCGCATGACGAAGTGGGCTCCTGTCTCTAGTTCCAGCTCCTGCCAACCTAGCAGTTCAAAAGCAAGAAATTGCAAGTAGATAAATAGGTACCACTTCGGTGGGAAGGTAACAGCGTTCCGTGCGCCTTGGTGTTTAGTCATGCCGGCCACATGACCACGGAAACATCTTCGGACAGCGCTGGCTCTTTGGCTTTGAAATGGAGATGAGCCTCGCAACCCTAGAGTCGGACTCGACTGGCTTTCGAGCAAGGGAACCTTTACCTTTACCTTTAACTAACTAGCTAATACAAGGACATACAGATTTAACAGGCATAAAGGAACCTATATTTGGAGGGGATCTCCCCAAACTTTATGACATTTCATTCCCTCCAAATAATAAGAGGCATCCACTTGTTCAAAAAATATACTCAATAGACAATTGATGGACCTCTTGACTTTTTCCACCCCATCTATAATTTTTTTCTAAACCTGTATTTTGCCCTATTTCCCTTCCCCAAAGGCAAGTGGGAGGAAGGATGACAAGAAGACAGAGGAGGGATATGGGAGCTTTGCCAGACTCATCAGCCCACCTGTTGCAGCTGCAGCAATTCCAGGCTGTCAGTGTGCAGATCTATGGAGGGGTTGATGGCGCACACCATGAACGCCACCTCCATCTGGCGAGTGCAGCGCAGGTAGGAGCCCTTCAGATAAAGCCAGCTCTGCAAAAAAGGGGGGGGGGACAGAGAAGGACATTTTCAGGTGAAAAATCCAGGACTTCAGTGCATGCTTGCCTACCTCTCTCCAATGATGAATTGTGGGAATTTCAGACACCATGGAAGACGGGGATGGTAACAAAAATAACATTACAGAGAACATATTTCATATGTCTAAAAGCACTTCACATACGTTCTTTCAGGAACCTTTGCAAGCAGCCCTGTGAGGTAGGCGAGAGGATTACGTAGGGGGTTTTATGAGCCTTTGAGTACAGAGTGTTTACAGGACCCTCCATTACACTTCTCTCTCCAAATTGTTTCAGCATTCCCTACCCCCAGTTATGGCTCTATTCTGCCCTGCCCCGTTTGCACCTACCTTCATACTGCAGGCAAGGGAGAAGGACCAAGAGAAAAGAGGCGTGCCTGATGGCAACGTCACAGCACAGGTGAGATTCAAGCCAGATGCTTCCTAGGGCTCACCTGCCTTCTGTGCTGCACTAGGTGTTTGCAAAACCCTCAAAGAAGCACACATCCCTCCCCAAGCTAAACTTGGTTACCCGCTCTGCGACGCCAGAGTTGACCGTCTGTCCACGCCGGTCCTCGTTGCCCTTGCCATGCCACGTCACTTCTGCTGTCTGCTCACCGTCCTTGCCAAACACTACCCAGGCGTGGTCCTCGGAAAGCGCCAGGTGCACGTCCAGCAGCCCCAGTGCCTGGCAGGCCCCCACGACAGCAAATGCCACGCCTGAGCTGTCTAGTTTGGTGCCTGAAAAGGAGAAACTGGTGTCAGATAAAAGCGGGCATGACTGGCTAGAGATAAGGAGAGCCACCGACATGACACAACTGCCAGCAAATAGGTGGTTGACTTTTCAAAATATCCCTACATTTCAATATCTCATGGAGTTGCCTTATACTGAATCAGACCCTTGGTCCATCAAAGTCAATATTATCTACTTAGGCTGGCAGTGGCTCTCCAGGGTCTCAGGCAGAGAAAGGTCTTTCACATCACCTACTGTAAGACCCTTTTAATAGTTTTTTTCCCCAGGGACTGAACCTGGGACCTTCGGCATGCCAAGCAGATGCTCTACCACTGAGCCACTGCCCCTCCCATCTCCACAATGGGAGGCCACAAAACGGCAGCACAGGAACCCCTCGAGAGAGCGGGAAGCCTCACCTGTAATGAAGCTGAACAGGGACTGGATGTGTGCCCGGTCCTTGAAATAGGAGCGGCTCAGGCTGTTCCAGATGACGTCCGAGACTTTCTTAACCAGCTCCCGGGAGGAGTAACCGTCAGGACGGGGATAGAGTGAGAGATCGACAGCCCCGCGGATTTGGGCTGTGAAACGGGCGTGCAGAGCACCAACAATGCTCAGGTCGGCCACTGGGAAGTAAGTCAAGCTGTCAGGGCCCTGGGCCGGCTCAAAACTGATGCCTGGTACATTGGTGGGTAAGACGCGGTTGACAGCCAGGAAGTGCTCCACAAAGCCCAAGACTAAGGAGAGAAGCACCAGGTCTGGTTGTTCCCGGCGAAGCTCCAGCTCAAAAAGGCGCACCACATCTGGGACTGAGCGTAGGGGAAACAGTGCCTTTTGAGCACCTTTCAGCCCCATGGCAAAAGACAGCTCTGCATGGGAGAACGTGAAAAGGGTCACATACAGTGGAAGAATTTCATCATTCTCACTCTATCAGGCAAACAGTGAAAACAGACAGACAATCAAAATGTGGGAAAAGAAGTGGTTAGTGTCACAATTTAGAAAGCTCCACCACAACTTGTTTCTGCCTAGGAACATCCCGAAGAGCCAGGAAAGAAACTTTGCTGAAGGTGTGCGGCTAGAGAACTCACATCAGAGGTCTGACACACCTGAGGTAATACAGACACTTGTTGTAACTGGATATTATAAACTTACTGCTCAAATCTCAGCATGGCCATAAACCCTATAGGGTGTCTAAAGCAAGCATTTATTTATTTCTGCTTCTATTCTTCTCCTCATAGCATAGGCATAACGTCAGCCTACCTTACAGGGCTGTTTGAGGGTTGGCAACTCTGGCTTGGGAAATTCCTAGAGGTTTCCAAGCAGTGCCTAAGGAAGGCAGAGTCTGGAGACAGAACTCAATGAGAATGTGACACCACACCTTATGATAGCACATCCAGGTCAAAGGTCAGTTCTCCTTCCTATGGTGTTACTTCCTCCCACCAAAATTTAGATTTTAAATTTATCACTTCTACACCTTTTTCTACCACCTTACATTACTTGTAGGCTCCTCTATGCATGTGGTTTTATGCTGTACTACAAGCCAGAAGAGGGCCTTCTCAGTCATGGCACCAAAGCTCTGGAATTCTCTCCCCAAGGAGATTCATCTGTCCACTTCTGTTGCCTTCTTTTTTTGTTTCATTTGGCATTCTCTCAGTTATAATAAATAAAAAATAGAGTTAGTAACTCTGACTATTTTTCTATTATGCATGCGAACTGCTTCAAGCTCCAAGAACAAACATCTATATGAACTATTTACAAATGTACAATGTTTTGGGGAACTGATTTTTAATTAATACAAGTGTGCCACCTTAAAGAGTGATTCATCATGGTATCAGCTTTTCAGATTCTTGAGTCGTGTCCTCTGTTAGCAGAGAGGAAGACATAGAGGAATGGGTAGGCAGAGCGCAGTAGCAAACGGTAAGGGCAGGAATTGCAAGAGGCCATTCCTATGTAAAGACCATATTAAATACATATGTTCAATGACTTTTCACAACAGCAGTAATTGGTTTCTGCTATTACTGCTGTGAATGCACACTGGATTTACCAGTCTCACAAAAGCTGATACCACAAGGTATCTCTCAGGTACCACAAAGCTTTTTTCTGTTGCAACAGAGTAAACACAGCTATCCCACAGGTTTTTCTGTTAGATGTACAGCAAATACAGAGAGGGAGGTCATCAATAAACCGCAATAAGAACTTCCGAAAAGATGCTTGGTTTCAAATGCCCTCTCCGCCCCCCAATTGCCGCCAAAACAAGGAGGGAGAAAGAATCTGCTCTCCTCCAGCACCACCACTCCCCCCGCCCCCAGCCTGCAACTGAATCTCCCCCTCTGTGCTTCTTTTGAGGAAGGGCTGGGGGGCTGCAAACAAATCCACATTCCTCCCGCCACACCCCCTTCTCAGTCTCACCTCTCCAGCTCTCTAATTTGAATGCGCTGCTACAAAATTTGCAGCCATGCTCAGCGCGCACAGAAACACGGGAGTTGGAGTCTTGCACCTCGGAGGCATGCTGGGAAAATCTTGTCGAGCTTTTGCCATAAATCACTCCCCTTTTCCGGCAAACAGCCAGCCTGGCAGCCGCAAGGCACACTGGGAGTCTTCTAAGTCTTACCAATCGTCACCGCTTACAAGAAAGAATGGAGTTCCCCTGTGCATCCTGGGAATTGTAGTCTTGTCCTTTTTAAAGGTTCTTGAAGAGGTTGGAAGAAAACAGTCGCCGAGGGAGGGGTGAAGTGATTATATTTGCCAATATTTTTTTTCTGTTCCAAAATTTCGAAATTAGTTATTCTGTTGCGGTTGCAGGCCTTTAATGCTTCTGTCTCAGAGCAGAGGGAAACGGCGGAAGCTCGCTGTTTAGTATTGATCAAAGAATGGTCAGACCGTGACACTACGCCCCTAAAGAATCTGCTTTCCACACTTTTTTAAAATTTTGTAATTTGTGGTGAGCTGGAAAGCTTGCATCATGTGGTTGGGCTTAATATGAAAGGTCTTACATGGTTTTTCTTCATGGTTTTGGATTTTGCATGGACCAATATAGCTGTACGACTTTTATCTATTTCAAGGGTACCTAATTTCAGCCAAGACAGAAAAGCGTTTGTCAACAGAATAAAAGCAGACCTCTGTAAAGATTGTATACTCAGAACAAGGTTATTGTTGTTCAGTCGCACAGTTGAGTCCGACTCTTCGCAACCCCCTGGACCAGGTCACGCCAGGCCCTCCTATCTTCTGCTGTCCTCTGAAGTTCACTCAATTTCATGTTTGTTGCATCTATGACAGAACAAGGTAATGCCACCAAATTTGGCTTACACCCTCAATTTATTTCAAACATAGTTAATATACAAAGATTATGAGGTGCTTCCTATTGCTCTTAACCTGCAAGGTAACTATGTTTCTCCTCTGGTATCTGGGGATATTTTAGGTGGACGTGGAGTGGTTTCTAAATTTCTGTAAGAGAAAAAAGAATGGAAGCTATGGACTCTACAGGGAATGCGCTGTAAGGTAACAGGGTGGCAGACAGTACAGTTAAACTAATTGCCTGCTGACATTCCTCAGAGAATGTATGCAAGAGCAGACCTTAACACAATGGTCTGGAGAACCCGCTTTCCCCGCTTTAAAATTTTTTTGTAACATCAAGCCTGATGAAGAGTTCTGGTAAACTGGAAGTTTGGACTGCAGGAAAAGAGCAACATTCAAGTCCAGTAGCATCTTCAAGACCAACAAGGTTTCCTAGGTATAAGCTTTCAAGAGTCAAAGCGCCCTTCCTCAGGTATCTGACAAAGGGAGACTCGACTCTTGGAAACTTATACCTGAAAATCTTGTTGGTCGAAGGTGCTACTGGAATTTGATATATTGTGTGCATTTTCACAAAATAGGCCTGTGTAGTAGGTCATTCCTTCCTTTTACTGAAGGGGAGCTAAGGCTGGGAGATTTCTCAGTGGTCTTCATCCAGACAGTCCATTTCATGGCTTTGTCTCCTCTGAAGGTCAATTACCTCTGTATGGTTGCCGACATGCCTAGAGAGAAATATTCTCTCCGTTGAATAGAGGCTTAATGTGTACAAATGGGCAGCAGAAGCTTTTCGTGGCACAGTGGTAAATAACATCACTTGCTAAATGGCATCCCATTAAGCCTCTACTAGAGGGAGAGGACATTTGTCTCCATGCTAGCTGGCAACCTTAAGAGGAGGGAAGATGACTGATAAGTAGTGTATGATAGTGGTTATCCATCCTGTTCTGCCTGGAGCTGGGAGTCAGAGATATCACATTAGAGCGTGTGACAACACAAGTGCTAGAATCTCCACTATGCATTTATTGCAGGTAGCCGTGCTGGTCCTTTAAAAAAAAAATCCAAAAGAACCAAAGAGTAATGCCAACGGAAACATCACAAATTAATAAGCGGCCTTTAAAGCTCTCCAGAACCTTTATTTCAGTAGGATTTATGTATTTAATTATGTGATCCATTTAAAAAGGTGTTTCCTTCTGTTTTGGGATCCTTCCTGTCTATCTTGGGAATAGTAGGATCCCACCGTACTGCCCTCTTGGATGAGTTCAGAGCACTGACAGATGCATAGATGGAGGCGGCACTTCTGGTGTCAAGCTGGTAAAAGTTTAGAGGTAAAAGAATAGTACTTTGTATTATGCCTAGGGGGAAAGGTTGCACCAGTGCAGCCATAGCAGAATTGATGTTGTACAGGTCCTCTTTAGTCATTGTGATTTTGGCAGTCAAATTATGCATAATGGGAGATTGTGCTATGGACAGTCCTCTCCCAACTTGGTCACCTCACTCAGTAGAGCAACACATATGTTTTCTCTGCATGTGATTAGAAGGTCAGATTTGAGGATATATAATTATCCTGCCAACCTAGCAGTTCGAAAGCAAGAAATTGCAAGTAGATAAATAGGTACCACTTCGGTGGGAAGGTAACAGCGTTCCGTTCGCCTTGGTGTTTAGTCATGCCGGCCACATGACCACGGAAACGTCTTCGTACAGCGCTGGCTCTTCGGCTTGGAAACGGAGATGAGCACCGCAACCCTAGAGTCGGATTCGACTGGCTTTCGAGCAAGGGAACCTTTACCTTTACCTTTAATTACTGCAAGTGACTTGTTTCGGCCATGTCGTGCAGAAGAACTCACTAGAAAAAGCAATTATGCTGGATTGGTTAGTGGCAAAAGGAAACCTGGCTGGCAAAGAACACGGTGGCCAGAAAAGTCGACACCAGCCTGAGCATGGAACAACTCAAAGAAATGCTACAAGACTGGAAAACGTGGAGCGAGCTGGCTCATAGAATCGCCAAGACTTGAACACGACTGAATGGCTAACAACAGTTTATGTATACCAGAGCTACAAAGTACACGCATTGCCCTATTGACATAAAATGTGGGCTACAGGAATCATGGTTATGACCTGGATAGCCCAGGCTAACCTGATCTTATCAGCTCTTGGAAGTTAAGCAGGGTTGGCCATGGTTAGTATTTGGATGGAAGACCACCAAGAAATACCAGAGTTGCTATGCAGAGGAAAGGCAATGGCAAACCACCTCCAAATGTCTCTTGCCTTAAAAATCCTATGGGGTTGCTGTAAGTCAATTGCATTCCTCTCCCCAGAAAAATGGGAATCATGAGAATTGCAGTAGCTGCGCTCATTACATGAGGTTGGTGTGCCAAAATTATTAACAGAGCTGTCCTCATTGTGGCAACACTAGTTAACATTCTTGCCACATTCTGAACTAGCTGTACTTTCGGAACCACCTTCAACAGCAACCCCATAGTCCACTCTGGATGTTAGCAAGTGAGGAATGTGTAGCCGGCAACCCCCACCTCTTTCCATTTGAACAGGTAGGGCAAGTAGTCCTAGCCATCTGATTGCCAACAGGCCTGCAAAAAAATGTTTTGTCCCTTTAATAGAGGCTTTATTTGTAGAAATGAATGATTGAAGTTTTTCATGGCACTTAGTTAATTACTGCCCTCTGGTGAATAATATCCAATTAAGCCTCTGTGGAGTAAAGGAACAGACTTGTAAGCCCCATTGACATGGGTTCTACTTGAAAAGGCCTATCACACTTTTCTCTGGGGTCAGTCCTGATCTTTGTAATACAAGAGGAAGAAATAGGAGCTAGCCTTGTGGCTTTTGCAGTCTCCCTCTTCTAGGTGTGACCATCTTGCAGAGATATTAAATGATGTTTGGTGTAGTGGTTAGGAGCACGGACTCTAATCTGGGAGAACCGGGTTTGATTCCCCATTCCTCCACATGCAGCTGCTGGTGTCACCTTGGGTCAGTTACAAGTTCTTTCAGAGCTGTTCTCACAAGCAGTTCTCGAAGGAGGTCTTGTAGCCCCACCTACCTCGAAGGATGTCTGTTGTGGGGAGGGTAAGGGAAAAGAGATTGTAAGCCGCTCTGAGACTCATTTGGGCAGTGAAGGGCAAGGTATAAATTGAATCTTTTTAAAAAACTTTTGTCTTACTCTGGCCAGAGCCATTTGTGTCTGTAAACACTAAAGTGTTCTGTGCTGGGGGGGTTGCTGTTAATGACTCATTCCACCACCACCCACCCCAGCACCTTTCCTTTTTTGCCATCTGTGAGCTTGCATCCAGGCTCCAGTTCACTAACAGAGTGTAGTCCCAACTTCTGGCAGACTGATGTGATTTCTAGGGTGGAAGGCATTCTTCCACAGGGACACAAATTTTTCTCCAGGCCTGTTGGTAACCACAGCTACCCATGCTCCTCCCAATAAGCACAGTTTTCACGTGGCTAGCCATGTTGGTCTGCAATAGAAGAGCAAGATTTGAGTCCAATAGCACATTAAAGAACAAGAAGATTTCCGGGGTACCAGCGTTGGAGAGTCACAGCTCCCTTTGTAAGATAGAAGTAGGAAGGGAGCTTTGAATCTCGAAAGCTTATACCTTGGAAATCTGGTTGATCTTTAAGGTGCTACTGGACCCCCAATATATGTAGCCCATCCCCATTCTGTGTGAATCCTGATTGACATTTCTCCTAGAACTCCAACACTGTATGCGTGTGTAGCCATGGCATTGAGTTAAACGTTGCTAGTTGAGACAGTAGGTTCTTCACAGGAACAACTTACCCACACTGGCCAATATTTTAGGAGTGGTAGGATGCAAACCCTAGGAGCCATTCTCCCTAATCCCAGACGTGTGGTGCTCTCTGCTCTTGGCTCAGAGCGCCCTCATTTGCCAGGACTGAGCCTTGCCCTTGAAAGCACATGCAGGGCCTCAAAGTCTAACTCCACTTACATTCCATTTTTTTTAAAAACAGAGGATACATGGGCTGTGGCTCCCACCTTGTGCCTGAGAAAGTCAGGAAGGCCCATATACGTTCTACAAAATGTGCAAAACAGAAACGTTCAGGAGGACATTTTTGTAAGGGAATCAGACCTGCGGTACATTGGAATGGTCCTGGAGGGCACTTTTATAAAGGTCTAGGATTGTAATCTATTGCATTGTTTATTTGTATGTATCATCTTGCTTTTACCGCATTGTTTTGTGCCTTTATGGGGCCGCGGTAGCTCAGAGGTTAAGACGCTGAGCTGCAGAGCAGAAGGTCTGTAGTTTGGCAGTTCAAGACCCTAGCGCCACGTGACAGAGTGAGCTCCCATCTCTGGCCCCAGCTCCTGCCAGCCTAGCCGTTTGAAAGCAAGAAATTGCAATTAGATAAATAGGTACCACTTCAATGGGAAGGTAACAGCATTCCATGCACTTCGGCATTTAGTCATGCCAGACACGTGACCATGGAAACATCTTTGGACAGCGCTGGGTCTTCAGCTTGGAAATGGAGATAAGCACCACCCCCTAGAGTTGGATTCGACTAGCTTTTGAGCAAGGGAAACCTTTCGTACCTTTGTAATTCATTCTCTGTGTAGTCCATGGCATGTCGCATCTCAGACAGTGTTCTGTTTGCATTGTTTCCTAATCTCTGTAATCCTAGTCTTATTGCGTGGTTAGTAGATATTTTGTGCTGGCTGACTGAACTGTTTTGTAAACCACTTGATTCTCAGTGAGAAAGGTAGGCTTTAAATTAATTAAATAAATAAACAGGAAGCCAATTTAGGCTTTTTTTGTGGGTGCCGGGCTCAATTATTTTGGTTGTTAATTAGGATTTCACCTATTATGCAGGAGATACGTCTTCCTTCCAAACCTCAAAGCATGCAACAGCTGGTGTAATATAGCAGGCAGTGTGGGACTGACAGCCAGCCTAAGATGCTTTGGGGGCTCTGTCTCTTTGGTGACTGGCAGCCATTTTGGGGTAGTGGTTAGAGTTCTGGAATAGGATGTGGGAGACCCAGGTTCAAATCCCCACCCTCCTACGAAAGCACATTGGGTGACCTTGGACTCTCAGCCTAATCTGCCTCACAGGGTTATTGCTGTGAGGATAAAATGGAGGTAGAGAGAAAGCTAATATAAGCCGGTCTGGGTCCCCACTGGGGAGTAAAGCAGGGCATAACCGTCTAAATAAATGAATAAAAATCAACATGGGCCTCAATATAACCAGAAGTTCTCTTCAGCAAAGCCTCATTGAAGTGGACAGGAGATCCCCTTGCCCTGGCGAACTTCCCCCACTTCCGATCTGTCTCTCTCCCACAGAGCTGCCCTTAATACTCCCTGACGTCTGTCGCCTGAGGTGACGTCTCCCCTTCCTGGAGAGACCCAGGTTCAGTCATCTCTGCTGTTTTGACCATTTAGATTTCGTTTCTCCCTCGTACGAAATCTCACCATTCCCCTCCCATAAAACGTACAGATTTTTCAATGTTATTCTTTGTGTCAGCAAATCAAAACTGTATGTATATTAAATGTATAAACAATCTATTGTAGTCCGTATAAACGGCTTATAAAAACTGTACAGTATACGTACATAACGCAACAGACTCTACAAAACTGACGGCGAGAGAGGGAACCGCAGAATATAGACAAATACAAAAAGAAACAGGAGAACAGGCGCACATCCCTTATTTAAATCGCTGCTCAGCCATGATGCTCAGCGCGTGATCTTTGGTGTCCATGTCTCTCAAGCTCACCTTCCTCTCAGGGGCTGTTATGAGGATCAGAGACATAACATCCCCTCTTGACCACCACAACAACAAACCTCGGAGAAAGGGCAAGTGATAAAAGTTATAAATAGAACAGTAACAAATAGCTGCTATAATGTACAAAGGTAGTCATTAAAATTAACAATGGGACCAAGTAATGTTATATACAAAGACCACTAAGATGCTTGATTAAAAATGCCTGCACAGAAAGTCACTTGTAAATCAATCTAACCAGTCCCCTCTTCAGTCTGTGTACCATTTTTGTAGAAAATCGTCCAAAGTGTGATTACTATCCTAAGGGAAGCTACTATCTGCAGCCAGAAGCTCATATATATGATGTAGGCATTCTGTTGCTTCCATAGGGAGTTGATGATTCCAGGCATACTCACTGCCACTGAGAATATAGAGGCATTTGCAGTGGCAACAGAACAAAACAAAACAAAACAGAATAAAACAAAATAAAGGGGTTTTCCCTGTACTCTGTTTTCGGCCCCCACGGCCACCATTTCCCCTTCTTATGCTACTCCGGGACTTTTGCATGCTTTAAAGAAAACAACAACAACTGATAATAGATACATCATTATAGTATTACTCTACAGCAAGATGTTAATTATATTTGGTAACTAATTGGTAATTGGCATATTGCTGAACCCTAAGGCTAGAGTGTTAGGTTCTACAATGCCAAGACCACGGCCACACATCCCGGAAAATCTACAGCAACTAATGAACTCCATCCGTGAAAGCCCTCGACAACATATTGATAGGTTAATTGCTAAAAAAAATTTTAAGCCCCCCAAAGCACTCTAAAGGTATTATGTGCGTGTGTGGGGAGAACCATGGCCACAAAGGTTTGAAGCAAGGACAATGGAGCTCATGCGGGCAGGACTTATAAAAACATGCATCTTCCTGTCCAAAGGCCACACAAATACATTCTGATTGAGATCCTTCCCAAAAGATCCTATCAAGCCAGGTTAGGGAAGGATCAGAGCAAAGGAGGAAAAAAAATCTCAATAGTGAACTATTGGGGGACAACATCATGTGGATGCTCGAAACTGGACCAAAAACCTCAATGTGGAAACACCGTAGTATAGCCTAAGTAAGATGTTTATTTCCCTGTTTATTGCTTAGAATTATTTACTGTGTATAATCTGCTACTACATGGAGCTTACCAATATTTTCCCATCCGGACCACTGATCCAATGCACCCTTGCTTAGTTTCACTAATGCTACAGCATCTGATGTGCCCAGAACATTCACAAGCACATTCATCGTAAACCTACAGATAGGGAAGGTTAGAAGTCTGAGCACCTGACTCTCTCCACTCACCCAACATCTGAACATTCTTCAGTAGATTTTTCACCCCACTTCAGAGTGAGGGATGAGCGGACGGCTATGAAAACAACTTTAGGTGGCAATTTTAGATTTTCTTCAAAATTTGGGATACTTATCTCCAGAGGTCATTTCGTAGAAAAAGAGGTGCAGGAGCTCATTAGCATAACTCATTAGCATAACTTATTTGCATATGCCACACCCCCTGACATCAAGTGGAAGTGTGTCAGAAGGCAACACCCACTGCTCAGGGTCCACTGGACTGTTTTGGGTTGCTGCCTATGGGGGGGGCTCTGCAACTTACCTGGCTGCTTCTTGCTCCTCGTGGCCCGGGGCTGCTGGGAGCAGGGGGCGGGGCTTGTTGCATGTGCCCACCCCCTGGGCTCTTTACTGCCGGAGCTCCGCTCCTGCAGGAAATGACCCCTGCTTATCTCCCAAGTTCCCAGTAGCTTTTCAGCAAGGGAAACTTTTACCTTTTTTTAGAGGGAGGAGATCAATGTTATCAAAATTTATCTCCTTTGCATGTCATTCTTCTTTCAAGATGCTCACAAGAACACACCTGGTTTTACCCCGATCAGTGGCACATAAACATCATTTTAAATTTAAATGCCCTTCACAGGAATGCCTGATTTCCCCACCCAAGGGAATCCTTCCAGGACATCCCATTGGTTCTTCTACAGGTTGGAGCCAGGACCAACCATCCTCTCTCCTCAGAAGACAGAACATTTTATTGGGATGTTCCTCCCTCCCCCTCTTTTAATTAACTGATTCAATCTGGGCATGTTCCCCCCCCCCCTCACCAACATCTATTATGTACAAAAAGAAGCTTTATTTCTGGATCCTACAGAAACAAGTGCAAACCAAATGCAGTTTTTAACCCTAATGATAAATATCCAGCAGGTTAGGGGGATGAAACGGGGATAGGTGGGGGAGTCTATAACAACATCATCGTCAAATGCCCCTTCATCATAGCCAGTACAAAAAAATTAGTCTTTAAGAACTTCAGAATTGCCTGGCTGGATTAGACCAAAAGGGTCATCTAGCCCAGTGTTCTGTTTCCAGCTGTGGTCAGTCAGAGGAAGTCCACCATGGCCAGCCCAGTGTGAGAAGGTTGCCCAGGGCAGGTACCCCAGGCTACCGCTGACGCTGCGGGATGCAGATTCCGTGGGATCGGGACCGCACGTAGCCGGACTTGCAGGTGCAGCGGTAGGAGCCGCTGGTGTTCACGCACCGTTCGGTCTTGCACAGAAGCCCCCGCTGATTCAGCTCCCGGCACTCATCGATATCTGAAAGAAGAGAGGAAGGTCCCAGCATTTTGTAATCTGGAGTATGCAAATGAAAGACGCCCCACACATATTTTCTTAACTGATTTATTTGCTGGTTTTGAAATCTGTCTGTCCCCTTCTGTTACCACTCGTTGGTGGAAGACTTTTCTGTGTTCTTCAGCATTTCCACAGAAAATAATACCTTCCCCAAATACATCATGAAAACAATTAAAAACAGAGTCGAAAACATGTACAAGGCATAAAAACAACAATTAAAACATCAGTTAGGAAAGAGGGATTTCCTCAACGATCCCTTTTTCCTAACTGATGTTTTAATTGCTGTTTTTATGCCTTGTACATGTTTTCGACTCTGTTTTTAATTGTTTTCATGATGTACTTGGTGAAGGTATTATTTTCATGGTTTTAAAATGTGCTTTTATCATGGATGTTTTAAATTGTTAGCCACCTTGGTGGGCAGAAAAGTGGGATATACATTTTGTAAATAAATAAATAAAATTTGGGTCTCAGAAACTTTCCAGGCAATTTTTCAATTAGCAAGGAGGTAGTGTGAGACAGAAAGAAGGCAACAAGATGGAGATGCTTTTAAGCATTCTTCTGCAACAAGGAGGGCAATAGAATCCAGGAAAGGAGAAAGCAGAAACAAGGAGGGGGGAAGGTTCCAAAGTTTCTCAGGAGCATTGCACGCTCACTATGGCAAGCCCTGCCATCGTCACAGACCTGTCCTCTCTATATAATGCAGCGTGTTTTTGCATAAAGCACTGAAAGGGCTGCAATATCCAATCAATGTTTGGTCTGACCAAGAGTGCTGTCTCAAGGCATGCTGGGAAAGCAAAGGCCCCCCCTCCCTTACCCAAGCAGCGGGTGTGGGTGCCGTCCAGCTGGAAGCCCAAGGGGCACTCACAGACCAGGCCCTGCTGGGTGCGGACGCAGCGGCCGTTAACACAGCGGCATTCATCGGAGTCTTCCTCTGAGCTGTCAGCATCTGCAACAAAGACAGGACAGAAACAGTCTGGTCTCCAGCAGTGTTCCCTCTAAGCTGAGTTAGTGTGAGCCAGCTCACAGTTTTTCAGCCTCCGGCTCACACATTTTTTGTCTCAGCTCAGGAAGGATGGCTCCAGAGCAAACTGATACATGCAGCAGCCAAATTGCTCGCTCACAACTTTAATGCCAGTAGCTCACAAAGTAGAATTTCTGCTCACAAGACTCCACAGCTTAGAGGGAGCATTGGTCTCCAGGCTGCGAGCTGCCACCCTTGAAGTGTCCACATCCCAAGTGGCAGAAGTCCTCAAAATGGGGGCAGGCGAGAGAGAAAGCCAAAGCTGAGTAACCTCTTTGTAACAGCTTCCTTGGGACTGACTGGCTGCCCCTGCCCTGAATGATGGGAGAAGGCAGAGCAGGAGGAGCCAGGTAGCTGCCACACACACCGGTGACAGACACCCCCTGCAGTTTTCCTCTGCATCTGCGGTGGCAGTGGTGCCTCTGCACAGAGATTGACTCCATGTGCTTCCTGTCCTGCCCGCCACCCCCCCACACACACTCCAGTGAGCTTTTTGTTTTGTCATTAATAAATTACTAGTACTCAGGAAATAACTTTTTGACCCAATACCAATTTTTAAAAAAACAACAGCAAAAAGCTGGTTAGTGACAGGGAGGGTGGTAGGTAGGAGGGGAAACGGTGTTGGATATAGGCAGAGATGTGCAGAAATCCACACCTTTCTCTCCACGCTTTCCCCCAAATCCTTTCAACAATGATCTACCAAAGAAGGTTTAGGAAAATTCACAGTAGAGTGGAGATGTCATCATGCAGAAGCCAAAATTAAATCTGGAGTATTTGTGTGTGTGTGTGGGGGAGGAACAGAGCAATAACTGTGCAAAGGTAATGCAGAAAGCAATCTGTTCGCCTCCAGATTCACAGGCTAAGAAGGGCAAGAGATGACGGAGGAAACCTGTGGTTTTTTTTAACCAGCTGCCTTCATATCCCAGCCAGTGTCCCGTCTAAGCTGATTTAGTGTGAGCTAGCTCACAGTTTTTTAGCCTCCGGCTCACACATTTTTGTCTTGGCTCAGGAAGGATGGCTCTAGAGAAAACAAATTTATGCTGGAGTCAAATCGCTCGCTCACAACTTTAATGCCAGTAACTCATAGAGGGAGTATTGATCCTAGCTGTGCCTTTTCTCCAGGCCAACAGAAAACAGCACTGAAGGATGGCTGCTGAAGGGTAAATAGATATTTGGGAAATGCAGGAGGGGAGGGAGATGAAGGCCTATTTCTATAATACCAAATGGTGGATTTTCTCAGCCGGAAGGGGGCATTCACAGAACGGGAAGCTTAAACTATGAATTCTCTGACAAACAATGGGCAGATGTGGGGTGGGAGTTCCACATGCAGGGCAGAATACACACAGGGAGGAAGACAAGCAAATATGTAACTTATCCAGCACCTACAGATTCTCCCCAGGACATCCCCTCCCCATCCCCGGTCATTCAGAATAACTCCTCCTCTCCTCCTTGCCAGCTGAGCTCTGAAACTACAAATAAAAGTCTAATTGGGGAATAAACCAAGAAGGATTAAGCACTTTCTTCTTCTCCCCTGCACAGGTGGTGGAAAGTGTTGTCAAGTCACAGCTGACTTATGGTGATTCCGTAGAGTTTTCGAGACAAGAGACAAACAGAGGTGGCTTGCCATGGCCTTGCCTCTGCACAGTAACCCTGGACTTCCCTGGAGGTCTCCCATCCAAATACTAACCAGGGCTGACCCTGCTTAGCTTCTGATACCTGGATGAGATCAGGCTCGCTTGGTTCATCCCGGTCAAGGCCATGGCAGCATTAGTTTAGTAAATATGGATTTGGGAACCTGAGTTTGCAGAGGTAACGGGTAGTTCTGCAGAGAAGCCAGGCCACAGTAGCATTTTTGCCACAAGTCAAGTCTTTTGACCCAACTCTTGTCCTCTCACAGTCAACACAGCAGCTGCTGGGAACATGGCGTGGTAGGCAGGGGGAGGCTGATGGAAGAAGGGTGTGCAGAAAACTCCCCTCTGGAAGCTTGGCGTGCCAGTGCATGTGCCTCTACATCCACAATGGTGGTGAAAGAAACATGGGAACAGCCAGCCTCTCTTCCCCCCATACACCCACACACATGCAAAGAAGCAGAGAGAGCCCTCCTCACAGCTGTATATTTCAGGGCTCCAGTGAAAATGCTCCCTTTACACATGAATGGGCTGCTTCCACCCAATGGGATGACAGTCCCCCACCCCACCCCATGATTATCATATTTAGATGGGCCTCAGCTGCCTCCCTCCCTCTGCCCCTCTCCCCTGACTCTCACCTTTATGCACTTTGCTGAACAAGGCGCTGAAGTCCCAGAAAGAGTTGCTCTCGCTTGGAGTAGACTGGCAGTTCAGGCCTAGGACAAGACATAAAAAGCCACAGGTCTTGTCACTCTCACAGCGCACCGGTGGTTGCTCATTTTGTAGATTTCGTCCCAAGGCCCAGTTGTGCCTTGAAACCTTTCTCCCCAGCCCCACATTCTTCACAGGGTTCTCCTTAATGGGGAGAGAAAAGGCACTCTGCACATGCTAAGTGCCAGTGCTGTCACCGCTGGTCGCCTCACGCATTCCATATGGTTACCTGGGCCACGTGGGGGGCAGGGGTGGCACTGGTAGCCCCAGCCTTTCCCATACTGGCAGCAGCATTCCTCGTAGCTGAGGTGGTGACCGTTGAATGGAGATGAACACATCCCGTCCTCACCCCGGAGCTGCCAGCAGACATCGCGACGGTCAGTCACCCTGTCTGGAGGGCGGGGGCAGGTCAGGAGCAAAGAGAGCAACCAGCTTAATAGTACTTGAGAGTCTGCATAGCTCTTCTAAGCATTCAGAAGTG
Source organism: Gekko japonicus (assembly GCF_001447785.1). Classification (NCBI taxonomy): domain Eukaryota; kingdom Metazoa; phylum Chordata; class Lepidosauria; order Squamata; family Gekkonidae; genus Gekko; species Gekko japonicus. Next base: position 703,569 of record NW_015174283.1, on the reverse strand, counting down.
CTTTACTTATATTCCCCACAACAGTCCTGTTAGGCAGGCGAGAAATATAACCCCCGTATTGCAAAGGGGTGCATGGGTGGAGAAAGCCTGGCGTGCCTAAAGCCGTTTTGCAGGTTCAGGGCAGAAGTAAGCTTTGAACCAGTGGCTTTTTGATTCAGAGCTTAGTTTCAGGGCTAAAGTAGACATTTGCTGTTTTAAGAGTTGGGTCTGGGTTCCTTAGAATCATAGAGTTGGAAGGCCCCTCCAGGGTCATCTAGTCCAACCCCCTGCACAAGGCAGGAAATTCACAACAAACCCCCCCCCCCCAAGTGACCGCTGTTCCACACCCAGAAGATGACAAAAACACCTCCAGGATCTCCAGCCAAACTGGCCTGGAGAGAAATTGCTTCCTGACCCCAAAGTGGCGATCAGGATTTCCCTGGACATGTAAGAAAGGGCCACAAGAACTAAGCACTGATGCGACTCTTCCTGCCCTCCCTCTCATGATCTGCCTAAATTCACAGAATCAGCATTGCTGTCAGATGGCCATCTGTGGAAACAGAGGAGAGCCCACCACCTCCCAAGGAAGCCTGTTCCACTGACTTGGAATACCACCTAGAATGGGCTCTGCTTTATTTTTAATGGCCATTCCTTGCACATCTTTTTTAAAAAAGCAAATCTCTAGTTTGGCTCTTAGCCATTAGGCTATACCAGCTCTCAGTTGCAGGACCTCCCTCAGCACACATACCACCGGGCCAAACCCTGCAGAGTTCTAGGGCTTACCTGCCTGTGTTTCGGGGAGCTGGCATTCCTTGCCGCTGGGGTCCAAAGTCCAGGGAGGGTGGCAGTCACAGGAAAAAGACCCCACGGTGTTGGTGCAGCGCCCCAGTTTGCACACCCCAGGATCTTGGCATTCATCCACATCTATAAGTACGAACAGGAGGGCAAAGCTGTTCAACGTGTCTCCCCTCCAAAACACACACACCCTCCCCAATTAGAAAGGATGTCCCTGTCTGGACGTTTTAATTCTTCCCTGATCTCTGAGGCCTGATGCATAAAGCCAAAGTAAAGACAGTTGCAGGCACAGTTCATCCATGGCATTTCTCTCTACTTCAACAAGGACAGCAGATGGGTGGTGTGTTCCTTACAAAACTGATCCTGGCTTGCCTTTTTCCACTGAGACCCAGGGGTCATTTGGGGGGGGGACGCGGGGGGACGCCATCCCCCCGGGTGAGGTGCGGGAGGGCGGGGCCTGGAGCTCCCTGCTGGTGCCCGCTGGAGGTCGCCGCCGGCTGTGGGGAGGACACACTTCCGGTGATGTCAGGGGGTGTGGCATATGCTAATGAGTTATGCTAATGAGTCCCCCTAGCTCTTTTTCTACGAAATGACCCCTGCTGAGACCATGCTGTCTGAAAGCGCACAGCACCGCTTTGCTTCTCTTCTCTCATTCTCCCCACCCTTTGCTAATGAGGTCTGTTCCTCAATTTAGATTTGAGGCAGGGTTGCCAATCTCCAGGTGGTGGCTAGAGACCCCCCGCTATTACAGCTGATTTCCAGGCGACCGAGATCAGTTCACCTGGAGAAAATGGCCGCTGTGGAAGGTGATCTCTATACCCCACTGAAGTTCCCCCTCCCCAAACCCTGCCCTCCTCTGGCTACACTCCCCAATTCTTCAGGAATTTCCCAACGTGGAGCTGGCAACCCTAAGGCCTTGCCAAATATCCAACGTACCTGAGCAATAACATCTGGTTTACTTTGCAATGTAGCCATGACAACAGAAGCCCTCTGAAAACCTCCAGTTGCCTGGGCCTTGTTTGGGTAAATAAAACGGCTAAGAACCCGCAGCTTGTTCTTTGGCCCAGGGCTGATGAGGGAGGAGGGGGCAGGCCGTGAATTGCTTTTCGGGGGACACACCGCTCACCGATTTCACTGGCGCTAATGCACTTCTTCTGGGTGGCATCATAGATGGTAGAGAGTGGGCAGGCACAGCGGAAGCCCCCTCGGGTATTCTCACAGCGCCCATTCAGGCAGTTGGACTCATCCAAACATTCGTCCACATCTGAGAAAGAGATGAGTGTGCAATCCAAACCCTGTGGCTTTCACATGCACACACGCCTAAGAATGCCCTCACCCACAAAGGGGCTCATGCAAGGCTCTCCCCGTGTGGGGCTACAGACCTCTGCCTGCCCCGCCCCAGACCAAGATGTGCACGCTGCCCCCGCTTCCTACCAACACACTCCAAGAGGTTGCCATCGTAGTAGAAGCCTTGCTTGCAGTAGCATTCGTAACCCGGCTGCGTGTTGACACACTTCCCTTCCTTGCAGATTTCCTGCCCAAACAGGGCACACTCGTCTATGTCTGTAACAAAGGGAGGAGGCGGTCAGTCCACACCACACCCCTCCCCTCTCAGCAATACAACTATCAACGCATCATTTCTGTTAGCAGTTCTGCACGATTTATACGAGGGCTACGCTACCACAGTTGCAGAGGTGCCACTAAGTTTTTCATAAAGGACAGCGCAATCAGCCGTCCTTAATTAGGCCCAATAGCTAAACGGAACCTTCATGTTCTGTGGCAGTCTACCTCCTAGTACTTCCATGCTAGAGACAGAGAACGGAGGGTGGCCACTATACAAGCGCCTGCTGCTCCACACATGAACCCTCATGAAGCTGCCTTGAATTACACCATCGGTCCATCAAGGTCAGTATTGTCTACTCAGACGGGCAGAGGCTCTCCAGGGTCTCAGGCAGAGGTCTTTCCCATCCACCTTCTACCTGATCCTTTAACTGGAGATGCCGGGGATTGAACCTGGGACCTTCTACATGCCATGCAGATGCTCAACCACTGAGCTGCAGCCCCTCCCCTTCCAGGGTTTATGGTCCCAAGAACTCCAAGGCAAAGCTGTACTGTTTGCCATGGAAGCCTTTCCCAAAATCCAAGAAATGGGGGGGAGGCACTTTGCACATGCTCAGAAGGACTCCCTTGTTCCAGCCTGGTGGGGGCAGAGAATGGGGGTGCAAGTCTATCCGGGGTACCTGCTTCAGAACAGGGTATGCTGACAGAAAAGGGTTGGGGCTCCTATGAACCCTTTCTTGTGGGCAAGTGAGGGCACCAAGAGCAGGTGGATGCTGGATCTCAGGAGACTCACCGCGGTGGGCTGGGATGCCATAGTTGAGGGGGGTGTCATCCAGAATGAAGCCTTTGCCATCCGGGCAGAGAGTATGGAATTCCACTGGAAGAGAGTAGAGATATTAAGGGACTGAAGACCCTCCTGCGTCTCCTGGTCTCCAGCTGTTCCTCCCCTCCCACTCCCACTCCCACCCCTCCTCCACACATCTGGCCCCCCCGTACCAGAACTGAGAACAGGACAAGGGTAGATTTCGCAGTGGTCTCCCCATCCGGCCCCCAGCGAGCAACAGCACTCTTGGCGGGTGATGTTAGTGGCCAGGACACTGTCGCAGAAGACGGTGTCGTCGAAGTTCAGGTAGCACTCCTTTTTGTTGTGGGGCAGCTCTGAAGAGAGAGAGAGAGAGGGGTCACCCTCCCTTGCCAAAGACCCCAGGAATGGCACTCTCTCGGAAACGTGACAGGCTGCCCCAGCTCTCCCCACCTACAGACGCACTCACCCTCACAGCTCTGTCGGTCTTCTGAGGGGGCGAATCCATCGTCACACACGCATACAAAGGAACCGTCGGTGTTCTCACAGGCTCCGTGTGGCTGGCAGAGGTCAGGGTCTTTGGCACACTCGTCCACATCTGCAGGAGGCAAGGCCACACTGGCACATTGGTCTGCAGTGCACCACAGACAAAGGCACACACACATACACCCCTTTGGCAACTGATGCAGTATCCCCTCTTGGAGCCAGTCTGTCCATGTCTGCAGGCCAGATCACAGGGTGCATGCAAAGGCGGCTCAAGATATCTTCTGGCCCCAGCAAGACACACTGAATGCTAATATGGCCTGGCAAGAGCGCAGGGCTGAATGCTGCCATTAGGCAGAGGCTATGCCGGGAATAAGCCCTGACCTGGAGAACCCAGGCTAGCCGGATCCCATCAGATCTCGGAAGCTAAGCAGGGTCGGCCTTGGCTAGTATTTGGATGGGCGACCTCTAAAGAATACCAGGGGCATGACGCAGAGGCAGGCAATGGCAAACCACCTCTGGAACGTCTCTTGCCTTACAAACAACTCTAGCTCGCCACCTAATGGCGCATAACACTGAAAGAGCTAGAACTTCTGGCTGCCGGACAATCTCAGGATCTTCTGGCTATACTACACACACTGCCATATGATAATTAATTAATCATGCCGACAGTATGCCAAGCTCCATTGTCATTGGCAACAACGTGGGCTCAGCTTGGATCTGGCCAGTGACAACGTGGTTCCTGGAGGCGATGCTCACATCACCAGGGAGTGAGTGAAGCCCGGTGCCACACCAAGCAGCTGTTTAGGTGATCTGGGTAGAGAACAGGCCTGTGGGGGAGGTCTTTTGCAAGCAGGACCCCCTCCTGTTCAGGGTGGAGCTTCCACTTACAGGGGATGTGGTCTTTCATTCCGGGGGTGCAGTCTTCACAGGCGTCCCGGTTGTCCGGACAAGGAGGCAGCCTCTCCCCCCTCGCCCCTCCCCCGTCATTTCTGAGTTACCACCCTGAGGGGACTGGGGGAAGGACAACAAACCTTGGCACTTCCTGCCGCTTTCCAGCTGGTAGCCCGGTCGGCACAGGCACTGGTAGGAGCCCACAGTGTTCACACACTCTCCCCCCACACAGGCAGCTGGGAAGTCGCACTCATTCACATCTGCACTGACCAAAGAGGGAGAGAAGCAAGGGGTTCATTTCTAAAGGGAAAAGGAACTGGTTGTCGGAAAGGCTTGCCTTGATCTGATTACTTAGATGGAGGCTGGTTGCTGTTAGTCAGTGGGGAGGGAAAGGCACTTTTCAACTTTATGACCATTTCTTGTGACGGCAGCAAATAGACGTTCTGGGTCCAAACCCAGAATATGAAGGAAAGAAACACATACAGTCCCTGTACCATCCAGCCTCTTTCCCGGGGTGCCCCAGTCAAAGGTCGCTCACACACCCCACAGTTAATTTTTCAAGGAAGGTGCTGGGATCCAAGCACCTGTTGCAGTTACTCAAGGAGGTGAGGAAACAGAGCAGCACTTTACACATGCTCAGAGGCACTCACACAGACTTTCTTCTCTTCCTGAAATTCACACCCCATTTTTGAAACTGTCTCGAATGAAGGTTATAAGAGCCCCTCTTCCTCAACCTCAAGCCAATATAGAGGATGATCCCACACACGGCTCATACCCTGTTCTCACCTTCACAGCGCGGGCCTTCCTTCACAGACTGGAAGCCGACCGGACACTGGCATTTAAAGGACCCCAGCGTGTTCACACATACCCCGTTGGCACACAGAGACCCGTTTTCACACTCGTTGATATCTGCAGAGGAGAAAGCCAGCAGGTTTGCCCAAGAAAGGACTGAGAAGCCCCTTTCTGGGTAGAGACATGGTCTGTGTTCTCTCCTGGAAAGCACCCAGCTAGCACATGGCTGGCCTAAACAAATTTTGTTCAATTCAATTCAATTCAAATACCTTTTATTGGCATACAATATTAGAAGCATTTCCCAATAATACAATCCAAAAGAAATTATAAAATAGATAGCCGTGGCTATGTCAGGCCTAACTCAAGTTGTCACAAGCTAGATTTGACCATACAAAAGATGCCTGAATCATAAAATAAATTGGCATTCCAAACTTTTAAACTTAAGTTTTTAGACTTATAAATTAAGAATCATTAATATGATCAGGGTCACTCTTCCGTTTTATAAAACAATGGAGAAACTTAGCGGTCAGTTCAATGATCTCCGGATCTAGTGAAGCAAGGAGAAAACAAATTTTGTTCTCTTCATGGGCAGTTAAAAGGACCCGGCATCTATTTTCTAAAGAGAAGGCAGCTGAGAGTCAAAACAGCAGAGTTACCATGTGAGACAGGTATTCTGCACATGTTCAAGACACGCATCGTAATACATTCTGCCTTTGAGCCCTGTTACTCTAACCCAGAACCTAGGACACGTCCCCCGTCAACACACATAACTCCTGGGATGTTCTCTCCAGGAACAGTGGGGCTTCAATTGCAGAGGTAGGGGCTTGTTATTGCCTTTGCCATCGGCTGGGCTGCTGTGAAGTCGCACACACCAGACTGTACAGATTTCTTCTTCCCCCCTCTGCAAACCAAGGAGAGGCAGTTACCGAGACAGCTGCGAGAGTCTGGTGCAGGAACAAATCCATCCCCACAGGTGCAGCGGAAGGAACCGGCCACATTCTCACACCACCCGTGCTTGCAGACGGCCTCCTCGGAGCACTCGTCTACATCTGCGGGGAGAATAACCGAGTGGGTTCCCTTCCTTGTGCTCCCAGTACATCAGTGGAGGACGAGGGCTGGAGGCAGGGAGAACTGAAAGGTCTGCCCTTACCATAACACACTCCCTTTTGGGCACGGAAGCCTGGCTGGCAGGGGATGCATTTGTAACTGCCAGGCCTGTTTTCACATCTCCCATCAGGGCATGCCCCGGGGTCAAGGCACTCATCGATATCTGGAAAGGAAATTATGGTAATATAAAAGGAAGACAAACACAACAAAGGGCAAATTAAAAGGAAGACAAACACAACAAAGGGCAAGTTAAAAGGAAGACAAATACAACAAAGGGCAAATGAGCAATGTGCTGGGAAGTGTCTGGAAAGCTGCACTGGCTCCACCACAGAGCAATGGGCACAACTGTTCCTGCATTTGGGCCAGCTAGTGTGCGAGATGCAAGCTTTCAAGACAGACAGGACACTTTTCTTAGGCTCCATGGCCAAATCAAGCCACAGCTTCCATCTGGAGCGTGGGAAATGCATGGCACTCCCATTTTAAATGTGTTAACTGGTTTTATTGCAGTATTTGACGGTATTGTTTTAGTTTGTATTATTTATTGCTGTTAGCCGCCCTGAGCACGTCTGCGGGAAGGGCAGGATATACACCGCAATAATAAACAAATAAAATCTACAGGCATGCAGTAACCAAGTATATATCCTGCCCTGGACAAGAAACTTTTGCCCCCTTCTTTTCTGGAACTTCCCTATGAGAAGGAATTCTGTGTAAATCAAAAGCTTTGCGTTATGCACTTTAAACACCTAAACCAGTATTTCCTTAAAGCAATACTGGGCTTTGGAAGTAAGTGCAGACAAACCCCTTCTTCTTGCACTGGAAGCAGGCTTTAGCTCCTCCGCTTTGAGAGGGGTGCAGCGCTCTTGCTCAGAGATGCTCACCCATATTCCAGAATTCAACCCTGCTTCTGCCCCAGATCGGAACAGCTATGCCCCCCAAACCCCTCCTTTCCATTGCCAACCCGGTACCTTCGCACAGAGGCTGGCGGGAGGACTTCAGACGGTAGCCCGGATGGCAATCGCACTTGTAGTGTCCTGGGAAATTGATGCAGGAGCCGCGGTCCCCGCAGATACTGGGCTTGGCACATTCATCAATATCTAGGCAGGAGAGAGAAGGCAGCACAGAGTATGCAGGCCAGTCCTGCGCATCCCCTCGCCGCCTGGTGCGTTGCCCCTCCTCCCCCTGCCCAGGCCTATGGACCACTTACCCATACAGGACCGCACACCCTTGTGGATCTTCAGCTGGTATCCCCGGTTGCAGTGGCAGTTGTAGGAACCCCCGGTGTTCATGCACACTCCCTTCCCACTGCCGCACGGCTCTGTCTCGCACTCATTCACATCTGGGGAAGGAAGAGGGAATTGGAGCAGGAACACGGCTGCTTGCCCTGCCTGGGCAAAGCAAAAGCTCCAGAACCAGAGTGGTGCAGTGGTTAGAGGGCTGGACTAGAGTCTGGGAAAGCCAGGTTCGAATCGCCCCTCTGCCATGGAAGCTTTGCTGGGTGACCTTGGGCCAGTCACTCCCCTCAGCCTCATCTACCTCACAGGGTTGTCATGGAGATAAAATGGAGGAGAGCAGAACTATGTAAAGTGTTCAGGGTCCCCATTGGGGGAAAAGGCACTGAGGCTGCGGTCACACGGAGCATTAGCCACGCTACAAAGACGGAAGACAGGCGAATTTTCCGGGCACGATCACAGCGCCACATCTGGGGAGCGTAGAGCTCCAGTGGCAAACCCAAGGCTTCCCGCCGAAGATGCGGGGTAAAAAACTAGGAAACCGTGGGCCAAGGGCAGGTGCCTGATCGCGTTTCCGGTGGTAGGTCGTGGCATCCGGCGCCCGCCCATGTCCTGTCGCTAAAAGGGTTTTTTCCCCCAAGTCTCCACGGGATGCGCACAAGCACCCAACGGCGCATGCCCCCTCCTCTTTTCCGTACACCCCCCACTTCTGGCTCGGCCTGCTCGAGAGGAACTCTCTGCACTGGGCGGCAGAGGGGGAGGTGCAGGGGGGGCGTGGCGGGGGGGCAGCCCGGCTGAAGCTCCTACTGGAGGGGACCGGACGGAGGACACAGTTTGCATTCCTCTGCAGCCCTGGAAGGGGTTAATCCCGTGGAGCCTTTTGCTAGGGAGTAGGGTTGCCAAATGTCTTTTGGCCGGGAGCGGGGAGCTCCCGGCCGGCGTCTTAGGCATGCGCGTCACCTGGAAGTGACGTTGCACGCTGGGGGCAGGGCCACGCCATTTGAGGGGAAAACTCTTTGTTTTCCCCTCAAATGGCGTGGCCCCGCCCCCAGCGTGTGACGTCTCTTCCGGGTGACGCGCACGCGGGGGTGGGGTTTTCCCCTCGCGCTCTGATTCCGCGGGAGCGGAAATCGGGGCTCGAAAGCGGGGGGAATTCCACCCCCCGGGGGCATTTGGCAGCCCTACTAGGGAGGCAGCTTCTTTGCCACGCCGCAGGATTGTCCTGTGATCGGCACCTCCCCCCTAACCACGGGACCTCGACGGGAAGTCAGATCGCGCAGCCGCGCGTTATTTTACTCCGGGGCAAACAGCCACGCTTCCCCCCCGCATTTTCCTGCCCGTGTGACTGGGGTTTGAGATCAGCAGATAAGAATTTCCTGGTGGTTCCCAGCCCCAGAGATATCCAGCTGGCCTCGACCAGGGCCTTCTCAGCCTTTGCCCCAGCCTGGCGGAACTCTCTGCCGAATGACACCCATGCCCTGTCTGATCTATTAAACTTTCACAGGGTGTGTAAGGTGGAGATGTTCCGCCAGTCCTTTGGTTGAGGCCAGTGATGGTTTCCTACATCTGCCCAGCACCCTCCCTCCCTCTCTGTAGTTAGGAAGTTGCTGGCATTTCTGGCTGGAAACCACTGTTGTGGTCTGCTAATGAAGGATCCCTATTAATCAGGGAAATGGGCAGAGGTGAATAGATACCAAAGCATTGTTGTGGTTTTTTACTACATTTATTTATTTATTTCGTTAGATTTCTTGACTGCCCTTCCCCACTCGCACGGGGGGAAATCATGAGCCAAGGGTACACACAAGGATGACACGGTGAGCAATCTAGTTTGAGTGTGCAAAGAAAGGCATGTGCATTCAAGGGAAGATGCCCCTTACCTACGCAGTGCTTAAGCTGAGGATGCCAGCGGTACCCTGTGTAACAATCGCACATGTGGCTCGGAGTTCCAGAGATGCATTCTCCATGGCCACAGATGTTGCGGTTCAGTTTGCAGATGTCCGTCTCTGAGGAGAAAGATCAAGATGGGTAGCCATATTAGTCTGTCTGTACCGGTAGAACCTTAAGTCCGGTAGCACCTTAAAGATTAACAAAATGTGTGGCAGGGGATGAGCTTTCCTGAGTCACGGCTCACTCCTTCAGGTACCTGTATGTGAAGCTCACGAAAGCTCCTCCCCGGCCACGCATTTTGTTAGTCTTTAAGGTGCGACTGGACTCTTGCTCTTTTTCTAGTGCCTGAGGAGAAAGACAGAGAGAGACGGCAAAACAAACATGCCTGTGGATACAAGGGCAAGACTCAGATGGAAGGCAGAGCCAGCCCCATCAGAATCGGCTTCCTGCCTTCACCCCCCATGTCCATTTGACTGTTTAGGCCTGCCCATGATGTGTGTGTGTGTGTGTGTGTGTGTGTGTGTGCGTGCGTGTCTGCCACTTGAAAGCCCCACTTCAAAGGCCTGAGAGACGCCTATATGGGACGACCACTGTTACCATGTGTGCTTTTAAATGTATTATTTGTGCTATGCTGCTGCTGTATTGTCTGTAAAATGTCTTTGTATCTGTGTATATGGGATCTGGGAATTGCTGTGTCTTGGATTTGCTTGCTATGCCTTCCTGTTTGTACCTGGAAGTTGCTATTGTGCAGGGCTTGTGCTGCCTATGCTAATGGACACGTGCATACCCACACCTTCCCGGCATGCCTTAGGACAAAGAAGACCTTCGCCATTAAGCTCAGCCTTTGGAGACTTGAAAAACAACGGGTCTTCCACCATTACAGGTCCTCTGGAATAACACGTAACCCCACATATCTGGTTTGGAATCACAAAAGGGACAACATCCTATTTCTGGTATCACCACTGCTGGCCCTGGAAAGAGGCTGTGGGATGACACTTCCCCGAACCTTACCTGTCACCTGAGTGGGAGCAACGTCCATCGTGCTCCTGTTCCTCTCTTCCTCCTCGTACTTCACCACCACGGCCATCGTGGGCTTAGCAATCACCTCTGGGAGTCAAGATGGAGACGCCGCCTCAGAATGTGGCCCTGTATGCCTCCCAAACGCCTCCGCCCCATCCCAGGCAGTATGGGGGCACATGCAGAGGGTATTTCCAACCCCCACGGCCCTCACCACCACCACCACCCAGTTCTTGATCACTCACCAGGGTATCGGGGGATGAAGGTGGGAATGTTGACAGGGATGTGATCCACCCGCTGCTCCTCCGAGGTTGTCCCATAAGCTGGTAACTGGAAATGGGGTGTATTTGTCTATTGCTAGCCTGAAGCATCATCTCTCCAGTTCCCTCCCAGTGACGGGGGGGGGGGGACACTTTCCAAGCGGTAGGGCCTGTCAAGACCCACCCAAGATGTTTTGGTGCCAAGACAGAAAGATTCACACGGCATCTCCACTTTCCCACTCATCGGCATGGGGCCCAGCTGAGGAAGGCAAGTCTTTTGAGTCGGCCTCCCAAATGGGGAAGAATAGCTTTCTTCTTCAACTCCCATTTCATGGGACTTTTGGGGTGAATTGGGCCCACATTCGGCAGACGTGCCTCTTTCCCCACTCTGCTACCCTTAACGGCACCCAAACCCCACCTCATCAGATTTCTGCCCTAGCTTCGATCTCCAAAATGGTGAAACCACATCTGGGTAGACCTCTATCTCTGACAAGCAATCATTGTCTCTGATTTTTCTTTAATAAGTCATTCACTTCATATTACTACAGATTTCCTCCTCCTCCTCCTCTTGCCCAGCACTTACCACAGCTAGAGTTACCACTGCAAGACACAAACCAAAAAGGAAGGGAAAACGTTAGAGCTTCTGAAAACAGGACACAGTAATAAACTCCCTGTGAAATTACAGGGTACGTAGTAGGGGAGGGCTTTACTGATGACTCTTTGGCGACCCCCCCCCATCCATATCCACCCAAACACTGATGGCAGTGTGGTAGAGCATCTGTCTTGCATACTTCAAGGTCCAGTGTTCAACCCCCAGCATCTCCCATTCAAAGGATCAGGTACTGTGTGATGTGAAAGATTTCCATCTGAGACCCTGGAAAGCGGCTGCCAGTCAGAGTAGACAAAATTAACCTTGACAGATAGGGCTGCCAAGTGGGGGCGGGTGGCGGGTAAGCCCCCACTTTGGAGGCCCGATTTCAGCAGCTGCAGAATCGGGCCCCGGGGGAACTCCGCCCCCCCCCGAAGCGCAGCGTGGCTGCGTCACCGGAGGTGATGCAACCACGTCGATCACGTTGAGGGTGTGGCCCCAATCGTCGGAGCCCCTACTCTACTTTCTCCTCCCATCTTTCTTTGCTCTTCTCACTCTGCAACAGACTACGGTTTCCTGAATGGGACACACTTGTAAACATCGGCAATGAAATAACTTGTGAAACAGGTATTAAAACAGGACACCTGTTAGTTGAGCTCCACAAAGGAGAGAGGAAGAAAACAGCACCACGAGAGGAAGATGGATCAACCTCTTCCTCAAGTCACCAAATAGCAAAATTATGGGGTACCAAAAATTCTAATTCTGTGCCAGAGCAACGGACAAAAAAGTGGAATTCTGGAACTTGCATAATGTGTGTGATTTAATTTTGGGTAAGAATCTATTTTGCAAGTTTAAAAAAAACCCCTATTTTGCCGGAGTCTGGTTTTGCTAATCCTGGGGAGGAACCAAACACTGCAATACAGGATGCTGAAACCACACTTTCTACCCTTTGGAGGCTTCTGCAGACCTTGCCCACAGCCTCTCTGGCTTATCTCCACAGGCACAAAAGCTAGAACCCTGCTCTCTTTTGGGGGAGTGACTGCCCAGGTTCTCAGGAAACTAGATTTCTTTGCCCCTCCTGAACTACTTCTGCATGCATGCAGAATCACAGCATATGGGCCAAAAACCCTGATCAGAGCCCATGCTGCAAGCAAGGTAATGAGTCCAAGCCAAGCATAATATTTAGCCCAGAAGTTGTCTTCCTGATTTATTTTTCAAAAAGCAATATGCTAGCCCTTATGAATGCAAAGACACATTTAATCGCATGCAGGCCATTTCCACTTTGCTGAAAAACTGGTGGGGGTGAGGACTGAATACGAGTGGTGGTAGTTGAGAGGGGAAGGTACCAGCGTGCTGCCTACCTTCTTGCTCATCCCCCTCATTAGCAGAAGCAGAATAAATTGCAGCAAACAAGAAGGATATGCAAATTACATGAATTTATACACTGCCTGCCCACTTTAGGGCTCAGCATGCACATTATTTCTGAAGAAGTGAAGGGGTCCGTGTGACGTGGTACTTCCTGGGCTTCCCTGACCTGGAGCCTTGGGAATTCTTGAACTCATGGAGCTGCCTTACGCAGAGTCAGACCACTGGTCTATCAAGGTCAGTATTGCCTGCTCTGACTGGCAGCAGCTCCCCAAGTTCTCCAGTAGGGATCTTTAACATCTCTTATTGCCTGATCCTTTTAAACTGGAGATGCTGGGGATTGGACCTGGGACCTTCTGCATGCAAAGCAGACACTCTACCGCTGAGCCAGGGCCCCTCCAGATCTTAGGCCAGCGGTGGCGAACCTATGGCACGGGTGCCAGAGGTGGCACTCAGAGCCCTCTCTGTGGGCACGCGTGCCATCGCCCCAGCCAGGCCCAGACCATCATTAAAGTGTCGAATTCTCTGCCAAATCATTTTAAGTAAATGAAAGCATTTGGGATTGCTTTCCTTACTTTGTTTGGGTCATCTTAAGTTAATGTATGAGGTGTTTTTTCTAAAGTGAAACCTCAGTATTCAGGTTAAATTGCCGTGTTGGCACGTTGCGATAAATAAGTGGGTTTTGGGTCGCAGTTTGGGCACTCGGTCTCTAAAAGGTTCGCCATCACTGTCTTAGGCTTTCCCTCTCCCTCGATTAATCCCTCCCTCCCCACTGACCTGGCTCCTGTGAATCGCTCCCGACTGGCGGATAGGTGGGAAGCTCTCCACGGGGCTGCTGCTGCTGCTGCTGCAGGTCAGTAGTGCCCTCCGGGTGAAGCTGGAGTGTGAATTCACTCTCCCCTTGGATGGTCAGGGTCTGGTGCGAAGTCAGGATGTGGTAGCCTTTTCCCGCAGGGCAGATCTCTCTGAAAGCAGCTGCCGGGGAAGAGAGAGGCATGAGCTTACCCGTAAAACAAAAGATGCAGTTGCAGACTCCTGTAAGAACACGCAGGCTTCACTACTGCCAGCCAATGCTCCCTCTAAGCTGTGGAGTCTTGTGAGTAAACATTCTACTTTGTGAGCTACTGACATTAAAGTTGTGAGCAAGAGATTTGGCCCCTGCATACATTAGTTTGCTCTGGAGCCCTCCTTCCTGAGCTAAGACAAAAATGTGTGAGCCGGAGGCTAAAAAACTCTGAGCTTAGCTCACACTAACTCAGCTTAGAGGGAACATTGCTGCCAGCAACATGCTAAGTGATGTACGAAAACATAGTGAAGGCACAGTGTTCCCTCTAAGCTGTGTGCATGAGCAGCCGCTCATTGACACAGGATGTGATCTGGGGCCATGCAGGGTCTCTCACTGCCCATTGCCCCTTTTAAGATCACGGCAGTTCTATTCTGCTTAGGATGTGAACTGCTCCACTCAGTAGGAGGGGGAAAATTAGAGGGAACATCGGAAGGGTGGGAGATTCAGGACAGACCAAAGGAAGGACTCCTTCACTCACTGAGTAAGTAAACTCACTGCCACAGTATGTGGTGACGGCTGCCAACTTGGAAGGCTTTGAAAGGGGAGTGGACAAATTCATGGAGTTTGGGCCTACCAATGGCCATTAGCCATGATGGACATCTGCTCCTTCCAGTACCAGATCAGTTGCTGGGGGAGCGTGGGTGGGAGGATGAGGCTGACAGGTGGGCGGGGGACTTACCAGGAGGCTCCTGGAGAGGGGAGGGAAGCTCCGGGAGAAGGAACTCCAAAACAAGTTCTGGGTGAGCTGCCGTCGCATTTGAAGGGACCGTGTTCCTTTTAAATACTTTCCCGCCACTAAAAATAATGAAGGATGGGGGCACCTTCTTTGGGTGCTCATAGAATTGGACCCCCTGGTCCAAACTTTTAGAAACTGGGGGTTGGGGGGTTGGAGGCACCAGCAGCTATGCTGAAAATTTGGTGCCTATAACTCAAACAACAGGCCCCTCCAGAGCCCCAGATACCCATGGATCGATTCTCCATTATACCCTATGGGGATCAGTCTCCATAGGGTATAATGGAGCGCCCAACATCTATTCCCCCCCCACACCTTCTGATAGGCCTGAAGTGGGGGGAGGGGCTCCAAACCAGGGAATCCCCTGCCCCCAACTGGGGATTGGCAACCCTAGTCATCCTGCTTGTGGAGGCAGCTGATTAGCCATTGTGTGGACAGAATGCTGGACTTGATGGGCCTTTGGTCTGATCCAGCAGGGCTCCTCTTATGTCCTGATGGCATTATGGGCATTAGATGATCAGGAAAAACAAGGGCTTTTGAGGGCCTTTGAGGGGGGTCAAAAAGAAATGGGCAGGAGCTTATCCAGGCCTGGCAGAACTCAGGAGGCAAAGAGAGAGGGAACAGGCATCTCTGCCCAGGTCCTGGCATTGCCCACTTCCCCGCTCTAGGCATGACCAGGGACGCTGCTCCCACTTACCAGTCCCATCAGCTGGGCAGCGCTCGCAGCGGGCCCCCCAGGCCTTGCCCACACTGCAGCAGCAGGTCATGCGGGTGAGCTTGGTGGGCAGCGGGTGCTGGCACTGGTTATCAGCGCTCACCAGACGGAAACACGAACTCTTCTCCCCGGCTTTCTCCGCTGTCCCTCCCCCAGAGAAAAAGAGGGAGGTCAGACCATTGCAGGACTCCATTCTAAGTGCCCCCCCCCAAAAAAAAATGAACTCTGGCCTCTAATTCCGTTCTTAAAACACCAGACAAGGGTTTGATTGAGAAAGAAAGCATCAGGCTTCTGTACTTCCTAGCTACTGTGCTCAGCATGTAGGGGGCTCAGTCTTGCAATGCATAAGATACAAGAGACAGAGGCAACTCTGACCATGCACAGCGTGTTTCCGATTCCCGATAAATCAGAGCATAGCAATCGGACAAAGGCTGGAGTCACAGCACGTAAAGCCCTGCAAGTATTTGGTGTGACTCAGGCTTAGTTCTCTGTCTCTCCCCATCTCTGATGCAACTACTGTCCCACTCCACCCCTCGTAACAGTAACGGGGCTGCTGCCAAGACTAACATTTGTTCAGTGCTAGCAGCCTGCAAGGCACAGCACAGGACAGAGAAGTTACTCTTTGCAGGTCTCAGAGGACTACAGCCCACCAGAGACAGAGTTTTCCAGTGGAAACCTTTGGAACATCCTCCCCTGTTGAGGTTCACCTGGTGACTATCTTATCATTCCAGGGCAAAAATATATATTTGCCAATGCTCCCTCTAAGCTGTGGAGTCTTGTGAGCAAAAATTCTACTTTGCGAGCTACTGGCATTAAAGTTGTGAGCAAACAATTTGGCTACTGCATAAATTAGTTTGCTCTGGAGCCCTCCTTCCTGAGCTAAGACAAAAATGTGTGAGCTGGAGGCTAAAAAACTGTGAGCTAGCTCACACTAACTCAACTTAGAGAGAACACTGGTATTTGCCCAGGCTTTTCAGAGGGTTTCATCATTTTTTAGCTGTTTTTACAGTCTGTATCCAGTCTGATTTAGGGAACTCAGTTTTTAGGCTGCTCAACGTTTGCTTTTGTATTATTTTATCGTTTTCACATTGCAAGCCATCTCGAGCAGGTCTCTGGAGAGGCAGCGTGTGAGTTCTCACAACAAATGCTAGGGAGAATGAGATTGGGGAGAGGCTAGGAAAGGTCTCCCTTAGTCAAGATACATACGCACGCAATGGGTGCGCGAAGGCCCCAACACCTGTCCTGGTTTGCATGCACAGCGGAAGCTTCCTTGGGTGTTCAAACATTCGCCCCCTTGGCACACTCCTTGCATGGCACACTCGTTGATGTCTGCAGGGGGAAAAGAGAGGCACACGACTCGTGGTGAGGCAGGAGGTGTTGAAGAAGAGGCAGGAGCCACAGTCCAGCTTCCTTTGCCCATAGCAACCTACATGCACCCACCCACCCATTCCCTATCCCCATTCTCTTCACTGGGGCTTGCATAGAGAATTTCCCAGGAGATTAATTACCATGTGGAAGGGTGCTATTTGGGTGTGCTGCCTCAGGCACCAAAATCTCTTGGGGCAGACTGGCTGTTATGTCTGGTTTACAGATAGCAAGTTGAGTCCAACGTACCCAAGGCCAACTAGAAAGTCACAGAATCATAGAGTTGGAAGGCCCCTCCAGGGTCATCTAGTCCAACCCCCTGCACAAGGCAGGAAATTCACAGCTACCTCCCTCCCCCAGGGACCCCCTGCTCTATGCCCAGAAGTGGGGGGGGGACACCCTCCAGGATCCACAGCCAAACTGACCTGGAGAAAAATTGCTTCCTGACCCTCAAGTGGCAATCAGCATTTCCCTGGGCATGTAAGAAAGGGCCACAAGAACTAAGCAGTGATGCAACCCTTCCTGCCCTCCCTCTCATGATCTGCCTAAATTCACAGAATCAGCATTGCTGTCAGATGGCCATCTAGCCTCTGTTTGGAAACCTCCAAAGAAGGAGAGCCCACCACCTCCCAAGGAAGCCTGTTCCAATGACTTGGAATACCACCTAGAATGGGCTCTGCTTTATTTTTTAATGGCCATTCCTTGCACAGCTGAGAGGAACCTGGACCCACCTCCTGAGAAAGCCTGTTCCACTGAGGAGTCCATGGCTGGAAGCTGGATTTGGACCCAGATATAAACCTTTCCCTTTTGTTGCATAATCCAGACTGAAACTGGCTCATCACACTCTGAAGCAAAGGGCTCTCACAAGAGCAGAGTCTATCGCCCAGTCCACCCTAAAACACTCGGACTTGCTCCTTTTTGGTACCTTGGCAGTGGGTGTTGTTCAGTCGCTTGTACCCCTGCGGGCAGTCACTCCCCATCTCCCCACGGACATGACCTGTCTTCTGCACCCCTAAGTCTGAAAGACAGAAAACATGCATTTGAAAAACACATACAGCATAACGGGACTTTCCAACAAGCCGCTTTAAGGGCTGGGCCTTTGGCAACACTAGATGCTGACCAGATGTGTTAAGGTGCCATACAGAGGCATCAAAGTCCCTGTCCAGAAATTTTACCATCTAGACAATAGGATTATTAACCTTCTTCCACCCACCCTTCCCCACACATGCCAGTTTCTCTTGCCCTCTGTTCTGGAAGGAAATGGGGGCATTGCAAAACCTAGAATGTTGTTTCTCTTTGGAGGGAGGCAGAACTTTTTTTTTTTTTTTTTTTTGCTGTCAAGCTGACTTAGAGTGACCCTGAAGGGTGTTCAAGGCAAAAGAGATTCAGAGGTGGTTTGCCATTGCCTGCCTCCGTGTCATGTCCCTGGACTTCCGTGGAGGTCTCCCACCCAAATACCAGCCAGGGCTGACCCTGCTTAGCTTCTGGGATCTGCAGAGATCGGGCTAGCCTGGGCCGTCCAGGCAAGTGGCAGCAGCAGAGCTATGAGCCCCACATTGGATGCTGTAAGGAGAGAGGAGACAAAAGATTCCCAGCCCCGTTATCAACCTCACCCAAGGTCTTCATCCAAGGTTTTTGGGGAGGAGGAGGAGGAGAAGAAGAAGGAGAAGGAGGAGAAGAAGAAGAGGAGGAGGAGGAGGAGATTGGATTTATACCCCGCCCTTCACTCGGAGCCTCAGAGCGGCTTACAAACTCCTTTCCCTTCCCCTCCCCACAACAGCCACCTTGTGAGGTAGGTGGGGCTGAGAGAGCTCTTGTGAGGACTGCTCGTGAGAGAACAGCTCTGAGAGAACTATGGCTTGCCCAAGGTCATCCAGCAGGTGCAAGTGGAGGAGTGGGGAATCAAACCCGGTTCTCCCAGATTAGAGTCCGCGCACTTAACCACTACACCAAACAAGCGGGAGGGCCCACACTGGGGGTAAGGGGATGGACCAGCTGTTTCCCAGAAGAGGACAAGTGTGGCAACTGCAGTTTTCCCAGGTGATCAACCAACTGTTTGGCAGGAAACACCAATGGATAGGAAAAGGGAGAGAGGAAAAGGGAGAGAGGCTGCCAGAGAACTACGGAGCTAGAAGGGGGGGGGGGTGTCAGCCAAGATGACTTGGCAGTGAGTAGGCCCCACAGAAAGCTCGGTGGTTAGCGGAATCCAGCTAGGCCTGCCCTGCTCGATCCCTTCTCCCCCATGGTCTAGTGATCCCACACAAAAGACACACACAAAGACACACACACACAAATCTGGTTCCTGGAAAAACTCAGCTTCACAAACCACGGTGGGAGCATTGCTGGTGCAAGCCCCACTGCAATGAATGTGGTTGGGGGGGGGGGAGGGTTTGACAAGTGCATGCTTGTGCATTTCCAAGGGCCTTGCACCAGGAATGTTCCTGCAGAGACAGCAGCAGACTGAAGGGTGCCCACGAGGGACATGTGACGTGTGACAAGAGGCCTGGCAACACTATGCATGCCTCTGTCATCCTTGCCATTTTTCACATAATCTCTAAATATTGCATTCCTCATGGGGAGGGGTGTTAACCCACAAGCTGCCTTGGGGCAACTGGAGTACCAAAGCAAGGGGGAGGCCTGCCCACTGCCTGGGGAGGGGAGCGGGGAGGGAAGGGGGAGGGAAGGGCTGGCAGAGCACATTCCAAGCCACAGCCAACACAAACAGCCCGGCCTCTTGCATGGCGACGGCATGAACTGGAAAATCCATTAAGCCAGGGCTCAGGTTGGGGGGGGGGGAGTGAGAACGCGGACTGACATTCTGGCCCCATTCTGCCAGCGTTGGCCCCACAGGGACGCTCCTGGCAGGGGTAACACTGAGAGCAAATGGATTTCTCCCTCAACATCCACGCACTTCTTGAATGCAATGAAAAATATATGGGAGCTGAAGAGTTTCACCCTCCTCAGGGATGCCCCTGGAGTTCCCCTGGCAGGAACGGATAGCTGGGTGTCTTCTGTGCATTGAGCAGTGGTATGTGACAGGCAGGGCTATTTTGGGGCAGGAACAGAGTTCCAGCTGGCTCCCAAGTTTGCCACGCCCAGCAGGAACTCATTAGCATAATAGGCTACACCCAACTGCAGAAACTCATTAGGATTGGCTACATTAGGGGTGTGTGGCCTAACATGCAAAGGAGTTCCTGCTACAAAAAAAGCCCTGGGTTTTGACAACAAACAAGGTAAACAGAATAAGAAGCAAAAAGTGGGTGTGGCTGGATGAGCACACTTCTGGTAACATGGAGGTATGGCCTAATATGCTAATGTGTTCCTGCTGTTGGGAGTGGCCTATTATGCTAATGAGTTCCTGCTGGGCTTTTTCTACAAAAAAGGCCCTGGACAGGCAACAATACAGCCAGTGCTGCTGTCTCCCAGCATGGGAAATGCAGGGCTCAGGGAATTGTCGAGGGTTGTTCTCTTTGGCTCAGGGAGGAGTCTCATCTCCAGTATCCAGGAATGGCTTATCATTGCTGGAGGCCCCAGGGAGCCTCTGCCAATCAAGTAGGGTTGCCAGCCTCCAGGCAGTGGCTGGAGATCTCCTGGTATTACAACTGACCTCCAGACGACAGTTCACCTGGAGAAAATAGCTGCTTTGGAGGGTGGGCTCTATGGCATTATACCCCATTGAGATCCCTCCCCTACCCAAACCCCACCTTCCTCAGGCTCCACCCCCAAATCTCCAGGTATTTCCCAGCCTGGAGCTGGCAACCCTGTCAAACAGTGGGAGGGACCAGTGGTCTGACTCCCAAGAAGGCCGCTTAGTATTTTCCAAAGCTCAGACGAGGTGGCCACTTTATTTAGGAGGGAGATGGCTAGCGTGTCGTAGTGGTCAGAGGGCTGGAACAGGCCTGCTTTATTCCCTGTTCTTCCCTCCATTTGCAGTGACAACAGAGTCCACAACCCACAGGCAGCTATTCTTCTCTGTGCTTTCCCTCCATTTTACATGAAGGGATGGGGGAGGGGGAGAATGGCACCAGATGCGGACCTGAAAATCTGCACCTTGTGAATAGGACTGCCAAGTGGGGACGGGGGGCGGGTAAACCCCCGCTTTGGGGGACCGATTTCCAACACCGCGGAATCGGGCCCCGGGGGAACCCCACCCCTGTGTGTGCATCACCAGGAAGTGACGTTGGCACGCCGGGGGCGGGGCCACGGCCGTACAAGGGAAAACTCTATGGTTTTCCCCTGTATGGCTGTGGCCCTTTGCCGCCCCAGCGTCCCTGGCGGCCTCCCGTCACTTCCGGGTGACGTACGCGCGGTGCGTGCGCGCTTTGCGCATGCACACACAAGACACCGGCCGGGAGCCCCCCACTCCCGGCGAAGAAACACTTGGCAACCCTACTTGTGAACCACACGTTGACCAAATCCACTCTTGAGTACGAGATTCCTAGAAAGAATAACCCCTGCTGAGAGGAAATGCTCACTTGTCCTGAAACTCACTGGGAGACCATGGGCCAATCATTTTCTCTCAAACTACTCTACTTTTCATGGTTGTCATGGGTTATCCTCATTTGGGGGTAACACAGAGCTAAACACAGGCGGGATGGGTGGGGTCCTGGTTGCCAAGTCCCCACTGTATGCACAGCGGGGGACTCAAGCTGCGGTCCGGGAGCACCCGCGCCGCAACCACATCACCCATCTGCCGGCGGCAGGCCTAGGTGGGGTATAAACCAAACTAACAAATAAATAAATAAATAAATAAATAATAATAAAAAAGTCTAGGACTGAGGACCCCAAGTTCAAATGCCCGCATGTCCCAAAACTCACTGGGAGACCATGGGCCAGTCATTCTCTTTCAACCTAATCTACTTCACATGTTTGTCATGGGTTACCCCCATTTGGGGGTAAAACACAGAGCTGGGGACCCCCAGTTCAACTGCCTGCATGTCCCAAAACTCACTAGGTGACCACGGGCCAGTCATGCTCTCTCAGCCTAACCTGCCTCACATGGTTTCCATGTGGACAGAATGATGGGGGACCCCACAAACAACTTTCCCAAACTCCTCAGAAAGGAAGGTGGGACAAGAATGCAGGTAGGCAGACTATCACTTGAACTCAGCTCTCCCTAGCGTAAGTCCAATACCCTTCCCCCCCACCCACAGATTGTCCTTTTCCCTTTGCCTGTATGGGCCCATGTCATGACCTGGGCTGTGCCTCCAGAGGCCTACTAGGGCCAGGGAGCCTGGCTAGCAGTAGGTGAGGCTGGGCCTACAACTCCCAGAAGCCCCTGAGAGGTTTTGGAGCCAAAATTGACCAACAGGGAGGAAGAGGGCTGGGGAACAAAAGGGCTGGTGCCAGAGCAGAAGCTGTTCTTTCTTTCGGAGGGCAGAGCCAGAGGGAAGGCTGTTGCAGGAAGAAACCCTCATCCTGAGGGAAGGGTGGGTAGTCTAGTGTCACTTGGAATAGTGAGCTAGGGACAGTATATATTTAGACGCGTTAGGGCATTTGATTTCTTTTCTTTTCACCCACTTACTGTTATTATTCTGCACCTTGTTGTTTGACTTCCTATAAAATAAACCTTTTCCTTGTTTCACTCTGCCTGGTCCTCACGCCTGTTATTCGGCCAAAAGGTCTGAAGGTCTTGGGAGGGTACACTGGGCCATCTCAAGGGAACCTAAATCCAGAGTGGTGGCAGTGTCAGGTGACACCCCACCTGAGCCGTGACAGCCCAATAATGCAAGATGGCATGCAGAGGAATTAGGGAAGAAAAACATTACAGGGCGATGGTAGGAAAGGATAGTGTGGGAAGCTGACGGGATGAAACAAACAGAAGGAGCCGGGGAGCTAGAGACTTCACCATCACACGAGATTTCTAAGCTGGAACAAACGGGTGCCACAGTCTAGAGGAGAAAGGAGATGCCAAGTGACTTACACTGCAGGTGGGGGCACTTGTGGCACTTGTTCTGCCCCCAGGAGGTGCCAATGCTTCCACAGCAGTCTTCTTGCTTGGTGAGGCCTGGAAGAGGGTTGCTCCCGCACTGTGTCCCCACAAGGAAGGGCAAAGGCAAAGATTAGAGAAAGAGATTATTTCACCCATTTGCAGCCACAAGTATCCTGAACCTATTTCCACACCATGTGCAAAAACTACTGTTAAAACTGGGAGATGACTTCGGGTTGCCAGCTCTGGAGTGGGAAACACCTGAAGATTGGGGGGGGGGGGTGTTTTCCAAGCCTGGGAAGAGTGTAATTTAGGGAGGGGCCTCAGCAGGGTACAGTGCCATAGAATCTATCTTCCAAAACAGCCATTTTCTCCAGGGGGGAGTGATCTCTATTGCCAGGAGATCAGGTGGAATTCCAGGAGATCTCCAGCCCGCAGCTGGAGGCTGGCAACCCTAGGGGAGTCTGATTTGGGTTTTTTGGTCTCTAAAAGTTTCTAGCTGTCAGTAACAGAAGGACATGGTCTCCAGCATTTAAAAACACAATTATCTATGTGTGGCCTTGGGGTAGTGGACTAAAGGACTCTCTTGGCCCAGTGCTCTCTCCCCCCCACCAGGCCTGTAGCTACAGTGGGGCTTTTGTGGGCTCCGCCCCCTTTCTTAAAGGCACAGCCCCACAAGAATGTCTCCTGTAAATGCTTTTTTCAATCATTTAAAAACATTTTTTTTAAAGGCATGCGCTCCTTTAAGCAGAGTGGGGCGCTGTAGTTGACTAATTCCTGCACTGAGCAAGGGAGTTGGGAGTAGGTGACCTCTAGGACCCCTTCTAACTCTGTGTCAAGAAACTCGTCTTCTTTAAGAGAGTCAACCAAAAATGGTCTCCTTTAAGGGAGCTGGCCAAATGTCGCAATCGTGGGCAGGATATAAATGCAAATAAATAAATAAATAAATACATACATACATACATACATACATAAATGTCGCAATCATGCTGTAAAAAGATGGACCTCTCCTTGTGCTGCCTTTTTTGAATGCCACCCCCCAAAGTTCAGCACTGCAAGGAACTGAATCTTCTCCCCCTTCACAGTCCGAGCCTCACTTTCATGTCTTCCCCAGATTAAACAGTGCCAACCTCTGCCAACTCTAGCGTTGCCAACTTCAGGTGGCGGCTGGAGATTTCCCTCTATTACAGCTGATCTCCAGGTGACAGAGGACTCATGGCTCAGTGGTAGAGCATCTGCTTGGCATGCGGAAGGTCCTAGATGCAACCCCTGGCATCTCCAGTGAAGGGATCTGGCAGTAGCTGATGCGAAAGGCCTCTGCCTGAGACCCTGGAGAGCCTCTGCCAGTCTGAGTAGACGATACTGACTTTGATTCAGGATACAGCAGCTTCCATGTGTTCATGCGTTCAGTTCACCTGGAGAAAATGCCCGCTGTAGGAAGGCGGACTCTACGGCATTATACCCCACTGAAGTCCCTCCCCTTCCCAAGCCCCACCCTCCTTGGGCTCCACCTCCCAAATCTCCAGGTATTTCTCAACATGGAGCTGGTTGATCACCACCCCCAGCGGATTCAACCCCCTGATCAGTTATATCAGCTACTTTCCGTTGCCTTCTGCCATCCTAAACTATTTCTAACAATGCCTCGATCCCACTCACCATCTGTTTGGGCAACGTCTCCTGAAAGCATCGTCCCAAAGGCTTCTGGGTGGGAGGCCTGGTATAGGCAGGCTTGGGGGCCACCGGGTGCTGTATCAGGTGTTGTTGGCTGCCCGGCCCACTGTTCTCTGAGCTGAGGCTGTCGATCCGGTGGACCTGCACTGAGGCATCCGGTGGGTGATGCACACGAACGTTGACCAGGGGCTGGTGCACCTGAACTGGAGGGCAAAAAGATGAGCGAACAGAGGGCCTCCCCTTTCCGATCTTCAAGCACTAGCCCCCAATCCCAAATGCTCTGGGAGGAAGAATGGGGCACCCGTCTTGGAAACCTTTAGCCCAGAAACAAGGCTTTGGACCGGGGTACAATCTAAGCAGAGTACAGTCCAAAGAGTCTAGGGATGTCTGATTCAGGATGGCCCAGTCACTTGTTGGGGGGCAGCTGTCTCCAGTTTCCTAAACTTCATTTCTCCTGGGGGCACCCCTACTTTGGACCCACCAGCACTAAAACCAGGCTCCGGAAAAGAGAACAGCAGAGAGGTCCCCTTGCACAGCCGAGTCCCCTAAGTCTGGAGCTGCATAATCTGCAGGGGTCCAAAGATTGCTTTGGGTGAAGAGCTTTTTAAGTATTGTCAGTACTGGTGGCTGGATTAGGAATCAACTTCAGCCTTGTGCAATAATAATGATAATAATAAGAAGAAGAGATTGGATTTATACCCCGCCCTTCACTCGGAGTCTCAGAGCATCTTACAATCTCCTTCCCCTCCTCTCCCCACAACAGACACACTGTGAGGTAGGAGGGGCTGAGAGAGCTCTGACAGAAACTGCCCTTGAGAGAACAGCTCTGAAAGAACTTGTGACTGACCCAAGGTCACCCAGCTGGCTGCACGTGAAAGGTGTGGGGAATCAAACCCAGTTCTCCAGATTAGAGTCTGCTGCTCCTAACCACTACAACAAACTGGCAGAAAACAAACTCTGCATGCATCCCAGTGCACATTTGCTTGTTTCTTACTGTCTATGGCTTGACCCCAGGATTCTGTTTTGGAGCAATGCAATCTTAGAGTTGCATCAGAGGAGAGGGAAAACAAATATTGGGGGAAAGCACATATTAGAATGGTGACTCCAGCTGACTCCTTGGATCAAGAGTTATTTTCCAAAATGACAAGTAGTGCTTTAGCCCAAAGGATGGGGCCTGAAGAAGGCAGTGAGAAGTACCATTGCGTACCTGCTCAATGTTTTGTATATTTTATTAGACTATTTATTAGACATTAGGCCTCGGCTGGGAGGGCGGGGTATAAATCTGATAATAAATAAAAAAATTAATTAATTAATTAAATCTATTCCTGCAGAGCAGGAAACACAAGGGATCAGCCCCTGTAATCTGTTTTTTTATGTCAGGGCTCAGCTCTGGAGCCTATTTACCAAGACAAGGCTGCTTCTGAGCACACGCAGAGTGTGTCCTTTCTTCTTGCCGTTCACAGCCAGCAGCCCTCTGAATCTGGAAACTGGACTCCTAGGCAGGCTTGAGCATCTCTCCACTGAGAAAGTGAGCACTGCTGCTGAGAACTGAAATGCCCTGTGTGCATGCCGAGAGATCCACATTTCTCTGCAACTTCCCGGAACTAAGCCTTGTTTCCAGTTAAGGCATATAGCCCGATTCTGCAAAAGGTCCCCCCCACGCCCTCAAACTTCTCTACTGAGGTACCTTCTGAGGAGTGCTGGCTGGGTCCCAAAGGCACCATGAAGGTGGAATGGCTCACAGTGGCCTTCGAGCCAGGCCCGGAGGGTGAGTCGCCATGGCTGTCGGAGATAAGCTGGACCGCATAGATGGCGTGCTTGCTGGAGCCCGTCTCCATGGGGAGACCACCTTCACTGGAGACCCGGGCCTGCTGTCCTTGGCTCTGCCGACCTGCTGGCACCTGGCAAAAGCGACCTGTGAATTCTGGCGGGCAGAGGCAGTGATTCCCAGATGTACACTGCCCGCCATTCATGCAGGGCAGAGGGCAAACCACTGTGGGGAGGAGGAGAGGGGGGGGGAAGTTAACGTAGGTTGCACAAGCGATCTTCCCAAACCAAGTCTGCCAGCCCTCTGACTGCCACACCCAGCCAAGCGGGGCACCTGCTGTCAGGAAGCTCTCCCCCAGTCTGAGCTCTGTCCAAGTTAGCTAGGGTCACCCAGCAGTGAGCCACTCATGTTAAGAGCACCTGCTTTCCATGAAGCAGGTCCCCCTCTAAGCTGTGGAGTCTTGTGAGCAAAAATTCTACTTTGTGAGCTACTGGCATTAAAGTTGTGAGCGAGCGATTTGGGTACTGCATAAATTAGTTTGCTCTAAAGCCATCCTTACCGAGCTAAGACAAAAATGTGTGAGCCAGAGGCTAAAAAACTGTGAGCTAGCTCACACTAACTCAGCTTAGAGGGAACACTGGTCCCAGGTACAATTTGCAGTCATCACTTGTAGGAGCAATGCTGTCCGCTCTTGCGAGGCAGGCCCGGGAGGCCTGCCTCGCAAGAGCGGACAACATTGCTCCTACAATCTCTAGTTAAATATCTCAAACAGCAGCTGTCTCAAATTATCTTTCTTTTTAAAGGCTGGTAGCCATGTTGGACTGTAGCAAGACCCAAAAATAAAATCTATGTAAAAACTTTTATTAAGGCCAACCAAAGTCACACGACACATTGATTGCCTCAGACTGCATCCTAGCCTGCTTTCTCCGTCTAAGACCCTGGAGAAACTCTGCCAGTCAGAGGAGACTTGGTACAAGACAGCTCCATATTTTCCTAGAGGCACTCTGCACGCACTCAGTTGCCAGCTACAATTAAATCCTTCCCACATCTGACTCAAAACACTCTGCCATTCAGAGAGCAGATCTCTGGCTAAGGTTATCTCGTACCTTGGTGGTCAAAACATTACTCTGACATTTAATGGTCCATGTGGATTAGGACCTCTCCTTCTACCTCCCTGCAGTCCAGACCAATCCAAGGCCCTGCTCACACATGCAGAATAGTGAGGAGGAGAAGAGAGAAGAGGAGAAATTGGGTTTATACCCCGCCCTTCACTCAGAGTCTCAGAGTGACTTAAAATCTCCTTCCCTTCCTCTCCCCACAACAGACACCCTGTGAGGTAGGTGAGGCTGAGAGAGCTCTTTGAGAACTGCTCTTGAGAGAACAGCTCTGAGAGAACTGTGGCTTGCCCAAGGTCACCCATCAGCTGCATGTGGAGGAGTGGGGAATCAAACCTGGTTCTCCCAGATTAGAGTCCACACTCCTAACCACTACACCAAACTGGCTCTTGAGTGAGGTAGGATGAGGTGGTAGAATGGACTATACCACCACAAACTGCAGGTGGAGAATCACAGAAAATCATATTTCAGAATGTTCCTAGAATATTAAGAACTCACATTAGGTATAAAAGCAGTACAGCAAGCAAGCTGGGCTAGTTTTCTTCTTGCAAGCCTTTTTTTAATGCAAAGGAACACATAAAACTGAATTTCACCATCTGACTGTTTAAAATGGTGCAGCCCAGTCTGTTCTACCTCCTCGGGTCTTTGTGTGCGTGTGAAGTGCAGTCAAGTTACAGCCATCTTATGGTGACCCCGTAGAACTTTCAAGGCAAGAGATGTTCAGAGGTGGTGATGAGCAGTAGTAACACCATTTTAGCAGGCAGCTAACATTCGGCTGGGTCTTCATTCAACTCTATTAATTCTGATACAGTAAGAGACAGAGACATTCCGGAGAGGGGGCATTGAGCACACAAGAACAAACAGAAGAAAAATGGTCTGTGTGTTTCAATAAATGAAAAGCTTATCTGCTGGCTTGCTGACACGTAACTAGACTGGGAAAGATTGAAGGTCAAAGAAGACGGGGACGGCAAAGGATGAGATGGTTAGACAGTGTCATAGATGCAACGAACATGAAATTGAGCAAACTTCAGAGGACGGCGGAAGACAGGAGGGCCTGGCGGGATCTGGTCCATGGGGTCGCAGAGAGTTGGACTCGACTGTGCGACTGAACAACAACAACAGCAAACTAGACTATGTAACATGCAAGAAAAGAATGAGCCCATGCATGGAAACATGCTGAAAAAACTAAAGCCATTGTTCAGTGGCAGTTGTATTGAAGGCCATAGCTTACTAAACACAGAGGAAGATAAAAGAACAAAGGGAACTTGTGAGGGGCCAAAAATGCGTGCTTGCTATGTGAAGTTATAATGTGCATACTTGAGGAGGCGTTTATTGGAAAGCTAACACCACAATGCTTTGAGCAGACCTCTTGGCTATTCTTTTGCTGGGGTCTCCTTTATTTGAATAAAAGTTTCACTCTGCTTGGAAGGAATCTCTCCTGTTGTGTTTTTTTTTATTGGAGTGAGGCAGACCAGGTATACGGCCTGTTTGGCTTACAGCAGTTTGCCATTGCCTGGCTCTGCGTAGCGATCCTGGACTTTCTTTCTTTTTTAAAAACCATTTTTATTAGGATATAATAAACATAATCAAATATAGATCACAACTTTTACCCCAATCCATTATACCCTCCACCCTTCCCCCTCCCCTGCGTGGCTTCCCACAGTGCTCCAACCTCCTGTTCAATTCTTAGATCTTCTTCCTCCGCATTTTTTCTATATAATTACACATTTCTATAGGTAACTTATCTTTCTCTGTTTAAGTAATACATCTTAATCTATTTTTAATATCTATTGCCTTCAATAATTGTCAAAGCTAAATAAACCGTCCCTTACACCCCAGTTTTTTTCCAAATAGTCCTTGAAATCTTTCCAGTCTGCAAAAAAGTCCTCTGCTTCCAAATTATTTAATTTCCTTGTCATTTTGTCTATTTCAACCATAAAAAGTAGTTTCTTAATCCAGTCCTCAACTTCAGGTATTCTGTCTTGTTTCCAACATTGGGCATACGTCATTCTGGCCGTTGTAATAATGTACCACATCAATGTCCTTTTTGCCACATTGACTTCTTCAATTTTAAGGCCCAAAAGTAATATTTCTGGTTCCTTCCTAAATTTGCATTTTACAATTTTTTCCATTTCAGCGTGTATCTCAACCCAATACCTTTTGGCTTTTTCACAAGTCGGGGTTGTTTCGTAGAAAAAGAGCTAGGGGAACTCATTAGCATAACTCATTAGCATATGCCACACCCCCTGACATCACCGGAAGTGTGTCATAAGGCCACACACACCGCCCCGGTGGACCTGCAAGGCCAGCAGGAGTGCAAGGAAGCCCTGGAAGGCCCTCCCTGGCCCCAGGCAGGCAGGGGTGGGGAGAGGCAGGGAGGAAGCAACTTACCCTCCCTCTTCTCCTGCCTCCTCCTGGCTGAATGAGGGCCGGAAGCGGGGCGGCCGGAAGCAGGGGGCGGGGCTTCGTCATGTGCCCTGCCCCCCGTACCTCACCCGGGGGGACTGCGATCCCCCCCGAAATGACCTCTGAGTCCACCACATATGATAAAATGAACTCTCTGCCTGTTGCGATCCTGGACTTTCTTGGCCCTCTTCCATCTAAGCACTAACCAGGGCCAACCCTGCTTAGCTTCCAAGATCTGATGAGGTCAGACTAGCCAGGCCCATCCAGTTTGGGTTGGTTTTTTTGTTGTTGTTTGTTTGCTGACTTAAGGCAACCCTGCGGGGTTTTCAAGACAAGATATGTTCAGAGGTGTTTTGCCATTGTCTGCCTCTATATTGCAACCCTTGACCTCCTTGGTGGTCTTCCATCCAAATACTAACCAGTGTCAACCCTGCTTAGCGTCTGAGATCTGACAAGATCAGCTAGCCTAAGCTATTCAGGTCAAGGATGATCCCTTATCCCCCCCCCCCATTTTTCCACACATGAGAACCAGGCCTGACCCTAGCACAGAACACGCAGTCCTTTGAAGTTGTGCGTGTCTGTACACACAGAGAGACAGGTGTATACGAGGGAATTTATTTGGATTTAAAAATACATCTGCTTCTCCTCCCTCTGCGCCAGACAGCTGCCAATGACAAAGGACTCTGTGGTGTCCCTTCCCGGGGGGGGCCGAATCATTGGACAAACCACCCCCAGACCAGACAGAAGGGTGGGGAATGGATGCTTCACTGGTCTGATTAAGCCGCCGGCACTTTGGGGACTTTGCCATGGAAGGGGTTTTGGTTATGACAACAGTTCAGCCTGTTTGAAGAGTCTGAGCCCTTACTGAGTCAGCAGCCAGGAAGCTGGCAAATAACCCTCTCCAACACACAGGCCCCTCCTTGGGCATCTGTCAGCCGGTGCCTGGTGGCCCGGCCCAAACGCAAAACAAACATGAACAGAACCTAGTGACACAGGAATGAGCCCAGCAAGGAAAGGTTTGGGGCCTTCTGCGTGGGTATCTGTGCGCATGTAAATAAATTCCTTCACCTCCCTAGGCAAAGCAAGGCAATTTGTCGCACACCTCAGGCCCAAGGTGGACCAGGGTTGCCAGGCATATAGACGTGTGTGTGAAAGACCACTCGGCCATCTGGTTTCCTCAATATTTACACTAGCAGGGCCAGGCCCACTGACAGACTTCCTCCCTTAAAGTGGCTGCCACATTTCCAGGTGGGGCTCCAAATAAATGCATGGAAGCCTCAGACATTTCCTCAGAACCACCAGAAACGTCTAGGACTGTCTCACCAAGCCCAAGGTTTCTGTGTATTTTGAGTTCTACAAATTGTTAGTGTCTGATATGTGCAAACAAAACTTGGCTTTATTCCCCCCCCCTAAAATTCAGAGGCCAAAGGAGTTCCTGCTACAAAAAGAGCCCTGCTTGCTTATAACGAACACTTTCCTTAATAACTTGTTTAAATTTGCCCACATCCCCTTTAATCTCCCTCCTGGACAAGTTGTGGTAGCTAAAGGAGGATTTCCCCCCCCAAGATCACTTATTCACCATGAGGATCCTGAAAAAATCCACCCTGAGTCAGGGGAAATCTTCGGTGGGCCTAATCCACAACTACGCGGAGAGCAGGGGAGGTGATCACAAACCACCAAGTAATTACCCCCCCCTTCTGAATGGGAACGTTTCCTATTTTCATTCTAACTACCCTTTTTTACAGTATTCCCTACTATGGAGTGCTTGGATTTAAGGGGCTTTATAAAATCAGGATGAGGGAGACAGGATTCCTGAAGATTTTGTGCTACATTAGTCTGTAGCACCAAACAAAGTCTTTTGGCACCTTGATGGATCCTACCAGCAACTCTTATTTCACCTTGTCTGAGTTCTCTACACACACCAGCCCATATCCTGCATGGGTTTTCTCCACCTGGTCAGGTCCTAAGACCCCTGGCATGGCCTTTTCTTCATGGTCAAAAGAAACTCCTCCTCCCTCTTTTGCCAGTAGAAAAGCTGGTAGGATGCCAACCTCCAGGTAGTAGACAATGAAGAAAACAGAAGTGATGTAGTATTATGAATATATATATATTTAAACTTCTGTTTTGCAGTGAGTAGTATTTCTTCAAGATGTACACACACACACAATGGAATCTCTCCTTATATATAATTCTGTTTTGGTCATGGACTCACCTGAACATTCCAACACGCTCCCAAATCAGTTGGCTCCCTGATCTGTCACTCAGAGGGTCTCCCTATCCACTGGCTGCGTTGCCTGAATCCTGCCTCCAACATTCTAAACAGTTTGCTGTCCGTCCCGGGGTGGGTTTTCCCCCGGGCCCCGATTCCGCGGGAGCGGGAATCGGACCTTGAAAGCGGGGGGAACCCTAGTCAGAACACAGAGGTCATTTGCATATGTGGCCTGATTGGCCTTTGACTCGGAACACTGAGGTCGTTTGCATATGTGGCCTCATTGGCTTTTGCCTCTAACATTCTATAAAGTGTGCTGTTGCTGTTCTGAGGTAAAATACATTTCCCCTTAGTGCCTGTTAGGGAAACCATTGTTGCCAATCTTCAGGTGAGGGCTGAAGATCACTCAGAATTACAACTGCTTTCAAGATGGCAGAGATCAGTTCCCCTGGAGAAAATGGTGGACTGTGTCCTTATATCCTGCTGAGATGGCCCCTGTATGACAGCCAATGTGACGTAGCAGTCAGGGCTTCAGAGCACAGTAGAGACTGCAGGTGGGTGTGTGTGGAAAGCTGAAGAGTGAGGGCAAAATAAAGGTAGGTTGATGACTGGCTGGGAGGGAGATAGGGTTGCCAACTCCAGCTGGGAAATTCCTGGAGATTTGAGGGATGGAGCCTGGAGAGGGTGCCCCGTTTCAGGAGGTTTCAGGAGTGGTGGGACTTCAGGCAGGTACAATGCCATAGACTCCACCCTCCAAACCAGCCAGTCCCTCCTGGGGAACCACTGTTGCCAATCTTCAGGTGGGAACTGGAGGTCACTCAAAATTACAACTGTTCTTCAGGTAGCAGAGATTAGTTCCTCTGGAGAAAATGGTGGACTCGGTGTCATTATACCCTGCTGAGGTCGCCACAGCAAATTGACACTGAGTGCCCAAGGCTGGGGCACCTGCTCAGAGCCTCTTTCTAGAGCTCGTATTTATTTCCCCAATGGACCTTATTCCTAGTTTGCATATATTCCCGTTTCACATGACCACTTTAACTCAGTGTGCTGTGTGAATAACATTAGTTTACACGTCAACAATACTAATCCGTGAATTTAACACTCAACATTCTTCCCCCTTCAATGAAACAAATTCTTAACATGCTTTCATTGAAGTGGGAAGAATGTTGAGTGTTAAGTTCACGGATTAGTATTGTTGATGATGTTTAAACAAATGTTATTCATGCAGCACACTGAGATAAAGTGGTCATGTGAAACGGGAATATATGCAAATTCCGTTGTGTGTGTGCATACATCCTGATTACCTATTGAAGAAATACTACTCACTGCAAAATAGCAGTTTAAATATATATTTTCATAATACTACATCACGGCTGTTTTCTTCATTGTCTGCATCCTTCCCATGATCTCTCTGTTGTTTCTACAACAACCTCCAGGTAGTGGCTGGAGGTCTCGGCTCCTGCTATTACAATTGATCTCCACAGGGCTCTTTTTGTAGAAAAAGCCCAGCAGGAACTCATTAGCATAACAGGCCACACCCAACAGCAGAAACTCATTAGCATATTAGGCCACACCCCTGACAGCAGAAACTCATTAGCAAATTAGGCCACACCCCCAGTTTACCAGAAGTGTGGTTATCTAGCCACACCCACCTTTATTCTGTTTACCTTGTTTGTTGTCAAAACCCAGGGCTTTTTTGTAGCAGGAACACCTTTGCATGTTAGGCCACACACCCCTAATGTAGCCAATCCTGATGAGTTTCTGCTGTTGGGTGTGGCCTATTATGCTAATGAGTTCCTGCTGGGCGTGACCAACTTGGGAGCCAGCCGAAACTCCGTTCCTGTGCGTTCCTGCCCAAAAATAGCCCTGGATCTCCACCTGACAGAGATTAGATCTCCTGGAGAAAATGGCCGCTTTGCAAGGTGGACTCTATGGCATTATTCCCCACTGAAGTCCCTCCCCTCCCCAACCCCCCCCTTCTCAAGCTCCACCCCCCAAACCTCCAAGTATTTCCCAACCCAGACCTGACAACCCTACGTAGCATTCAGCCTTAATAGATTCTGGCAAAATCCACAAAATAAACCTGTTAAATCCTGAAGTCGCCACAAGGTTCTTTACTGAATTCAGTAAACTGCCATTTAACATTACCGCTTAGAAATCAATCAACACAAGACTCTGTTGTTGCTTTTAAAATGTCCTTCACCAAGCTGTAACTTTTGGATTTAAAATTCCAAAGGTTTGCCAGGTCTTGATTTTTTAATTTTTATTTTTCCAAATGTCCTTTCAGATCTGCTTCAGAGAGCCTTCAATGGTCACTTGAATACCTGGCGATGCACGGCTTGTTTTATTTGCTCGGAGTAAATTCAGCCTCTCAGTAAAAAAAATTCTGTGGAGATTGGTTCCATTATACGACTTCACTCCACTCTGAAGTGGGAGACTCTTGAAGTTCAAATGCCAGCTGGGCTGCATTCATTGGATAGTAGCCTCAAATGCTCCCATTCACACTTGTGGGGGAGTTTTGACAGCTGATGTGAAACTTCCCAGCCCGTTAAGCCCAGGTATGCCTACTTCAGAGAGTGTTCAAGAGCTTTCCCCCCCCCCTCCCCTGATGACACAGCAGTTTTATAACACATTTGCAGCATTTAGCAGAAGACTTTAAAAGGGAAAGTCTGTCCTGCCTGACTTGGAATTCATCTGCAGATCTGATACTATGAGACTTGTAAAGAAAACCTTGGGTTGGTTAGCTCTCTACAAAAAGTAAGTTTTCCTCCTTATAGTTTGATGCACATTATTCAGATCCTTCCCACTTCGTCAATTCATCAACAGTTCAGCACGATCCAATTCGTGCTCACTCTGAGTGGATACTTTACTCTTTTGACCAAATCTTCTTTTCAACTGTGTTCTGTAATGTTATGTAAACATGTCCAGCTCCTTCACATTCCCCCGCCACCTGATCCTTTTCATTGGAGAAAACAGGGCTTGAACCTGGAACCCTGTGTCAGCCACACCCCACAATTCGCAAAAGCCTCATGCCATAATAAATAGATTGGTGTCTAAAATGTAGTAAGACTCTTTTATCACTTTAGTGTTGGTGGCTGTTTCAGGAAAGTCAGTGGAGATGCCGGGTTGCCAGATCTGGCTGCTGGACCCACAGGTTTGCACATACTTTCCAGAAATGAAAGTTTTACTTCTGTATCCTCTAGTTGGTGTCTGGAAGGTTATGAATGAGTCCTGTGCATATTTCTGCTTGTCAGTCACATACTAATTCAAATGCCTATGTCCAAGGAAGTTGAAATCCTTAAGGTGTCCATGTCTTCACCTGCACAGATACAGTCCATTTGATCAATACAGTGGACACTGTTGGCATAGGGCAGCAAATATCTCATTAGTGGCTGTGCAGATCTATAGGGAGGAGGAGGAGGAGGAGATTGGATTTATACCCTGCCCTTCACTACCCAATGAAGTCTCAAAGTGGTTTACAATCTCCTTTCCCTTCCCCTCACCACAACAGACACCCTGTGAGGTAGGTGGGGCTGAGAGAGCTCTCCCGAGAACTGCCCCTGAGAGAACAGCTCTGAAAGAACTTATGACTGACCAAAGGTCACACCAGCAGCTGCATGTGGAGGAGTGGGGAATCAAACCCAGTTCTCCCAGATTAGAGTCCATACTCCTAACCACTACACCAAACTGGCACGGGGTATGTGATAGCATAACTCAAGTAGATATGGGAACACAGCCGGCACTGGCATTTTTTGCAAAAAAGCCAGTCCCTGAGTTTGTATCTTTGTTGGGTTGTCCATTGTTACTGGAGAACAGATGCTTCACATTGGGTATGGGGGTTGTTTGTTAG
The DNA here is from genome assembly GCF_001447785.1 of Gekko japonicus. Taxonomy (NCBI): domain Eukaryota; kingdom Metazoa; phylum Chordata; class Lepidosauria; order Squamata; family Gekkonidae; genus Gekko; species Gekko japonicus. Next base: position 667,983 of record NW_015174283.1, on the reverse strand, counting down.
GAAGGACAATCCTTCCCCCCTCTCCCAAGTCTGTAAGGGTTCATCTTCCAGGAGAGGCTGTAGATCCTCACTGAGGCACTTTAAAAGCCTTAGCTGTCCTACTGAAGATGACTCTTGGTGTGGACCTTCTTGTCCATCTGTCACCTCACTTTCCCAGGGGAGTATATGAGCATTCAGAATGCCTGATGTAAATTCTGCAGACATTTGCCCCGGCCTATAGAACTGGAGCTGTTGCTGTGAAATGCTAGCATTTGTCCTCTGACAACAGACTGTATGGAGTTTTACGGATAGGAGGTGATACATGATTGTACCTGAGAGCCAGCGTGGCACAGTGGTTCGAGTGTCAGATTAAGATCTGGGAGACCCTGGTTCAAACCCCCAGAAAGCTGGCTGGGTGCCCTTGGGCCGGTCACTCTCTCTCTTAGCCCAACTTACCTCACAGACTTGCCGTGAGGATAAAAACAGAGGAAGGGAAAATATGCTAGCCCCTTTGGATCTCCATTGCGGAGAAAAGCAGAGTAGAACTAAAATATATAAATAAAGGTAAATGTGGACGTTGGTTTGTTTCTGGTATAAAGTAGTGTTCGCATATACATCACGCAGTTACACAGCGATGTCCAAAAAGTCACCCGAGGTGCTGAATGCGTAGGGTAGAAGTTCAAGCCCAGTTAAATTTCTAAAAGGCTTCCTTCCCATGGTCCAGAATGATGATGAAAATGCAACTGAGGCACCTCAAGTAGAGGAGAGGCACAAGGACAGGAGCCGAGTGTTATGCGGATTCATAATTATGCTGGTATATTTTGGGGCCGTGTGGGTAGCAAAGACTTGAAGATACAAGGTGTCCTGAAATAGATAATGGTGGGGACAAAGTCACAGTGCTTAGCAGGCAGATGTGCCAGATGGCACCATCAGGGACAGCATTCTTGCAAATTTTTGCAGCCCATCTTTTTGTGGAATTTTGGTTTATGCAGATTCCACCATCCAAGATGGTGAGAATGGGGCTTGCAGGCCAATTGCCAGTGGAAGACAACTCCCTTAGGACGTTCTGCAGATCACTAGGAATGCCGGTAACAGAAAGTCAAAGAATAGAAAGATATACCCCTTGCCATTAGAGTGGCAATGGATTACCCATTTTGTGGATCTTCTGTAGCAAACAGGAGATCCCTGGTTGAGGCTTCCGGCATATACTTTGCCTTTTCCACCACTGATACACACTGAGCCAACATTGTCATTGATGTCTCTGCAATGAGTCCAAATTTTCTTTCCACCAGTTTAAACCCCAGCTCAAATCACAGGCGCACATGGGGCCCTACCAGACATGACATTTTCCACATGTACACTTATGGTGACCCCCTTGGGGTTTTCAAAGCAAGAAACTTTCAGAGGTATCATGGCCCTGATATTCCTTGGTGGTCTCCCTTCCAAATACTGACCAGGGCGGACCCTGCTTAGCTTCTGAGATCTGACAAAGATCATGCTAGCCTGGGCTATCCAGGTTAGGGCACATGTATGCTTACAGGTACTCAGGTCACCTGACTTACATATAACCATACGGACAGGACCTTGAGCTATAAACACCGTCTTACCAATGTAGCAGTGAAAATATGCATGTGAAACAACACTTTCCAAAAATTATGTGGTACAACTTGGGGGGTGTCTGCTACAACACTCAGATGCTCAGCTTTGGGGTTGGTGTATAGTACTGCGGAACATGATGCTTCAGTGTGGCTTAACAGCCCCCACATCCACAAACTCGATGTCCAACTCAATACAACAATGAGAACCATCAGCAGATATATTAAACCCACTCCAACCTATTGGCTACCCACGTTGTGCCACATCGCTGAAGCATCTCTGAAGACAACATGCTCTTCTTTGTGAATATAGAAAGACGATTGAAAACAGGCAGTTGCCTATTGACAAAGACATGGCTGATGCGGGCCTATCAAGACTAAGATCCCAACACCCAGCAATAAGATCTACACAAATCCTACAATCACAAAATTTCAATCTAAGGAATGAATGGTTGCAAACATGGATGCAATCAGATCCACCTGATATCCATAACCTGATAAACACCAATGAGAGGCCCGCCGGATTTGTCTTGCCCCGTAAAGTATGGAAGATGGCTAATAGAATACGAACAGGCTTTGGCAGCTGTGCAGACCTGTTGTTTAAATGGGGCAAAAATGCGGTTGTGGTGCAGCCCACCAAACTATTTTCCATCTGTCACAGGAAAGTGAGCATTGTGCTTTCCAGGGAGATGTGACGGAGCTCTCTGAACTTTCCCCAGCTGCGACTGAATGGATTGAAAATTTAGATATTAGTATTTAGAGGGATTGCCCAATCGGTCGGCATACCCGTTGTATCACTTGGTTATTTATTTTATATTATTATAGGCTTCCTGTGTGTAACTCTGCCATGCAATAAATAAATAAAAGTGTACACTTGTGTCTGGCTAGACCATTTCAAAGGTTAAGATCCACAATCTATCCAATCCAAATACCTTTATTGGCATAAAAATCTATCCAGCTCTTGAGAAGATTGTACTGCACTGCCTCACAATGCAGCATTACCAGATCAAATGGCTGATACTTTGGAAAAGATGCCCGTCTGCTACCCCATTCAGCCCACTTGCCTCTGTGGGCTACCGGGGTTCCTGCTGGATCCCACTCAGTGTCCACATTAGAAAGCACGCCCTGGGGCTCTTCCACAGCGGGTTCACAGCCTGTGGTCTCTTCAGAGCTGGGAAGTCTCTCTAGGCTTCAACCTCCATGAAACTGTATCACAAAGGGAAGGAAATAATGAAAAGCCAAAAATATACACTAACTTAATAACCTAAGAGAAACAACAAAAGCACCAATACAGCCAAAAGAATAAACCATAAGTTCACGGACCATTTTATTAAAATGCTAAGGGGAACAGAGACATCCAGAGACATCTGGATACCAGAAGCTCATCTAGTCTAGTGGCAGGTGAACAGCCAAGTGGAAGACATTCCACAAGCGTAGTGTCACAACTAAAAAGGCCCTGCATACAGAAGCAGGTGGTTCTCCAGACATTCTGGCCCCAAGCTGTTTAGGGCTTTATAGTTCAAAATCAGCACCCTGTTTTGAGCCTGGAAGGAAAGTGGCAGCCAGTGTACACGCCTCAAGACGAGCATAATACATACTCTAAAGGAGACACCTGTCGGCAATTTGGCTGCTGCATTCTGCATCAGCAGCAGCTTCTGAACAGTCATCAAGGGCAGCTCTATGTTAAGCACATAACAATAATCCAGCCTAGATGTCGTCTATGCATGCATCACTGTGGCCAAATCACACCACTCAAAGTAAGGCCACCACTGAAGCACCAGCTAAAGCTGCCGGAAGGTGCTACATGCTATCAGCCTCCTCAAGTGCAGATATGGATCAAGGACTGCCCCACCCCCCAAATGACAAAGTTGCTCCACTCCTTCAGGAGGAGTACGACTTCACCTGCACCAAGCCGATTCCTCAACCTCCAGCTGGTTCCATTATTGTTGATGGCACTGTATTCCAAAATATTTCCGGGTAGCCTCTTCCAGTGAGTGATTTCTTGTAGACATTAAACAGCATGAGATATAAAAGGAACCTTGCAGACCCAGGGGTACAGCAGTAGCATCTCACAACACCAGTAGGAACCTTTGCACCAGGAACCGCCAGAGTCACGGCAAAACCATATATATCCCTCAATTTCATACCAGACAGATGGCCCAGAAGGCCAACGGCATCCAAAGCCTCTTGAGACTCGCCTGTACGGATTATCACAGATCAAATGCCACAGACGCAGCACCCCCGTCATCCAGAATGAACTCAAACAATGGGTCCATCTGCAGAAGGCACCAGAGTTCTCCTGTGTTCATTCGTACAGGCCCCTCCAAACCCCAGAAAGATCATTCCTGGGGTTCACTGGTGGACCTACGTTTTTGGGACCCTGACGCTTGAACTGTTATGGGGGCCCCTTCTCAACCAGCAACAATAGGCCAACATCCAACAAGGTCCAAAGGGCCTGAATCGAGAATTCAGATGTCTTTTTATGGTTCTGGTTGGCTAAGGGCTGAGCTGTAGGACTATTAAGCCCTGCCCCAACGAAGGATTCAAGGATCCAGCTGCAAAAAGGTAGGGGGTTCGGGTGCTGCAAGCCCCTGAGAAAGTTTTGAAATCTGACCAATTACAGGGACATTTTGAGGCCATATAAAACAGGTATTAGAGCATATTCTAAGGTCAATATTAAGTACTTCAACCCAGGGGTCATTTCCTGCAAGAGCGCACAGGAGCGGAGCTCCGGCAGTAAAGAGCCCAGGGGGCGGGCACATGCAACAAGCCCCACCCCCTGCTCCCAACAGCACTCAGTCAGAGCAAGAAGCAGCCAGGTAAGTTGCAGAGCTCCCCCTGGCCCAAAACAGTCCAGTGGCACCTTTAAGACCAAGTTTTATTCAGGTACAAGCTCTCCCTCCTCTGCAAGGACAGATCTGCACATTCCTCCTCCCCCCCCCCAATAGCTAGCAATCAAAACAGTCCAGTGGAGCCTGGTGGGTGTTGCCTTCTGACACACTTCTGGTGATGTCAGGGGGTGTGGCATATGCAAATAAGTTATGCTAATGAGCTCCTGCACCTCTTTTTCTATGAAATGACCCCTGCTTCAACCCATTAGCTTATGATTCTATCACTAAAATAGACTTATTTTAATAACAAACACTTTAAAAGAACTCCATCAATTTTGTTGAAAAATTATCTCATTTAAAAAAAGAAAGTTGCTTCCAGGCCCCACCAGGATTAGGGACCTTGAAGCTTAAGCTTCATTAGCTTCTTAGTAGATCCACCCTTGCTGGGGTTGCTGCATGGTCTGTGTGGAAGAATAACGGTGGGGGGGGGGTCGGTGGATAGTAATGAAGGGGGACAAGGGGAAGAAACTGACAACTTTCCTCAGTGGATTAGGGCTGCAGAAGTGGAAGGAGGAAAGGAATTCCCCTCTTTTGTCCATGCTCACTCACGCCCGCCCACCCACCCACCCACCTGCATGGGCAGTCCTTTGTGCAGGTCCTGAGACCTGGGGAATGATCCTTCCAGGGGTTGGAAGGGGCTGCAGGAACACAGAGGAATGCAAGAAAGCTCCATGGCCCATTCAGGGAGTGGTAAGACACATGCCAGCATTTCCCACTGGAAGAAACCATTCCACTCTCACCGGAGCGCCATCCAGCACGCATGTGAGAATCGGCCCTCATGAGAAAGGACACATGTAAGTCAAGCAGAAACACCTGGAGATGAGGCTCACACAAGCATCGTTTTGTACGTGCCAAAAAAGTGATATTAAGGGAGACCGGAGAATATTTACCTAGTTCCATAAAGAAAAGCTTGTGCATAAAGCGATTCTGGCTAGGAATGTAGGTATCAGCGAAGCTGGGCTAGACCAGACAGGAGATGAGAGAGGAGTGTGTATTGGGGTGGGGGGGAAGCACTGCAGCACAGGGCAGAGAGTCACCAGCCAGGCCAGCAAAGAGGAGGGCAGGTTCCTTCCCACTCCGGCCCCATCCCTTCCACCACTGGCCTCTCTCTATAATTCCCTCCCAAGCAGCAAAGTCAACAAACGCTGCGGTTTCTGGTCACTCTGGGCACCTCGGACTTCTGCTTGAGGAAAACAAACACCAAGTCACAGAGCGGAAGGCGGCGCAGGAAGGGGACGGAAGCTCAGATCCAAAGTACGGAATGTGTAGGAGGGGAGAGGGAGCGTGTGTCCTTTCTGGCAGGGGAGCAGCATAAGCCCGGGCTGATTCAGAGACTTGGCTCTCTGCGCATTCCCAGAGGCCCCACCTCTCCAGGCTCTGGCTAGCAAGATGGGCTTCTAGGCCAAAGTTCCGCCTTTGGATTCTGTACGCTGAAGAGGCATAAGGCCCCCCTCCCCAGGCACAGATGGAGCCAGCCAGGAAAAGCCTTCCACAACAGTTCCTGCTTTCCACCCCAGCCTGTCTTCCCTCTCTCCCCCCCCCCCCCACCATTTATTCCAAATAGGAAACTGGCAGCTATTTTTCCAGCCCAGCTGCTAAAGAAATACGCACAGCGAGCAAGTGGGAAAACCAGGAGATGGCTGGGTGCACAATATGACCTGCCTCTGTGTGTGTGTGTGTGTGTGTGTGTGTGTGTGTGAGAGAGAGAGAGAGAGAGAGAGAGAGAGAGAGAGAGAGATTGAACACACCTCCAGTCACACAACAGCAGAATTCGGTAAATGTGAACAAAGCATTTTAAAAGTTTCCAATTCTATCTCGAGAGCCCTGTTTGGGAATCTGCAACCAACATCTTCTTGTCCAATAAGCTTCCACTTTCACTTTTCAGTTTTTCATCCCATGTGTAGTAATAATAATACTTTGCACTTAATGCTGCTTAAAGTACATGGCCTATATTCCCCCAGTAATCCTTACAACAGGAAGTAAAACGGTATGGCATAGCCTGATCTCGTCAGATCTCGGAAGCTAAGCAGGGCCGGTACTTGGAAGGGAGACCACCATGCAAGAGTCTACAGGAGAAGGCAGAAGCAAAAGACCTCTGCTTCAGGCCCATAGCTACAGTGGGGGCATCTCGGGGCCCGGCCCCCCAGATTACTGCCAAGCCCCCCCCGACTTCCCATCCAGCCCCTTGACTTCCAGTTTTTTATTTTATTTGTGGCGCTCCCTGGGGGGATGTGGGGGTGTCTGAGCAGGGTGCCCCCCCGATTTATTTAAAGGCCCCCTGAATTAAAAAGTCCTGACTACGGTCCTGCTCTGCTTCTCCCTTGCCTTGAAAGCCCCTTGCTTGGGTTGCCATAAACTGGTCACAACTTGACAGCACATACATACACATAATCCTTACAATGATCCTGTTCTCGGCACGAAGGACCTTCAAACCAGGGAGCTCCTAGTTCGTGGGTTCTTAGATTCTTTGCCACCTCACCTTCCAGCATTCATCTGCTCTCTCCCCCTCCCTCTTCTTCCATAACAAAGAGGAAACGAATTAAAGTAAACCAGTTATCCAGCCAGAGGACTCACAGAGCAACCCGGCTGTAGGCTGTAAACCACCTGTGTTCTGGATTATGGTATCACAACATTCTTAATTTGATAAATACAATATCTGATACAATTTAGGGAGAAAGAAGCCTTGCTTTTATGGCTCTGCATCCAAAGGCATCCATAACGGAGAAAGCCATCTGAGCATTAAAAGACAAACCAGCACTCTGCACAGGGCGAAACCAACATTCATTGTAATGTACCACACAGTAACGTGGATGCAAATAATTTATTTATGTAGCTTATTCATCTTATTTTTTTCCCCTTCCTAGCTATCTCCTGCATTTTAATTCTCTTTTCCTCCATAGTCCTCAGAGTGGCATACATGGATCTCCCTGCCTCATTTCATTCCCACAACAACCCTGTAAGGTAGGTCGGGCTGAAAGAAAGTTATTCACCCAAGGTCACACAACAAGCTTCATGGCTGAGCAGGAATCTAGACCCAAGTCTCCCACATGCTAGTCTGACACATTAACCAATACACCACAGTGGTCTTCTTCTTCTCCTTCTTTTTTGCCAGCAAGTCAAGCTGACTTCTGGAGACCCCCTAGTGGGGCTCAAAGGCAAGGGACGTTCACCTGCCTCTGCGTCATGTCCCTGGTATTCGTTGGAGGTCTCCCATCCAAATACTAGCCAGGGCTAGCCCGAGGTCTGATGAGATCAGGTTTGCCTGGGCTACCACAGTGGCCTTCTTGTGCACTTAGTGGAATGGATCTGACCATGTGGCAAAGCCTGGGGGAGAGCCAGTTTGGTGTAGTGGTTAGGAGCAGATTCTAATCTGGGAGAACCGGGTTTGATTCCCCACTTCTCCACATGTAGCTGCTGGTGTGACCTTGGGTCAGTCATAGTTCTCTAAGAGCTGTTCTCTCAAGGGCAGTTCTCTAAAGAGCTCTCCCAGCCCCACCTACCTCATAGGGTGTCTGCTGTGGGGAGGAGAAGGGAAAGGAGATTGTAAGCCACTCTGAGACTCCTTCGGGTTGTGAAGGGCGGGGTATAAATCCCATCTCTTCTTCTCTCTCTCTCTTTAGACAACTGCTTTACCATTTAGCCCAGGGATGCCAAACATATGGGCCACGGGCCGGATCTGGCCCCTGCAGGGCTGCTATCTGGCCCACAAACAACTGGCTTTCTGCTGCTTCCTGTTCCCTGCATCGCAGTTCCTTTTGCCCAGTCTCTCTTATTTCCTGCTTCGCAGAGGAAAGAAAGCCAAGCCTCCCTTCCCTTGATTGGCTGAGGGCTCCTCCCCCTCCTCTGGAGAGGGAAAAGGAGAGAGAGACGGAGTCCAGTGGCACTTTTAAGAAGACCAACAACGTTTTATTCCAGGTGTACACTTTTGTGTGCAATCACACTTCTTCAAAGAAAGAGGGGTGAGGGAAAGAACCAGAGAGAACACACAAGAGGGTTAGAGAGAGAGGGAGTCCCATGGCACTTGGAGAGATCCCCCTTTCCAGTTCTAACAGATGGGGAGGGGAAGAAACCTAACAGCACAGCTTGCGTTCTTTATTAGTGGAAGGGAGCAAGAGTCCAGTAGCACCTTAATGACTAACAAAATTTGTGTCAGGACATGAGCTTTCATGAGTCACTGCTCACTTTTTCAGATACAGCTAGAATGTAAGTTCATTCTTGGAGAGTGGAGTGATTTCAGATGCCTAATGACAATAGCAGGCAGTGGTAATGAGAGACGAAACCTAGGCCTCAATTCAGTCCAGGAGAATGTATTATCTTGAGCTTCATTATCAATTGTAATTCAGCAATCTCTCTTTCTAATCTCCCTTTGAAATTCCTTTGTAAGAGAACTGCTATTCTTAGTTCAGCAACTGAATGACCTGGAAGGTCCCCCACTGTTTTTTGAATGTTGTCATTTCTAATAGTAGTAGAAAGAGTAAGCGTCCAGTACCACCTTAAAGACAAACAAAATTTGTGGCAGGGTATATGCTTTTCTGAGTCACTGCTCATTTCTTCAGATTTATTTCCATTTATTATTTGCATCCTCCTGGACTGAATCCTCCTGGTCCAAACTGAGACCTAGGTTTCCTGTCTCATTACCAATGCTGATATCTCCATGCCTACTACCCCTCTGCATATCACACCTAATCCAATAATGCCCGCTATTGCCATTCAGCATCCAAAATCATCTTTATAAAGTTTATATCTCCAGTACCTCGTGTTACATTTTATGGCAAACATGGCCCAGCGACATTTATGTCAGATCCGGCCCTCATAACAAACAACACCTCTGATTTAGCCAGTTTGACACAAGTAGGATTCATTGCACACAATAGGCAGTAAATGAGGTGATGAAGGAAGAGGGAAAGGGGCTCCGGCCCGACGACTACACAATGGAAAAGGCTCAAGTTATTCAGAAACGTACTTGGAGGCTCAGTCCTTGTTTCTTAGCTGTCACTGAGGCATGGAGCTTAAATTCAGAACCTGCTGAAGGCCACTTTTCTGCACGCATTACTTGTTCCTCATGCCCAATGAACGCTTGAACGAATGTAGCCACCTTATACCAAGTCAGACCCTTGGCCTATCAGACAGAAGCAACTCTCATCACCTCCTACCTGACCTTTTGATAGCCAGAGATGCCAGGGGGAGGGTCCGACCTGGGACCTCCTGCATGCAAGGAAGATGCTCCACCACTGAGCTGTCATCCCCACCCTGCCTAGCCAACCTCTTTTCCTTTTTTTCTATTCAAGTCTGTCCTTGAACCTAAAGACCACTGCCCCCTTTGTAGCGCCTGCCAGAAGAGGCAGAATTCTGTGTAGCTCAGAAGCTGGCCGTCCCACCTACAGCCAGCAGCAAAAAGGACCCTGTGAAGCTGGGGCTTCAACGTTCAACCGTCCGGACTGAAAGCTGAGCCATTCTGGGGCTGAGCCACCAGCCAGCTTTGGCTGGAGCGTGAGCCCCCTTCCCAAATCATCTCGGCTGTTGCTTTTCCCCAGCCAAGGCTTTTGGAGCCCTCTTTGTGTTTGCGTGTGTGTGTGTGTGTGTGTTTGTCTCCGCCAGCAAACCAGTACGGATCTGCCTGTGTGCTCGCTTGGCTAACGGTTCTGAGCTCAGCAGCCGCATGCTGAGGCTGTCGGGCCCCAGGAGACGGGCCGGGACATGAGGTAAGGTTTTCCGCCAGCCAAAAGCAGCTGAGGGAAGAACAGGCGAGGGGGGAGAGCGGGAAAGAGAATGGGGAGTGGAGTGGAGGGGAGGCTGACTGGAGCAGTGGTGTGTGCCTTATCTCAAAAGCGGGCCAAGTGAAGCGCCCTGCAGCGGGAAAGGCCTGGGGGCACCCGTGTCCGAAAGGAAGCCTGTAAAAGTGTGCAGACTGTGGTGGAAAAGACGTTTGTTCTCAACTAGGCCTCCTCCAAGAGGGGTGCCAGGTCATGGTATTTGGACATGCCCCTCAAACATGGGACTTGGATCCCCAGGCACAAGGGAGCCTCACACCCAGGTCTGGTGTGCACAGCAGTGCCGGGGTGAGAGAGTGTGAATGCACCTCCCCACGGAAGGGAAAGTGGATGAGCAACTGTCTGTCAGAACTGACGGGCTAGACAGTTAACCCTTTGTTGGCGGGACTCGTCTGGCGGTTGTTTTCCAAAGGAGCCGCGGGGAAGGGAACTCTTGCACTCTGAGCCCATCTGTGCGGGGGGGGGGGCAGTTGGAGGTCATTACCCCAGAGAGCACCCCGCGGGGAGCACCGGAGGCATCTCCATGGCGCTGCCGTCCCCGAAAGCGGCAGTGCCACCGACGAGCGGGTCCTCGCCGTGCCCCCCCCCCCCCCCGTGCCTGCTCACCCACGCGGAAGCCGGAGCCGGTGAGGGTGTCCATGGAGTGCCCGTTCTCGCCGATGAGGGTCATGTTGGAGCCGGGCTTGCAGCTGTCGCGGCACTGGCCCTTCAGGCACGTCCGCTTGCAGATGAGGGGGGCGAAGACCACCTTGAAGCGCTCCCGCGCCAGCGCCGTCCGCTCCGAGGGGCCCGCCACGGCCGAGGCGCTGGCGACGGCGGAGGCGGCGCCCGGCCAGCCCAGCGCCAGCAGCCACAACACGGCCAGTCCCCGCGGAGGCATCTTGGCATCCCGCTCCCCGAAGGCCAGGCCGACTCGGGCGCGGAGGAGCGCAGCCGAGCGCGCCTGGCCCCGACGGGGCGCACCGGAGACGCTGCGCTCAAGGCGAACGAACGAACGAGCGACGGAGGGAGGGAGGAGAGAGGGACGGACGGGCGCCTCTGCCAGGCTGGAGAAAGTCCTCTCCGCCGGGCCCGCTTGCTCGCCTCGCAGCCAATCTCCGGCCGGGGGCAGGAATTTGGGAGCGCCGCCAAGAGACGCCGCGCCGGCGGCAGGAGAAGAGAGGAGAGGAGAAGCGAGGCGGCTCCTGGCCGGGGAGAGGAGCCGCCGCGGGACACGCCGCAAGGGGGCGCGCGAAAGAAAGAAAGAAAGAAAGAAAGAAAGAAAGAAAGAAAGAAAGAAAGAAAGAAAGAAAGAAAGAGAGGAGAGGAGCGAACAAGATTGAGGGCATCAGTCGGCTCTCTCTTACTACTGTGGCTGGAAGATATGCACCGGTTCTGCGGTAGACCCCCCCCCCCCCCCACCCGCACACACCCCCCCCCCCCCGCCCCCTCCCCCCCCCCCCCCGCTGAACCAGACCACAGCCTCCTGCTCCCAACAGTAGCCTGTAGGAAGCCAACAAGCAAGGCACAGTAATAGCCGTGCTCCCCTGTCCCTTCACAGCTAGTACTAATTTTAGAGGTATTGTGCCTCTGTACATGGAAGCTCCATTTAGCTATCTTTCTTGGCTGATTGAGTTGCAGACTGACAACTGCGCAGACAGGCTATTGACATTTATCAGTCTGTCTAATTAGGAGCTCTCAATCAAGCGGAAATAATGCCTTTATCAGGACCAACTTAAAAAAACCCATAAAGCAGTACCCCACTTTTGAGTCTCTCAGCACATTTCCTCCAAGTTCTTGGGCGGGGGTGGGATTTCCAAACCCTTCCAATTGTCCCACCTAGGGAAAGCTTGAGCCGCTGAGCAATCACAAAAGGGAATTGTGTTTTTTTTGTGTGTGTGTGAAGTGATCCTAGCTGCCCCCTGCATGCCACAGTGTGGGCTGGTGAACATTGTCATGTGTTAATTCATAAAGCACTGTGGGTGTGAGCCGTGTGTTTTACACTAACTGCTTGGCCCTTTGTTCACTCTTATTGTGCCCGTTGCACTGGCAGGGAACTGAGGCTGAGAGATGATGACCAGCGGAGGGGACCAAGGGTGCATGTGTGAATGAGTGTGGCACAGACCCGTCCCCATAAACTGTCATGTCTCTGAACTCAAGCACAGTTCTTGTCCAAGGAAGTTGGTTTGGCTGAGATCCATTTAGGGATGAGTGTTGTACATGTACATGTATGAACCGGCCCCAAAGACAAAGAAACCGAAACAAAACCACCCTTGAAATGATGAAGAAACTAGTGGGAACAAATTGGCAGAGTGGTGATTCATGCAGAGTCGGCCCAAGACATTTTGGCGCTGGAGCCAATCCCAGTGGCACCCCCCCCCCTTCTCCACAACCAGAGTGGTCTCATGGGCTTGCCTTACTGGAATGAACAGGAGTTGTGCAGGAAAAGTCCCTGCTAATTCACTCCACCCCACCCCACCCCTGGTCTCAGGTGCCTCCTACAGCACCATCCTGGAATTCCGGATACATTCTAGAGAAGGGGTGGCTAAACTGCAGCTCGGGAGCCACATGTGACTGTTTCACACAGTCTAACTTAATGTTAATAAAAAGCAAATTTGCATATTTTTCAATAAAAACGCCTGTGTGGTATTTGTTCATGTCTTGTGGCTCTCAAACATCGCAACATTGACACAGAGAGTACTCCATCTTTCTGTGTCATACCTCTGAGGCTGCCAGTCACAGCTGCTGGCGAGACGTCAGGTCCTACAATGCCAAGACCACGGCCACACAGCCCGGAAAATCTATAACAACTAATGTCAAACATCTGATGTTTATTCTGTGTGGCTGTTACAGTAAGCAAGTTTGGCCACCCCAGTCCTAGAGATTCAGTAAGATCATAACATCACCATCTGAGAAAATTCTTTCAGGTGCCAACCTGTAAATTGGCAAACTCAACAACTGCCCATGCCCATGCGTTCTTCTTCATGGCCCCCACATTATGGAATGGCCTTCCTGATGAGGCCAGGAAGGCCTCAACTCTCCTGACTTTCTGCAAACTATACAAAACTGAATTATTCAGGAGGGTTTTTTTACACAGAAAATAGGACTCTACTGTAACTAAAGTGTTCAGAAAGATACTTGGTAAAGGGTTAGGGTTAGGTTTAGCATAAGGAGCAGAGGTCCATCAGTGGATATTAGCCACAAGGTATAGATAGGGGCTCTGGGGCAAGTGATGCTCTGTCTTCTTGGTGCTTGGGGGGGGGGTCAACAGTGGGAGGGCTTCTAATGTCCTGGCCCCACTACTGGACCTCCTGATGGCACCTGGTATTTCTGGCCACTGTGTGACACAGAGTGTTGGGCTGGATGGGCCTTTGGCCTGATCCAACATTGGCGTCTCTTATGTTCTTATGGGACCGTGGTTTGGGCTATTTGTATATAATTTGCACTGTCTGCTGCTGTAATTAGGATCCTGTTATGTAATTTTTACAATAATTTAATATGCCATAGAACAAATTTAGAGCCCAGTGGCACCTTTAAGACCAACAAAGTTTTATTCAAGGTATGAGCTTTTGTGGGGCATGCACACTTTTTCAAATACACTGTGTATTTGGAAAAGTGCGTGCGCACACGAAGGCTCATACCTTGAATAAAACTTTGTTGGTCTTAAAGGTGCCACTGGACTCTAAATTTGTTCTACTGCTTCAGACCAACACGGGTGACCACCTGGATTAATATGCCACGTTAATACTGATGCTTTGCCTCGGCTCTGTTTCACATTTCTGGTTGGTTCCAGATTTCTACTATCTAAATCCTACTGCATTGTTTCTTGGATATCCCATCCTGTTGATCATCTTGACTACCTCTGTGTAATCCACCCTGAGTCCCAGTTAGAAAGGTGGACTATAAATAAAATGAATACATAAGAGCCATCTGCATCCTGAATACTTGCTTGGAATGCATCCATAAGAACATAAGGAGAGTCCTGCTGGATCAGACCAATGGTCCATCTAGTCCAGCATCCTGTCCCACACAGGGGCCATCCAGTTCCTCTGGAGGGTAAACAACAGGGTACAGAGGCTGAGACTTTGCCCTGATATTGCCTCCTGCCTCTGAATGTGGAGGTTCCCTTTAGTCACCATGGTTAGTAGCCACTGATAGACCTGTCCTACATTAATCTGTCTAATCCCCTTTTAAATCTTTTCATTTCTGAGGCCATCACTACATCCTCTGGCAGTGAATTCCACATTTTAATCACTCTCTGTGTAAAGAAGTATTTCCTTTTGATCCGAACCAACCATCACTCATGAATAGAATCATAGAATCACAGAGTTGGAAGGGGCCAGACAGGCCATCTAGTCCAACCCCCTGGCTCAGTGCAGGATCAGCCCAGAGCATTCCTGACAAGTGTTTGTCCAGCGACTGCTTACAATACTCTTTGATGGTTTTGCATTCAGCCACTGCAAATAGGTCTGTAATGGCTGGTGAAAACTATTACTTTGTACTTGTATTCCTGTTTACATTTGTTTGTTTAAAACGACGGATTGGAAACTGCCATGGACACTTGGGTAGAAAATTGGTTCAGAAATCGTTTTCATATGAATGCAAAATAATAGATAAAGGTGCTTGGCAATTAATGAGTTAACCTTGAGTCGCCGCCGCACCTCCCCCCCCCAACAACCACACTGTCTTTTTCCTTAATGGGAATTTGGTTTGCCACTTGGACCATTTGGAAAAATTCCGGTTCGGATGGGGCAAGAGCAAGATTTGGGACAGACAACGAGAAGAGCTCCTTCAACTAAGGGCAAATTGTCAGGGCAGGCAGAACCTCCAAGGACAGTCCTGCCAAAAGATAAACTCTCCAGATAAACTGAGGCATCTTCTTCCCTGGAGGAGGGGACTAGATGATGGCTTTGTGGTCCTTTTGGGGAACCCTTTTAAAACCTTGTGTTCCTGGGGGGGTCACCAGAGTCCGCTGCAACTCGACAGCACACAGTTCTTCTTATCATAACACAAACCCTACAACTGTGTGGCAGAAAACCCCTTCCAACTTTGGTTCTTTATCCTGCCCTTCACAGCTCAGATTTTTCCAGTTGGGGGGGGGGGGACCAAGGGCTTTTATCGCAGACAGCTCCAGAAGTTAGATTCAGGTGAAATGGAAGTTACCAGTCCATACGTATAGGCAGAGGGCTGGTAACTTCCATTTCACTGTACCTGAAGATATGTGCATGCACAAGAAAGCTTATATCTTGAATAAAACTTTCTCGGCCTTTAAGGGTGCCGCGGGACTCGGATCTCGTTCTGTGAGCTCCAGAAGTGTGTGTGGGGATGGGGAGGGGTCTGTTGTCTGGCATCTGCAAGGGGGCCTCGGCAGCTTTATGGAGATGGGGGTCAGGGGGGTCAGGCCAGGCGCGTGTCTGTGCTTTTCAGACACACTTTCCTGGGGGGAGGGAGAGGCAGAAATTTTTCAATGGGCCAGGAGGCCTCGCCTGGCCTGCCCCCACCCCTAGGGAACAGGGGGCAAGGGTGCAGAGGGTGGAGGGTCGGGAGGGGGAGTGTCCCCCCCCCTGTGTGCAGAGAGCCGAGACCAACTGCGCCTCTCACACAATGAGCGACTGTGCTCCTGAACACCCCCCCCCACCCCGCCAAAGACAACTGAAAAAGCCCCTCAGCCGGCCCGGCCAGCCTGTTTGTGTGTGTCATTTCAGGCTACCTTGGGCAAAGGATACCTGGAGATGCTGATCCTCTGAGGTGGCTTGAGAGAAAGAACCACCCCCGGGTGTCCCCAAAGCTGGCTTGAGAAAAAAATCATGAATTTGGGCATTCCAAACAGAGATGCAGTAGGAGGAAGCCATCCTTTTGGTGCTGTGTATGCTGGAATACGAGAGAACACGCACCTCGGACTGCTAAATACGCAAGCCGAAAGGGCTCCTGGCACGGCAGCTCCTTAAAAAGCCAACCGACTGTGTAACAATGGTCAGACCTAAATCATTTCAGAATTTGTGTTTAACAGCACGATTCCGCCCTGGGCGATGTTAAATGAGGGGAAGAGATCGACGGAACACGCACGAGGTGCGTGCGCGTGGTTGCACACCTTGGCGCATGGCTAATGTCGAACAATCCTGTCTGGAAGCCCTGCTGTGTCCTCATTACGTGGAGCAGAATCTTGGGTCTGAAGTTACTTTTTGAGGCAAAGACCAAGGTCAAATTAGGATAAAAATGAGAACTTCAGAGGGGCTCCTCCACTGTAAAGATGTAGAGGGTGGATTCACACAAATCTTAACACGTGGTTGGGAAAGCCTGTTAGAATCTAACAGGGTGGTGGATCTACCCCCCAGGAGCACCTCTGGTCTTCAGCCACCAGCCCTGCAGTGGGTCAAAACTACCCCTTCCTGTTTCTGTGGATTTCCGGCTTGCAACATCAGTGGGGAGGTGGTTCTTGCTTGGCAGGGTGGTGGTGGTGGGAACAGTTGGATGAGGTGGAGTCAACGCAGAGTAGTGTTTAGAGAGAGAGTAGCACTAGGAATACCCAGGTTCAAATCCCGAGTTCAAATCCTCAAGCTCCCTGGATGATCTTGGAGCGGTCACTTGCTCTCAGTCTAACCTTCTTCAGGAGGGTGTTGTGAGGACAAAATGACCCCAGAGGTCTTTGGAAGAAGGGCAGGAGAGAAATAAGAGTCTCTTCAGCTACTACCTCAATAAGCCTTTTTAAAAGGCCAGTTACAAACCACCAAGAAATCGTTCCAACAATGAAAGTCATGGAATACCTTCGATCAGAAGGTCACGTCAGAGGGTCTGCAGTGGAACAGGTAGTTCCTTAGAGACCGGCAAGAGCTTATAGCTTTTTTAGAGTCTCTCAAAAGCTTCTACCCTGAAACTCTTGTTGGTATCACGGTGCTAACGGACTCAAATCTAACTCTTCGCTTAGAACCAACCAAATGAATACCAAACGATGTGCAAGCTTTTGTGTTCTCCAGGACTCTTCTTCAGGCTGCATATTCCAGACGAGACAAGAACGAGACGCTTCAGGACACGGCAGAAAGGTCCCGAGCACGCTGCTTGCTTCCAGAGAGTCTTACCGGATGCATTGCAGACTTGGATCGGGTGGTGCTGGGTGCAGCACAGGTCTCAAGTTACACCACGGGCTGCTGGGACAAAGAAGCAAAACAAAAAATGTAATCCTCCCGCTGGGAACATAAAAGCTGGCAGTTCATCAGATGGCTCCCTGGCCCTCGGCAGAATGCTCCGGTCCCTTGTGAGGCTGAGAGCATAAAGAAAGCATGGCTGCTTTTGTAGTGACAAAACTAGGAAGGCATTTTAGGAGATGCCCTTAGTTGGAGTCAGTGGGAGCCACAGCAGGCAAGATTACCTGGTGGCTGGAGGACAAACCACCTGCCCTGTCAGCATCGTCGTGAACAGCTGAAGAATCCCTCCTCTTCTACTATTTTGGGCATTCCCAAATTTACCATTCAAAAACGAGTAGGGAGGCATGTTGGTCCCGAGAGAAATCCCACAAGCAAAGCACCACAAAGCTCAGATACACACAGTCCAGCCAGACGCAACCTAGAAGTCCATCCTGTAAGGTTCAGCCCATTTTCAACGGCCGGGTTCGGCTTTCAAGATGCTGAGCGATAAAAGGTGCTGTTGAACATGCACAGAGTGACTTTTTCTCCCTGAATAAGCAAAACCAAAGCTGTTTGTTTCCCTAATAGGCCAGGCAGGCCCGGCTCTGCTCAAGAGTGAGCTGATGTTGGAAGCCCCTTCATACGATCTCTGGAAGGGGGAAAAAAATATCTAGACATAATTCATTCCTCTGCTCTAATAAAAATTAGGTGACTGTATGAAACGCCTCTCAGTGATGGTGAAATAAGCTTCAGGTTTTTAACGGGGATTTCATCTCTTGGTCTTGGACTGCTTTTGGGGGTCTGATTTCCCAGCTGGGGTGATGAGGCGGGCTAGAACTTCAGCTCAACAAATTTAATACTTGCCAACAAGGAAGACCTTGCTTGGATCTATTTTTCTTTTGCGCCGTACTTGAATTAGGAAACGTAAGCTTCAGCAGGGCCCATCCTCATTGTGCTTTCCTTCGCTCGCTCCTTCCCCTGCAAAGGGTTAACCTCCCACCAGCTCTCCTCACCCACCCCCCTTCCCTCCCTGCCTGGGTCCATTGATGCTGTCAGCCTCCCTGGGGTATCAGCGCACAGCCCACCCCCCCTTTTGTGGCTGGCGGTCGTGTGCCACCCCTTGCCCCCAATCTGCATAATGGCAGGGCCCACGCGCCAGGGCCAGAGCTCCCATCTGCTGCCTCTCCCCCACGGGACCCTCAGCCACGCAGTCAGCCCAACGCCCATTGGCTGCCCCGCACCAGCCATCTGCAGCCTCCACTCCACACAATAGGAGCCCAGGCCTTTATATAGGGGGGCAGCCTGTGCACGGAGGCCAGCTGGCTCCCCACTGAAGGCAGGGCAGGGAGAGACCCACTGGCGGGCGGGCAGCAGCTGCAGAAAGTCGGATCGGACCTGTCGGCCTGCAAGTGAAAGGGAAAACCAAGAAAGAGCCCCTGCACCGACGTTCGGGAGCAGTTTCTAAGGTCAGGGACCTGGGAGGAAAGACTCTCCAAGCAAGCGGCAGCCTTGGGAAGCAGAGAGAAGTGTGCCAGCGCCCAGACCTGACTTGCCTGCAAGGGCTCCCCAAGCCCAAAGGCCCAACTGGGAGATCAAGACGTCGCTCGCTCCAGCTGGTCGAGGGAGTCCAGATCTCGGGACACAAAGGCCCCTGGGGAAATGCCTCGCGGGTTCCTGGTGAAGAGGACACGCCGAGAGGGCCCCGTGTCCTACCGGATCAGAACGCTGCCGGACGATGCGCTGCCGGTGCCGCTTCCCAGTGGAGTGGGGCTACCCTCTGCCCAAAGGAAGCTCCCCAGAGTCGGGGGCCTGCCCGAATCCTGGCCGCCATCCCAGAGCCCCCTGCGCTTGGTAAGCACCGCTCTGCTGGCCAGTGACCTCCAGCGGGGTCTGAACTCTGGATCGCCAGCGCCGGGCGAATCCGCTCCAGCGTGCGCCACCCAGTCTCCCGGCTTGGGCTCAGCCTGTGCCGTGGCAAAGCAAGCAACCCCCCTGCCCAAGAGAGCCGGTTTGGGTTCCAAGGAAGGGCCCCCGGATGCGGTGGTCTTGCTGGGTGCCTTTGTCTGCCAGCTGTGCCAGGAGTCCTACCCAGGCCCGCTCGCCCTGGCCCAGCACTGCTGTTCCCGCATTGCCCGGGTCGAGTACCGCTGCCATGAATGTAGCAAGACCTTCAGTTGTCCAGCCAACCTGGCTTCCCATCGTCGCTGGCACAAGCCCCGAGGTGGTGGGCATGTCGGGGGGACCAAGGAGAATGAGAGTCCTGAGGCAGCCAACAGTTCCAGTGCGCCACACCCCGGCACCATGGAGGGCAGCTACCGATGCTCTCATTGCCCCAAGCGGTTTCGGCGCCGGGCCTACCTCTGCAAGCACCTGGCTCTGCACACCGTCACCGGGCCGGTGCTGTCCGAGAGCCAACGACTCCATGGCAATCTCACTCCCCAATGTGCTTCCTGGCCAAAGAAGCCGTTTTAGAAATCCCACTCCTCACAGCACCTGGGCCTGGTTGTCCCCCACCCCCCAGATGCAGGTGAAAGGAGGGGGACTCCAGTGGAGGTGGAGAAGGCAATGGCCACACCGAGAAACGTCTCTCCACCGCAGCTACCTTCCCATCCCACTAGCCACACACCCCAATTCAGCCATCCACCTCCCACCCCCATCACCAAGGACTGAAAAAGCCCTGTAACTGTCCAACAGCTTCAGTGAGGCTGAGAGCAACTCCATCCTCGTGCCTGTTTGCAACAGAGCTTTGCACTGATCCTGTATCCTGTGAGGCTGGGGCGGGGGATCCGACTGTGGTCAGACATAAAGACAATCTTGACCCTGGAGGCTTCTGAATGAAACTGCGCAGGATGTTCACGGGATCAAGACGGAGGCTCCAGGCATGTACACTTCCTTCCACCGCATGCCCGGACCGGAGAGAGGCCCAAAGCCTCCGACACAAGAAGCTTGTGAGTGTCAGGACTGTGGACTTTGCAGTCGCTAGGGTTTCTTATTCGGGGGTGGGGCGGAAAGGGGGATATGAATGCGGAATGCTGACAGATGGGACTGGGGCTTGCATTTGTTTGATAGTAAATGGAGTATTTAAAAAAACACAAAACCCGGTTCTTGCGTCTTTTCTATGCTTGTGTGCAGAAGAGAGTTTGTGATGCAGGACAGGCGGCGTTGCGTTAAAGGAGAGCTAAACAGCTCCCACTAGCCGTAGCTCCCTGCACTAAACTGTTGTTTGAATGCAGCAGCAACCCACAGGCTTTCCACGGGCAGCGCTCTTCCCCCCCCCCACAGGCTGTGATGGCACAGAATGTTCACAAATATCCCAGTTAATATAAATACGCTGGCTTGGTGATTCCAATGCATCTGATGAAGTGAGCTCTGGCTGCAATCACGCAGTCTAAATAATCCACTTTCCAACTGGAGTCTGCCAGTTCACACAGTAAAATCCAGTGCACTGAAAGTGGATTATTTCGTGTGTGTGATCGCAGCCTCTGGCTCACAAAAGCTGATGGCTTTTGTGTTTTATTTCAGTTCCTCACTGGAAACTCAACAGTAGAACGCTGACAAAACAGTGCAGCCTCTGAGGGGAAACGGCCATTTTGCAAGGGGGGGGGGACCCTTCAAGGAGCTTTGTGAGAGTTGGAAAAACAGTGTGCTGTTGGCATGCAGAGAGTACTGCTGGGCAGACCAGGGGCCCAAAGTCAAGGAAGCCAAGCAGAGAGCAGCCCCGGGAAGTAGGGGGGCTAAAGAACACGGAGACCGAGTGGCTGAAGGAAAAGGGAGAGAACAAACAGACGTACTGAGAAGCAGGGATCTGCCGAGTATGTGGGAAGGGCCAGTGAGAAAGACAGGCGGGTAAGAGACTCACATGGGTTCCATTACACTGATTACAAAATGTCCTCCGTGAGCCCCACGATTTAGCCCACCTAATTATACAGCCCACATGGAAGAAACAAACCACTAAATACCAGCCTCACAAGGACAAGCCCGGACAAGCCCGGAAACGGCTTCCGTCCGCTGTCCGGAAACAAGCCCCCGGAATCATACGGAGGATTATCAGAAGAGCCAGCGCCACATCAGGAGGGAGAGGAACGGGAAGGCGGGGGGGAAGGGGGGAGATGTATTTTGCTGGGGAGGAGCAGCAGGAGCCCTCTTGGGTTACCCTTCCCTTCCTCCACTCAAGGCTGCCCCTTAACTAATCCAGGGACCAAGGTTGTCAGTCTTTCAGGTGCTGCCCGACTTGGGTTTTGTGTCGCCCCTCCCTTTCCCGGGCCTCAGTTTCCCCAAAGACGACCGAAGGGCCCACGGCGTAGATGCAGACCATGTCTTTATTGCACAAGTAGGGGTGCCGCGTTCTGTACATTCAGTTCCGAGACAGACGGGAGGCTGAAGAGGTCGGGGGTGGGGGAGACGAACGGACAACTTGATTCTCTTCTCCCACCCCACCCCACCCCTCCCTTCCCTTCACCTTGGTCCCTTGAGAAGAAAGACAAATAGAGAGACGGACCAGACAGACATCCTCTCTGGAAAGCAAGTATTTACACAACACAAAGACCATGATGGGAACGAGGGGGAAGAGGGACCACTCCCCAAATCCTTCCTGCATCCACAGGCAGGGGCAAGGCCCGGCTCAGAGGACGGAGGGTGGGAAGCAGATAGGGGGAAGTCATGAATGGATAGCACCGCTGGGGGAGGCAAACCGCTGGCTGGGTCAAACGCCTCCACCCCAGGAAGAGTCCATGGCTACGCCAGAGAGCTGAGAAAGAGGCAGAAATAAGGGCCGGGAAGGGGGCGGGTTCTGTCACAGCTTTCAAATAATTTCACAGTTAATGGACGTGCAGGCCGGTGCCCCTCCCTGTCACTATGGAGGCGGGGCCCACAGCCGCCCGAATCAGTGCCGGAATCCAGGAGGAGGATGGAAGGAGGACGAGGAAGCAGCAAGAGGATCTCAAGGCTTGTTCCGCTCCCTGGACGGAGGGTCCATCAACACAGGTCGGGCACGCTCTCCCCTACCGCCCCCCCCCCAGAGGTGGTCTGCAGTTATTGCCTGGTGAATTATCCCCCACTGGACCCACAGTTGGGGCATTTCCAGAGGGGTTAGTGGTTATAGTCAGAGAGAGGTCCTGGGTCTGAAGTCACAAGCCGGTAAAAACCCGTCACTGGTCAGCGGGTTGCACAACTAAAAACGAAGTTGGCCGGCTGGTGCTCAAATCAATGGGGAGGCGAGCAGCTGCTCCGGAAGAGGAAGTGGGGGGGGCAGTCTTCTACGTGGGTCGAGTGGCGTTGCCAGTCTCCAGGTGGTGGCTGGAGGTCTCCCACTGTTACAACTGATCCCGAGGTGACAGAGATCAATCCCCCCCCCCGAGAAAACGGCCGCTTTGAAAGTTGGACTCTGTGCCCTTAAGCCCTGAACCCCGCCCTCCTCAGGCTCCACCCCCAAATCTCCAGGTATTTCCCAACCCAGAGCTGGCAACCCGAGAGTTGGGTCCTGTTTTTCTGCCTCCCCCTCCCTTCCTAAAATGTGCAGGGCCTCCAAATCAGTGGCGAGAGCAGCTTAAAAGTGGATCTCCCGGACACAGATCACGAGCTAATGCAAGGGGGGTCCTGAAGATATGGGGTGGGGTGGGGAGGGAAGAGTCGGGAGCCGGTATCACACAGGCCAGCCAAGTCTCTTCTGTTGTGCCTCCAGTACACATGGGGAAGGGGAGGGAGAGAGGCAGGTACACGCCCCCCCACCCCCCTGCTTCTAGGAACAAAAGGCGCGAGGGATGTCTCGAGGCCTCAGGGACAGTGGGGGGGCGTGGGGGGCCCCCCCAGCATCTGCGTGACTTGGCTGAGCTGAGCCGCCGCGGTCTCTGATGCCTCTTTCAGGCGCTGCGTGTTCTCTTGGAGGCTCTGCACTTCCGCCTGCAACGCCGCCTTTTCCGCCTTCTCCTGGGGTGGGGAGAGAGGAGAGCAAGGACAGAGCTGTGATTGTGGGGCAGGAAAGGGGAGGGGGGGATTGAGGCTTCCTCCCCACTTCACCCTTAATACTTAAAACACTTGAAAACGATATCATTTTTCTTATCCTGCTTCGGGAACCAGCAATCCTTCCTTTTATGATCGCACAAAAGTAAAAACCGGGTCTAGCTAATGGAACCAGAAGACTTGCAGCCTGAGAACAGCTGGTCCAATAGAACGAGTGTGAAATTCACCCCTCCTGTGGCTTCTTGCTATTGCCCCCCCCTCTTCAGGGTTGCCAGGTCCCTGTAGAATGGTGAGGAAATAAGCCAAAAAGGAAGAGGCCCCCTTACAAGGCCTAGACCCGGCAACCTTCTGCCCCCCTTGCCTCCCTCCCTCCCACAGACAGGCCTTCCTGCCCTTTGACCCCACATATAGTTTTGCTTCAGACCTGCTTTCTCCCTCTCTTCAGTCTAAGGTTGTCAGCCCCCAAGTGGGGTCTGAAGATCTCCCAGAATTACAACGGGAGAAAATGGCAGCTTTGGGGGGGAGGGATCCTATGCTATTAACCCTGCTGAGGTCCCCGTCCTCCTGCAAATCCTGCCCTCCTCAAGTTCCACCCCTAAATCTCCAGAAAGTTCCCAGCCTGGAGCAGGCAACCCAATTTCAACCCCGTGTCTCCACCACCCCTCCTGCCATGAGACGCCTGCATTTTCAGGCCACTGCCTTGTTTTACTTTCTTTACCCACTGTCTTCACGAGCCTCCTGGGTGCTCTTCTCTCCTTCCTGCAGAGCAAGCAGCCTCTCTGGATCATAAGCACTTTTCATCAGCCTCTCTTTACCTGTCTCCTCTAAAGCTCCACCTATTCTAGCTTCAGATGTCTTTTCTCTCAGTCCACGGCCTACTCTGTGCCCTTCCCTTAGCCCCCACAGCAGTTCAGCCAATCAGTGACAGAGGCTTTGCCACCACAGGCCCAACACAATATTCCAAAACACACTGCTGAAGGGAAAACCACCCTGAATGCTCCACTGTTACGCTGTGGATTCCACTGTTTGCTCACACACCCGTGGCTGCTTTCTGCAGTTAAATCACACACATAGAGCATCAACCACAGATCACCATCCTTAATATACACCTCTCATGAAAAATATAGCTGGCTTTCTAGCTGCTAAGTGCTATATACAGCACTGTGAACGGCTTAGTTTGTTTGAATGCTTCTTGTTGGCCATTATTGGGTTTTTATCATTGTTAGAAACTTCTAAGAGATGGAGAATAGAAATATACTCCCAGTGTTCCTCTGAGGTGACCAAAAATATCCATTTTACAAACCGGATACACTGAGGTCTGATGAAACAACATTGAGGCCCCAGGTGAAGGCCTTTGGAAAACACTTTGCTGTGGCAACATTACACATGTGGAAGCCATAATATTTGTGTGCCGCTTACCACACAGGCATCGCCATCTTGTGGGGAGTCGGCACAGAATTTTCATAGAGTTTTAATGGCTACTGGCATTGCAGGGAGACTGCCCACACAGCTGGCACAATCCACGAGGGAAGTAAATTCCAGACGCTACACAACAGCACAAGGGTCATGTGCTTGAGGGGAAAGCGAGGCTGAAGAGCAGAGCCCATGCTTTGCATGCAGGTGTGATCCTTGGCCTCTCAAATTAAAGGATGCTAGATACTGGGAATTATCTGCCACTCTGGGCCCAATGGAACAGCAAAGTGGTGGCTCCCATGAGGACACTGTCACCCTTTTAAAGTGCATATATGGGGTTTGGCACTTGGAAAGAAGCAGGGTGTGTGGGAGGAAGTTCCATGCCATATGCTCTCACAGCCCTTCAAAATCATTTTAAAATGGCGACAGCATCCAAGTGGTGCCCATCAGTTTGTCATCCCATTTAGTTTGGCCCTCAGAATAGACAATACTGAGCTATAGAGTCAGCGTGGCATAGTGGTTAGAATGCAGGACTGGGATCCTGGGCGGCCAAGTTCAAAACCCCACTCTGCCATGGAAGCTTCCTGGGTGACCCTGGGCCAGTCAAACACCCTCAGCCTAACCTACCTCACAAGGTTGTTGTTGTGAGATTAAAATGGAGGAGAACAATGTTTTTAGCCACTTTGGGTCCCACTAGGGCTACAAGCCCCCAGGTCCCAGCTGGGGTTCCCATGCTTTGGGGGGCTTTGAGCTGCGACTGCCCAGCTGTGGGAAACCCCACCCCCAAGCAGGGATGTCATCATGTGACATCCCAGATGTGATGACGTCACTACCGGGTGACATCATCAGGCCGGGGACAATGTGTGGCGATGCTCTGGTTTTGGCACAAACCCTATGGTTTTGAAGCAAAAAAAACCATGGAGTTTTGCCCCAAAACAAGAGCGTCACCTACCCCTGGAATGCCCCCCAGATCCCCTCGCCACGATGGTGAGGGGGCCAGGCAATCCTAGGTCCCATTAGGAAGAGAAGCTGGTTACAAATATATCTAAATAAATAAACACATCAGTGATCTTTGACTTTACCAGAGCTGGGATTCACTTTGAACCCCCGGGCTCCAGAATGGGACTCATTTAGCTATAAGGAAATGACATCACAGTCACATGACAGAAAGAGGGGGCGCTAGAGTTATGTCCGCATGAGTGTCAAGTCCAGAACTGGGGGCAGCAAACCAAGAGAGCCAGAGTTGGAAAACAAAGTGAGAAGTACTTCCGAGTACTTGAGAGTACTTCCGAGTACTTTAGAGCTGCCTTATAGAGGATGGTGTGGAGTTGTTTTCTGTTGCCCAAAAAGGTTGGACCGCAACCAACAGGTTGAAATTAAATCAAAAGAACTTCCCGACAGTTAGAGCGGTTCCTCAGTGGAACAGGCTTCCTCGGGAGGCGGTGGGCTCTCCTTCTTTGGAGGTTTTCAAACAGAGGCTAGATGGCCCTCTGACAGCAATGCTGATTCTGAGAACTTGGGCAGATCGTGAGAGGGAGGCCAGGGAGGGTTGCCTCAGTGCTTCGTTCTTGTGGCCCTTTCTTACACGCCCAGGGAAATGCTAATCGCCATTTTGAGGTCAGGAAGCAATTTTCTCCAGGCCAATTTGACTAGGGATCATGGAGGGTTTGAGGGTTTTTTGCCATCTTCTGGGAATGGAGCAGGGGTCACTGGAGGTGTGTGTGTGTGTGGGGGGGAGGTAGTTGTGAATTTCCTGCATTGTGCAGGAAATGTTTCTAGGACTCATACCCAACTATGATTCTGTGACTCATATCCTACCGAGGAACAAACTAAGGACCACAGTCTGAAGCGGAACCCTCTTCTCCTCGAACGACCTTTTCCCTCACCATCCTGCACCTCCTCTCCACAGGTATGTGCTAAGAGACTCGGGAAACATAGTCCCTCTGCACATGGGCACTAGGCAATACATCCTTCCAAAGAGCCAAGAAGACGGTGGCAGCTCTGCAAGGGCTTGCGATCCAGCAGACGGGGGCACTGTCGCCCACCTAAGGGTCCCGACTTGTGGGCTGAAGACCACTGAGCTAGATGGACTTGATTCAGTATGAAGCAGCTGTTGGAAATGCATGTGTTTACAAGGTCTGACAATCCAGCCATTGTAGGGTTAATTTGTTTTTCCTAGTATTGCTATTGTTTAGACTGACCTGGAAGGGATACCTGGCAGTAAGCCAATGGGGAATTAGCCCGGGAAAAGTAGCTTCTATTGTGATACAGATTGGTTGTTTGTTTCAGGTGACTTCCTTTTCTAGGGGTCGAGAAGAAGGACAGATTCTCCATTATCTCTGTGTTAGTTTTGACTATAGACAGCTTAGAAAATGTAGCTGTTAGTGTTATGTTTATTTGTAGTTATCCCGTGTACCTTTTACCCTTAGAAATAAAGGTTTATAAAAGCAAAGAAATCTCTTCTTTCCAATAGAGCAAGATCCATTGATAGTCTGAGTATTAAACACTTTTGACTATTTTACAACAGCAGCATCACAAGCTTGCACAGAATCACTTTCAGCACCCTTTGTGTGGGTGCGGTGGCATCTGAATTGACTCTGAGGCTGGCAGAGAGGGGTTCTGCCAAGGGCATACAAGTGAATCCCTAGCTGAAGTGTATAGGGTTAGCTTCTGCTGCAGAGTGACATGGCTGACTCCAAAAACTGACTTTGTAAGATGTTCCTTTACTCCGGAATAAGCACCAACACCCGCCCCCCTCCCGCCAAGCACGCTCTGATCATCCTTGTTTCAAACACAGCAGCCACTGGGCATTCCTTCCTGCAAGGAAAAGCATCTTTCATCTGGCAGGGCCATGCATTCCCCTTTCCGCCCCCAGTTTCCTGCCTCTGTTTTCCCATCTCACCCTCTGAAGATCTTCCTGTAGTTTCTTGAGTGTGGCTTCCAAATGCAGGACCTTGTCCGAGAGGCTGAGAGCCTGCTGTGATCTGGGCAGGGTGAAAGGGGATTTTGGCAGAGGAGGGGGAAGGAAGATATTGGCAGCCAGTTAACGTGTTGTAAGTAAATGCACACGCACACACAACTGCTCTGGGGAAATTTCTGTTCTCCTTGCTCTCTGCATTCTTCTTTGCTCAGCAGGAGGCCTTATCTCAATCCCTTTTAACTTTCAACCTTTTACATCACCACTCCCGTTCCCGGCCGCTATCCTGTCTCTGCTTTTTCTAAAGTCCCAACCCCTCCAAACCTTCCTCAGTTGAATTAAATTAACGTGCAGGCCGATGTATTCACCAAGCCCCACGAACAAACATAGGACTGATTTTTTCCAGTTCATTTCAGACCTTGCAGAAACCCCTGGACTGCTTTAGCAATCCTACAGAGATGCCGCAAGGTGGGTTGCCATTGCCTGCCTCTGCATCATGACCCTGGTACTCCTTGGAAGTCTCCCATCCAAATACTAGCAAGTCGACCCTGCTTAGATTCTGAGACCTGACAAGATCAGGCTAGCCTGGACTATCCAGGTCAGGGCCTACCCCCAACAAAACCCCTTGGTTATTTGCCCAGTAAAATTAATGGTGGCCATGGGCTAGGGTTACCAGCCTTCAGGTGGTGGCTAGACATCTGCTATTACAACTCATATCCAGGTGTCAGAGATCAGTTCACCTGGGGGAAACGCAGGCCCGTCGCTAACGCAGGCCCGTCACTAACGCGGGGCTGATGGGGCCCGGCCCCCCAGTGTTTCTTCTTGGCTACCTCCCTCCCGGGCTGTCCCTGAAGTGCCTCAACTCGCCACCTGTACGCTGTGCTGCCTCCAACCTGGCTGCCCGACAACTGAGCTCCTTGGGCACTCCAGAGAAGTGGAATCCTTCATCCCCAGAGCTACCTTCCGACACTCCCCTCCCCTCCCCTTTAAACTCAGTCAAATTGCCACCAGCTCCTGCCGGCTTCTCTTCCTCACCATCCAACCTCTCTTAACCACAGGACCGGTCTCTGTACTCCAGCCCGCATGCACCTGCTTTAAAAACCGCCTGCCTCCCCCCCCGAGTCCCCCCAACAAGCCCCGTGGGAGTTTTTCTAAAGGAGCCATGGAGAGCACACACCAGAGGCACAGAGGGGCAGCCCTTTACCTGCACTCTGAGCTGCCACTGCGGTGCGCACTCCCTCCCGGCTTCCGTGACCTTTGTGACTGGAGGTGACGCGCTGGGCGGGGGGGAGTGGGAGAGGACGCCTGCTGCTGCTGCCACCTCCCTCGACCACCCCCCCACCTGCCTCGTTCTCCCACCTGGCGAAGTGGCCGAGAGAGCCCGTGGCCTGCTGCCGCCGGCGGAGGATTAACTGGAACTTTTGATTAAATTAGCTGCCGCCCCCCCCATGGCCCCCTCCCAAAAAAGTCCCTAGCTACGAAACGGCCACTTTGGAAGTTGGGCTCTATGGCATTATGGCCCAAGCCCCGCCCTCCTTTGGCTCGATCCCCCAAAATCTCCAGGTATTTCCCAGCCCGGAGCTGGCAACCCTTCCGTGGGCACAGCAGCTGCCTGTGGGCACAATTAAAGCAACCTGCTTCTCAAATAATAGCTCACAAATATTGAGAAAAGGATGCCCCTCTGTAGGTACAGAAAACCTGAAAAGGAGCAGCTAGCAGCCGCAGCAGGAAAAGAAGGAACAGAGGGTCAAACCGGGGCAGAACGGACAGCAGTGCACTATTTGACCACTAGATGTCTCCACACAGAGGTCCTTGCAGAGAGGCAGAAGAGGGAGTGGGCAGCATGAGTGGCATTGCCCCGGAGACGGGAGGGAAGGGAGGCAGCAGGGTAAAGGGGTGGGGGGGAGGGGTGGTGGCGCTGCAGGGTGGAGGAGATCTCCCCATGCTACTTGTTTCTCCCCAGCATGCTCGAATGGACAGACCCACGCCCAGCCCCTTCTTACTCCTCGATTGGTTGCTGCTGAGCGGTGCCCCTCTGGACGGCCGTGCACAAAGATTCCCTGCTCTCCAGCACGTGTTGTCCTGGGAGGCAGGAAAAGAGGCACAAGATCAGAGACCCAGCCCAAGTAAAAAAAGGAGAGCGCCTCCCAATGTGCCCCCCCTCTCTCTCCAGTTTCATGTTCTTGTCTTATGGAACTCACTGCCACAGGATGCAACGAGGGCCGACGCCATGATGGATAGTTTCAAGAAAGCATTAGTCACACATGCAGAAGAAGGCAGACCTATTGGCCAGGTACAGCTAGAGGGAAGCATCCCAGTTCGGTGGCACTACTCTTGGGGTACTGCAGATCCTCAAGAGGAGAGGGACCCTCGCTGCTCACAGGACTTGGGGGGCCATGCCTGGCTAACATTGGGCTTTGGGTCAGAAACAGCAAAGCAGTTCTCATGCTCCCCTGTGCCAGGTTACTGCTGAAGCCCACCCGCCCTCTTCTGCTCCTAAGGCAAGAGGTACGGCATCCGGGCCGGCTTGCACCACAGAACTCGGTGGGATCCATCATTCCTTCACTGTCAGAGGCTGGCTCTTTGCGACTAGAACCAGGATCCTTCGGGACTACCCCTGCCCAACCCACACAGCCCTTCCAGGTCCCAACTTGTTCCCAAAACAGACTCCCGAGATGCCCTCCCCTGGTTTAATTGGCCCCAGGACTGTTCCGCTTGCCATTTTCCACAGTCTTCCGCCCCGTCTGCACATGCTCTTGCCTGCTCCTTGGAACTGATGCCAGTGCCCACCCCCACCCCTGGAAAGCCTTGCCCCCCTTTCACAGAATACCTTCCCTGGAGAGGGCTTCCAAGATGCTGTTGCAAGCGGATGCCAGATTATCAATGGACTCCCACTCGTCCTCCAGGGAATCGCCGGCTTCAGAAAGGACTGTGGGTAGAGGAGAACACAAGTTCCTCAGTCCTCCAGGAAACAGTCAGCCCAGCCGAGGGTAGCAGAATTGACCCCTCTGCTCTAGAAGGCCAAAGTCAGCATTTGTGTGTGTTTAGGGGGTGGGGTGGGGGAAAGACTCTTACTTTTGGTGATGGAGTTCCTGAGAGAAAGTGTCCGTGGCAGGAACTTCTCTTTTTCACTGGACTCGGAAGGGGAAGGTGCCCTCTCCCCAGGGGGCAGAGTCCGGGAGCCTCTGACCTCTTGACTTGCGATGGAACCTTTCTTGTTTGCAACAGGATCTCTGGGATGGTCCTGGAAGAAGAAAAGGATTCTGTGCATTTCATAGTTCTGTGCAAAGGAAACTTTTAATATCGAATGTGAAATTAAGCATCCAGAGAATCTCAGCTTTCCTTGCTTTCTGACAAAGCAATTGTCTAGTCCTCACTGAACACAGGAAGGAAAAGCAAGGTGGAAGTCTGATTATGTATTAGTGAGGGACACAATGCAGATTTGTTTATTTACTTCATTTATATCCCACTTTCGTCCACAATGGGGACCCAAAGTGGCTTACAACATTTCTCCCTTCTGCATTTTATTCTCACAACAACCCTGTGAGGAAGATTCAGCTGAGAGTGTGCGACTGGCCCCAGGTTACCCAGCAAGCTTCCATGGCCGAGCGGGAGTTCGAATCTGGGTCCCTCAGATCCTAGTCTAACACTCTACCCACTACACCACACTGGCTGATGGTTGATCAAAATGCCAACAGAAGTGGTATTCCTCCATTAAAAAAATGTTCTTGGCTCCTCAAGTTCTCTTTTAGCTCACCTCATTGTCAATTTATTTTGTTTTGCCAGAACCTGTGATCCCTTCTGTTCACCTTATTTGGGGGGGGGGGGACCTTCCATTTTTTAAATGAAGCCTTTTTGCCTTTTATAGCTTCATTGGCATTTTTGGACTTTGGGGGCGATTTTCCCCTGGTGTGAATGCTGAACATAATATGTGGTCACTGTTCCCAGTTGGTGCAGAATCATCTACATCTCAGCCCAGCATAGAACCAATTCCATCTCAGGCACACACAAGACAATTTCTGAGAAAGATGTTTAAATCCAGAGTTTATCATATGGGAGGAGATGAAAACATAAGAAGAGACCTGCTGGATCAGACCACTAGTCCATCTAGTCCAGCATCCTGTCTCACACAGTGGCCAACCAGTTCTTCTGGAGGGCCAACAACAGGACATGGAGGCTGAGGCCTTCCCCTGATGTTGCCTCCTGGCTCTGGGATTCAGAGGCTTAGTGCCTCTGAATGTGGAGGTTCCCCTCAGTCACCATGACTAGTAGCCATTGATAGACTTATCCTCCATGAATCTATCTAATCCTCTTTTAAAGCTGTTCATTCCTGTGGTCATCATCACTACATCCTCTGGCAATAAATTCCACATTTTAATCACTCCCTGCATAAAGCAGGATTTCTTTTCGTCTGTCCTGAACCTACTGCTCACCAGCTTCATTGGATGTCCTCAAGTTCTAGTATTTTGGGAGAAGGAGAAAAATGTCCCTTTCTCAACTCTCTTCACCCCATGCATAATTTTATAAACCTGGACCTTGAGGCATCCAGAATTCAGAAAAAGGTATATATACAAATATAAGGGAAATACCAAGATACTTACGGTCCCCTGGTCTGGAGGGACTTTAGGTGTGGCAGCCAAGATGAGGTCAGGAGGCGGACTAGGGAGGACAGGGGTGTCTTGAGAGGGCGCCCTGAGGAAAAGAAGACATGGGGAGAAAGGAACAGATCATTTATGTTGAAGAATGGGAGCAGAGCTGATCCTTATAAGGAATGGGGTGGGGAAATCAGTCATCTTGTCTAGCCCCCTTATGGCAAAGCCTGAACTGTTTTGACAACCATAACTATATCAGTTATTTGTAAATATGTGCCACCTGGTGGGGGAGCTATTCCGCATCCTTCCCTCACAGTGAAATTTCCTCAGTACTGAAGCTGGAAGGGTACCGAGGACCATTTACTGGGAAAGGAAGACCTGCCCTCCCCCGATTCAAACCCTCCTTCCAGAATCATGAACATACAAATACCTGACGCTGCCTTGTAACGAGTCAGACTTTTGGTGTCGTCTCTGCCGACTGGTATCAGCCTCCCTGGGCCTCAGGCTGAGGTCTTTCACATTACCCTATCGCTTGATCCTCTCAAATGGAGATATCCGGGATTGACCCTGGGACCCCCGCCTCCAGAGAAGAAGCTTTACCTCTAAGCCTCAGCCGTGACCCCATAGAATACAGAACATAGTGGGCCACGTCGGGTGGAGAAGGCACTGCTAAAACTGAGTAATTTAGCTCCAGACATTTCATCAGAGATGATCTACCACTAAAGAAGGGGAAAAATGACTTTTCAGTTTCCATGTTCCACTTCGCCCCACCCTCAGGTCTCCAACACAGTTTTCCTTGAAGGAAATACTCCTGTTTACGGCAACTAGATCCAGTCTGGGATGTATTTGGATATATTTATTTATTTCTATCTAGCTTTCCCTCCCACAGCCAGGACTCAAAGCAGCTTAGAGCAGCGCGCTCCCCTCCTCCATTTTCTCACAAGAACTCTGTGAGGTAGGCCAGGCTGAGAGTTTGTGATGGGCCCAAGGCAGGCCCGTAGCTAACGCGGGGCCCATGGGGCCCGCCCCCCTCGCGTTTCTTCTGGACCACCTCCCTCCTGGGCTGGGCCGCTTTCCCCTTCCGGCTGCTTCCCTCCCGGCTTCTCGAGGACTGGATCAGCTCAGCTGCAGAGCAGATCAGCTTCACTCCTCCCAGCACCTTAAGCCACGCATGCACTTTGGGACTTGGCGGTTTAAAAAGCAGCAGAGCAAGAGGTGCGACCGGCTGCCCCTCTCCTGGTTTAGGAAGGTGCGGACGCCCCCCCCCAACAAGCCCACCTCAAACACACGTGGTGCGGCCTAACTATAGGGGACGCTGCTTGGAAATAAGACCTAGGGCGATTCTGCATCTAACATTCCCTCCACATTCTCTCAAAGGGGAGGTAAAAGTGCCGGCGGAGTCCGCAGCAGCGGACCCGGCGGGGGCGAGGCATCGCGGGGGGGGGAGGCGTCGCGGGGGGAGGCGTCGCGGGGAGGGCAGCCGTCTGGGGAGCCGCCTCCTGTCTGTCCGTGTCAGTCCACCCCGAGAAGGAGGGAGGGAGGCGGGGAAGCTCGGCAGGGCGCTCGCTGGTGGCCAGTCGCCCAGGGAGGCGGAGGGAGAGCGCCCCGGCCCACCTGCAAGACCCAAGGGTTCATCTGCGCTGCGAGGACTGTCCCTGCTGTTGGCGGCGGTGCTCTCCTCCCCCCTCAGTTGCAGCCAGTTCCACCAATTAAATCAAAGTTAATTGGATGGTGCCCCCCCCAGGTCCCCTCCCCAAAAACTCCTTAGCTACGGGGCTGAAAACAAGTAGACAAAAATGTGTGTGTATGTGTAAATGAAAATGCATTGACAATAATAAAGTCACAAGTTATCAGCATTCAAGTTGTTTGTAGAAATGAACTGCTTGTTTGTGTGATTCTAACATTCCTTCTTCCTTTAACAATAATGTCGACTTGGAGATCGTTTTGCAAAACGCTTCTTCAGAAGAGAATACAGGAACATAATATTCACAAATCCAGAGAGTTCAATAAAAACAGTTTCACATCAAGCACACTGAAACTGCCTTTGTTGAACTCTCTGGATTTGTGAATATTATGTTCCTGTATTCTCTTCCGAAGAAGCGTTTTGCGAAATGGTTTCCAAGTCGACATTACGAGCACTTCATTTCTACAAACAACTTTATTTCATGTTGACTGTTATGGCTTTGCTTTGATATGGATTTGGACTTTTGCACGCAATAGGCACTTTGAATGTTGATATTGTCTCTGAGTGCCGATAAGTCGTGACTTTATTATTGTTAATGCATTTTCATTTACACATATATTTTTGTCTACTTGTTGTCGTTATCCTCCATGGTATTTGTTTGTTGTGCAACCCCCCAGGTGGTGGCTGGAGATCTCCTGGGATTACAATGGATCTCCGGACAACAGAGATTGGTTCCCCTGGAGAAAACAACTGCTTTGGAAGGTCCTTCCCTACCCGAAGCCCTGCCCTCCACAGGGTCAACCCCCAAAATCTCCAGGTATTTCCCAACTCAGAGCTGGCAATCCTAACCGGCAGCCAGATAAAGCTACTTTCAGGCCACAACCGGTCAGGTGCCTAATCCCGCATCAAGTGGTCCTCGAAATTCCACAGAGGGACTCTCCTGTCCACCCACACGTCTGCCTCTAGTGGTGACTTCTCCACTGGAACGGGAAATCCCAGGATCTTAAGCAAAAGGCAGACCTCTTTTCCTGTCCCTGAGTGAGGCACAACGGAGGCATCAGGCTTGAATCACGTTTTCTTCACGCTCCCCCCCCCACTACCCCCCCCCTCAACAGCTAAGAGGGTCAAATTTAGATCCAACCACATCCTGGAGTCAAACAAAAAGTGTTTTTCACAGCCCTGGCTTCACAGTTTCACACATTTGAAAAAGCTGACTAACACTGGAGAAACCACATGGTGTATCACCCACACAGTCTGGACCACGCCTGCCCTGTTTGCTCTCAAATGAATGTGAATGCTAATAATGGAGGTTAGCAACTAGCGGCCACCAACCTGAACCTAGCCCATCGGGAGACCTTGAGTGTTCTTTTGGATTCCAAACCTCTTCACCACCATCACCACCACCACCCCGGAACTGCTGTTACTTTGGGATCATTGCATGGAAACAGGTGTTGGAAGGGGAACACAAATGCCACTTTATATCTCTGCCAGCATTCTCTCTCTCCCCTTTGCCCTCTTCCTTGACTGTTCAGGTAGTTCAGAGGGTAAGAGAGAGGAAGGGAGAGATTGCTTGTTTGGGGGCCTCGCGATGGCAAAAGCGATGACGAACCTAAACAGCATGATAAAAAGTAGGGACATCACCCTGCCAACAAAAGTCTGCATGGTCAAAGCAATGGTATTCCCAGTAGTCATGTATGGCTGCGAGAGTTGGACTATAAGGAAGGCTGAGCGCCAAAGAATAGATTCTTTTGAACTATGGTGCTGGAGAGGACTCTTGAGAGTCCCTTGGACTGCAAGAAGATCAAATCAGTCAATCCTAAAAGAAATCAACCCTGACTGTTCCCTGGAAGGCCAGATACTGAAGCTGAAGCTCAAATACTTTGGCCACCCAATGAGAAGGGAGCACTCACTGGAGAAGACCCTGATGCTGGGAAAGATTGAAGGTCGAAGAAGACGGGGACGGCAAAGGATGAGATGGTTAGACAGTGTCATCGATGCAACGAACATGAAATTGAGCAAACTTCAGAGGACGGCGGAAGACAGGAAGGCCTGGCGTGATCTGGTCCATGGGGTCGCGAAGAGTCGGACTCGACTGTGCGACTGAACAACAACAACAACAACAACTGCTACTTCCAAAGCCAGCTTGTGACCAGGGCTACATGTCCATGCCATATTTGTGGAAAAGGCAGACAGAACAGGTGTGCTGTGAATGTCAAGAAAGGCAATGCACAAGCTCTGGGCCAGAGACCGGGGGCTACTCACGGGTCTGAGGGCAAGGGCGCTCCATCACTGTGACTCCGAAGGAACTCAGTTCTCTCCTCCGCCAGGCTGTGAGGGGGCCCGTCCTGCAGGGACAGCGAGTGGAGGACCTGAACTGTGGCTGGCTTGAACCCGGCTTCACTCCCCGGCCGGGTCAGCTCTGCCTCCCCAGCTGGCGGTTCACTCCTCCTCTTCTCCTGCAAGGATTTCTGGTAGAGCTCCGAGAAACTCCTGCCCAAAATGAAGAAGCCAAACAGCATCAGAGTCCTGTCCAATGGGGGATACACCAAGAGGGTGGACTCAAACTAATCTCTGGAGATTACATCAATTGGAACAGCTCGTGAGGCCTTTTACATTAGATGGCTGATCTCTCACTGGGTTGTTGCAGCCCAGCACTGCAAGTGTAAAGGCAGCTGCCTCCTGGAAGGAACAACGTGCCTGGAGAGAGACTGTTGCCATCAGGACAGAGCTTTTACCACCAGCTCTGTTCTCCCGTCCTCCCTTGTGGGTTAGATTTGTTGTATTTTTGCGTGTACCTAGGGCCTGTGCTTCCTTGCATTGTAATAAGCTGTTTTGAATCTACACTCAGTACAGAAAAGCAGCATAAAAGCATCCAAATAAATAAATATCCAAACGAATAGATTTTAACACTTGTTATTAATCTTGCTGTTGCTCGCCTTTCCATTTATCAGAGAAAGGTGGGATAGCAATGTCTTAAAGAGGTATATGTGGGGTTGCCCCTGAAAATTGTTCAGAAACTTCAGTTAGTACAGAATGCTACTGTGAGATTATTGAGCGTTTTAAGCCAGTATGAAACGAATGCTTTGGCCAGTTTGGTGTAGTGGTTAAGAGCACAGACTCTAATCTGGGAGAATTGGGTTTGATTCCCCACTCCTCCACATGCAACTGCTGGTGTGATCTTGCGTCAGTCACAGTTCTCTCAGACCTGTTCTCTCAAGGGCAGTTCTTGAGAGAGCTCTTTCAGCCCCACCTACCTCACAGGGTGTCTGTTGTGGGGAGGAGAAGGGAAGGGGATTGTAAGCTGCTCTGAGACTCCTTTGGGTAGTGAAGGGTGGGGTATAAATCCAATCTCTTCTTCCTGTTGTTCACTGACTGCCCGTTTGTTTCTGGGCCCAATCTAAGGTGTTGGTTGTTATCTTTCAAGCCCTTCCCAGTCTAAAGGACCACCTTTCCCATTGTGAGCCCATGCACCAACTAAGGTTATAAGAACATAAGAAGAGCCCTGCTGGATCAAACCAGTGGTCCATCTAGAGCAACATCCTGTCTCATACAGTGGCCATAGAAAAGTGAACAAAAATAATATACATAATCATAGAAAAATATATATTGGAGGCTGTAGCTGAATATATATATATATTCAGCTACAGCCTGTGCATTTTCTTTTTCAAAGGGTTTTACCCCTCCAATATATATTTTTCTATGATTATGTATATTATTTTTGTTCACTTTTCTATGATTCTTTAAAGACATATATTAAGCGTCACTTTCTCACAGTTTTTCTTGTTCTCCATATTATCTCATTACTGTGCCAATCAATTGTTATCACACAGTGGCCAACCAGTTCCTTTGGAGGTCCAACAACAGGGCATAGAGGCCAAGGCCTTCCCCTGATGTTGCCTCCTGGCTCTGGAGTTCAAAGTTTTAATGTCTCTGAATGTGGACATTCCCCATAATCATTAGGTAGCTCGCTTTCTGACGGTCCCACCTACCTGGGCTGTTTGTTCAGCTACAGCCTGTGCATTTTCTTTTTCAGAAGCTGCATCCGCAGTTTGGAACAGCCTGCCAGAAATGGTACAGAAAGTTCCTATACTCGCTTCCTTCGATAAAAGGTGCAAAACGGAATTATTTTGACGTGCATTTAGTGGCACTAACTAATGAAAATCTCTGGCTACTAGTAGTGACTACGTTTTAACTGGATGCATTTTAATTTGTGTGTTTTAATGACGTTTTATAATTGTGCAACTTTATGTTTTGTGAGCCACTTTGCGCATTGCAGAAAGGTGGGATATAAATACTTTCAATAAGTAAATAAGTAAACTCCTACAGAACTGCTGGGGCTTGAAAGTGAAAAGGAAGGCACAGCCCTAACCTGCAAGGCCCAGTTATGATTTCCAGACCTCTGTGAGCAGGATTTGCTGAATTAGATGGTGAGGACCGGGCACTTTGTACCTCCTTGTGGAGGAGGAGGAAAGCTCTCTGCTTTCCATACATGTTCTAGCGCCACAATCTGTTTCTCAATGCCAAATTTCCCCCCTGCAACTAGAACCATTTGCCCCCTCTTCCTAACCAATCCAGTGCTCTAGATGTGTTCTGGACGTCTATGAGGTCTCCTGTACAAGTGTAGAACTTAGTACCCAATATAAAATTTGGCATTTGCAGAATCTCTGTTTTCATTCGAAAAAAACCCCAAAACTCAAAAACAGAGTCGGAGAGGCAGGTACAGGCAGTCTGAACTGTCAGTGTGCCCCTAAACAATGAGCTGTTGCCCAAGAACAGCCAGCCCAGAGCCAGCAACTTTGGGATACCTGATAGGATTCCTTAGGTCTCTTAGGTTTCCACCCTGACCTTGACGGCCCAGGCAAGCCCAATCTGCTCAGACCTTGGAAGCTAAGCAGGGTCAGCCTTGCTTAGTACTTGGATGGGAGAACAGCGAGGAAGAAGGAGAAGAGAAGAGATTGGATTTATACCCCTCCTTTCACTACCCGAAGGCGTCTCAGAGTGGCTTACAATCCCTTTCCCTTCCCCTCCCCACAACAGACACGCTGTGAGGTAGGTGGGGCAGAGAGAGCTCTCTCGAGGACTGCCCTTGAGAGAACAGCTCTGAAAGAACTTGTGACTGACCCAAGGTCACACCAGCTGGTTTCATGTGGAGGAGTGGGGTTCTCCCGGATTAGAGTCCACACCCCTAACCACTACACCAAACTGGCTCTCAAGGAAGTCCAGGGTTGCTACGCAGGCAGGTAATGGCAAACCACTTCTCTTTGTCTCTTGCCTCAAAAAACACCATAAGTCGCCTCTGACTTGCTGGCACTTTCCACCACCACTTCGGTCTCCTGAACTCCTGCTTACTACTTTGGCCATCTGCAAGTCCTCGGTTGCCTCCTCCTCTGCCACCCTGCCACGGTGGTGCACAGAGGAAGCCTCCCCCCCCCCCGAGTTCCACAGCAAGAGCCCTGCTTCGAGACCACTGCCTATTCACACAGAAAGAGAGTCCATCACCAGGACAAGGAACGGCAGGCGGGGAAGAAATCAAAGCAGAAGAAACACACCAGGGTGCCCTCCCCCCCCCCAGCCCGCAGCAGCCTCACCTCCTGGGCTTCCCATTCTCATCTGGGGGGACGACGGTGATGGTGACCTTCTTGGCAGTGCGTAGAAGCTCTGAGGTTTGGCTGTGGCTGAGGCTGGGCAGCGCTCTCTCGCAGACACGGACCAGGCGGGCCCCAGGCTGAAGACCGGCCTTCTCAGCAAAGGTGAAGCGCTCCACCTCGGTCACGAAGCCCTCCGGGTCCATCTGGAATCCCAGCTGGCCGACTCCGTTCCGCAGCAGGGTCAGCTCCCGTGTCTCGCACCCTCGGGTCACCAGCTGTTAGGGGGACCGGGGGACCGGGGAGGGGGGTTAGGAAGAGAAACACGACAAGAAGGCGTGATGGGCCAGGGGGATTATGGGACAGCAGATTCTCCAACAGCCACACGAGCTGGCCTGTGAGTGATTCACCTACTGTCATCACAACACAGCACGGATGGTGTGGTAGATGCATCCTATTTGACCAGGGCGGACACGCACGAACTCATGGAGCTGCCTTATACTGAATCACACCCTTGGTCCATCCAGGTCAGTACTGTCTACTCAGACTGGCAGCAGCTCTCCAGGATCTCAGACAGAGAAAGCTCTTTCACATCTCCTACTTCCTGGTCCCCCGTCCCACCCCGGTATTTGTGTGTGCACGTGCATGTCTGCACCTGGAAGTCATGTCGACCTCTGGTGATTGACCCCTGCTGGGGGCCTGGAGGATATTCAGAGAGGAGGCTGAACAAAGCCTGCCCTGTCCTCCTGACTTGGTATTCCAAGGAGGTCTCCCATCCAAGTACTAACCACAGTCGGCCCTGCTTAGCTTCTGAGATCTGATGAGATCGGGCTTGGCTGGGCCATCCAGGTCAGGGCTTTCTGGTCCTTTTTTAACTGGAGATGCCGGGGATTGAACCTGGGACCTTCTGCATACCAAGCAGACGCTCTGCCACTGAGCCACAGCCCATCCTGGGATGTTCCCTTCTCTCTTAAGCTCTGAGAACTGAATGGCCAAGGTGGATCCGAGTAGGGTGACAGCTCTGTAGTTGCTGCTGAAACATTCCGAAGCTACAACTAGTTGCAATTATTGTCACTCCCTGTCCTGAAGGACGCTGGGCTATTTCTGCAGTGACCCCACTAATGGCCCATTTGGTTTGTGGCCAAATTCAAGGCACAGATGCTTATCTTTAAAGCCTTTGAGCTGGCCTTTCCCTATGGGAGCCCCTGTGGCTGTTGTGGTCAGTAGATTAGGATCCCCTTTGAGGTCAGTAGATTAAAATCCCCTCTGAGTGCCTTTGTTGAAGGATAACGGAAGGCTGGCTGTGACAAGCAGCGCGGAACGCCTTCCCAGAGATGACTGGTATGGACTAGTGTGGATTCTCTCATCTCTTTTCAGATAAAATGCAAATCACTTTTACTCTGGGAGGCATCTGGCTGCACAGACCCGCTACGGGCACTGTTCCTTTCATTTACAGTACCTCTGTGTTGTGTGACAAGCTCTGTTATCACCGCCTTGCCAGCAGCTGCAAGCGAGGGACAGAAAGCTTTGAAATAATTTGAGGGTTTGGGTTTTCAAAAAGCTATTGTTGGATTTTGATGAAAATTGTTGCAAGCCACCTGAGCAGAGCAAAGGCAGAAAGATGTTCTTAAACATATCTCTCCTTATATATAATTGAATAGTGGGTGCCAAAGTTCTAATTCTAAAATGCACTCCCTTAGTGTATGGCTGATGGCACTGCTCCTCAGCATATATCACCACCAATCAGAAGGCAAAGCCCGGGTCCCACCCACACCACAACCGCTGCGACAACCTGGTCTTTTGCATATGGAAGCTGATTGGACTTCACTCCATTCCACACCTCAAACTCCCCCCCCCCCGCAAGGCAGTTGGAATGTCAGTTGCATATGGAACCTGCTGTATTCTGGTGGTGTGCAGGTCCCAGGTTCATGTTTTAAAAGCAGACTAACACTGTTTGCCCAAAGCCAGAGCACTCTCCCAGAGCCTCTTTCTAGATCCCGTTGTATTTATTTCCACAACGGGCCTTATTTCTAGTATATATATATATATATACACGTACACACACACATGTACATAAATCTGTGAAATGAAAGTCACAGGTTTAGCTCCGACACGGTGCTTCAAGGCAAAATACCCCAGAAACCTTAGCAGTGTTGTAGAGGATGGTCATGCAACCTGCACGTAAGAGATTTTGTATTACACTATGCAGCTTTCAGGGCGCCCTTCTTGTGCCTTTGGGACAGTCTAGTTTTATACTGGCCAGCATGGTGTAGTGGTGAGCGTTTCGGTCTAG
This sequence comes from Gekko japonicus, assembly GCF_001447785.1. Classification (NCBI taxonomy): domain Eukaryota; kingdom Metazoa; phylum Chordata; class Lepidosauria; order Squamata; family Gekkonidae; genus Gekko; species Gekko japonicus. The sequence continues at coordinate 626,205 of NW_015174283.1, read as the reverse complement.
GATCTGGGAGACCCAGGTTCAGTTCCCCACTCTGGCACAGAAGCATGTGGAGTTTCCTTGGACCAGTCATGCTCAGCCTAACATACCTCACAGGGTGGTTGTTGTGAGAATAAAAGGAATGGGGGAAGAATGATGTCATAAACTGCTTTGGGTCCCTGTTGTTGTACAGCGATGATAAGGTTTGTGCTGCTTCTTTGGAACTGTGAGAGGTCATTGGACCCAGAGGTTTTGGGATTTACTTGACCCCTAGATGTGGTCTTAATAACCGGCATTCCAACCCTACGATATGTGGTCAAAAGCACAAAAGTGCCTCTGAGCATATGAAGAATGCACACTCCCCACACACAAACAACAAGCCATGTGCAACACACCACGGTTTAGAAAGCAGAGAGCCACAGGGTCCAAATTTCGCATTTCAAATCAAATCCTACCTGCAGCCGGTGGACAATATCCTTGATGTCTGCCGCCTGCCCCTCGTCCACACGCATGCAAATGTAGTCCCCTGTCTCGTAATACAGGTCCAAAGTGCAGCTTTCCGAGAAGGTCCAAGCCAGGATGTCCCGGCAGGAGCAGTTAAACACCACCCGCTTCTCACGGGCATCAATGAGGACTAGAAACTCAGCCGAGATGCCCAGCAGGCACCGGAGCTCAGGGGTCTTGCACTCAGGCCCTCGACTGCCATCCCTGGCCCACACGCCCCACACCAAAGCCCCTGCGCTGTGTGCCTCTGCCCCTTTTGTGTTCTTGGCCTTCTCGCGCTTCTTGGAAGCCAAAGCGATGAGTGCGAGGCGGGACGAAGAGGCCTCCAGGGTGCTGGTGGTGGCGTGGTTGAGGGCCAGGTCCCGTAGATACTCCTGGCGGGTGCGAGTTGCCATCGCGTGGAACTTCCCTGAGCGTTCAGCGGCATTTTCTGCATTAATGGCCTTGGCAAGCAGGAAGTCCCGGAAAGCTGGACCCTTCACAAAGCAGTTCTCGGCTGGGATGAAGGGACCGAAGGGTGGGATGTCCTTGGTGCAGCTGACAGCCACGCTGGGTCGTGTTCAAAGAAAGGAAAAGAACAGTTAATTCAGGTCAGACTTTAAAAACTCTGCTTTGGAATCCTGACTGCCTTTGTCATTAAAGCCACCCTGGGGTGACTGGTTGTAGGTGACTCTTTCTACCCATTTTAAAGATAGAGATACTGAGGCACAGGTTCAAGGATGCACACCGAGCCATACAGCAGAGGCGGGACCCAACCTGAACCAAGACTTTGGGACTCCATGTTTCTGCACAACCACAGAATTTTGTCTTAGGCACGACGTAGACAGTGTGGTGCAGCGGTTAGGGTATTGGGCTAGGAAATTGGAGACCCAGGTTCAAATCCCTGCTCTGCCATGGAAGCCTGCTGGGTGACCTTGGGCTAAGTCACACACTCAGCCTAACCTACCTCGCAGCATTGTTGTGAGGATAAAATGGAGGTGAGAACAAGAACGCAAGCCACTTCAGATACCCAGTAGGGAGGAAGGTGTGATGTAAATGAAGTGAATAAAAGTAAATATTCAGCATTCAAGAGAGGAGGAGGAGGAGGGAGAAGGAGGAGGAGGAGATTGGATTTATACCCCACACTTCACTACCTGAAGGAGTCTCAGAGCAGCTAACAATCCCTTTCCTTTCTCCTCCCCACAACAGACACCCTGTGAGGTAGGTTTGGCTGAGAGAGCTCATTTGAGAACTGCCCTTGAGAGGACAACTCTTGAAGAACTTATGACTGACCCAAGGTCGCATCAGCACCTGCAACTGGAGGAGTGGGGAATCAAACCCGGTTCTCCCAGATTAGAGTCCGCGCTCTTAACCACGACACCAAATGCCTCCACCCCCTGTTATTTTACTCAATCAGTGAGTTTTGGGAAAGCTTTAGGGGGAGGCCTCCACTGACTCAGCCTAGATCAGCATTCCAGAGGGGTAACCATGTTAGCCTGCAGCCGCAGAATAAAACAGGAGCCCAAGCAGCGCATTACATAACATTCACTCCAGCATAAACTTTTGTGAGCCGGAGATCACTTTGTCAGATCCACAAGGTGTACCTCCATCAGGCCAGTTTATGAATGCAACAGAACAAAGAGATCTAAACCAATCTAAACTGTGGCTCCATGGCAGAGCATCTGCTTGGCAAGCGGAAGGTCCCAGGTTCAATCCCCAGCATCTACAGTGAAAAGGACCCGTTCATAGATGATGTGTAAGTCCTCTACTTGACCCTGGAGACCTGCTGCCCATCACAGTAGACAACACTGACCTTGACGGACCAAAAATCTGATTCAGTACAAGGCAGCTTCATGTGTTCACGTGTGGGGTTCCATGACTAATCAATTAACTCACAGTGGGTGTGAGACACTCTTGTCAGATGCCATCAAGTGGACAGCCGTGTTGGTCTGTAGTAGCAGAATAAAAGTCAAGTCCAGGAGCACCACAAGAGACCAACAACATTTTCCATGGTACGGAAAATTTCATGAGTCAAAGCTCGCTTTGTCAGATCTCGGAAGTGAACTCTGACTCACAAAAGCTGATACCCTGGAACATTTTGTTGCTCTCCAAGGTGCAACTGGACTCACATTTTGTTCTGCTGTTAGACAGCTCAGGATGAAACGAGACAGGCTGATAGAATAGTATGTTGCAGGCACAGGAAGCTAGCTTTATGCCACAGGACTCCTGTGTAAGCCCAGATCAGTGTGGTCTTCACAGGCATCAGGTTTCAGAACCTTCTTTGCATCCCATTATCTTTTACTTATTTGTTTGTTCTTTATTTCCTACTTTTCTCCCTAATTGGGACCCAAAACCACTAGGTGGCCAGTCTTTAATTCTTCCTCCTTTTATAAAAGAGCATTTTACCCTTTTCAAGGTAGGAATCCAGGGGATTCAATAGGCAACTTTAAGCGTTTGGATGCTTGCATTCATTGCTACCTGTTTCATCCTGGCCTCTTTGAGAGCCAGTTTGGTGTAGTGGTTAAGTGCACGGACTCTAATCTGGGAGAACCAAGTTTGATTCCCCACTCCTCCACTTGCACCTGGCTGGATGACCTTGGGCAAGCCATAGTTCTCTCAGAGCTGCTCCTCCTCCTCCTCCTCCTCCTCCTCTTCTTCTTCTTCTTCCCTAGAGAAAACCTCTGCCAGCTTATGATGGCAAGGATCAACCGTAAGGGCATACTGGCGCTGAAGATTTGCACTGTATGGGGATGTGAGGGGCTAGGGGCAAAGCTTATTCTATAGTCTGGAAATGTTTCAGAACAAGCCACAAAAAAAGTCACCCACTGCCTTAGAAGGAGAACGAAGGCGGTAGACAGCAGGCTGACAGGAACAGCCCGTAGACAGCAGTTGAATTCACATGCTCAGTTACTCCACAGGGAAGTGGTTCAAGTGCTTTTCAGACACAGATGGTGGGACAGAGATTCAAGTCCTCACTTCAGTGTGTTTTGAGGAACTCTGGTTTTAAACAGGAACACTTGGAAGCAAACGTGCAGAGAGGCGGTCGCTCAGCACAACGCAGCTACAATTATTAGCCAGGTCTCCAGAGAAACACTGAGTTCCCAAAAAGTGGACTTCCAGGAACAAATGAGGGTTTTTTCTTTCAAACTCCTTTTGAGAGGGACTTTTAACTTGATTCTGGTACTTTTTTTTAAAAAAAGTGACTTTTAACGGATCCCTGTATGTCAGTTTGCGGTTCTCCCAGATGAAAAGTCCCCTTTGTTTGGCTCCAAAGGCATTAGATGCTCTTCTTAAAGACTCTCCTGACAGAAAGAGGTCATCATTCATCAAAGACCTGCACGGAGCTGGCCCCAAACAGTTTGATATCTGAGGGAATGGCTACATGTGATGCTGGGAATTCACAGAATGGCACTCTCGGCCCTTTTTTCTTCTTTCATTTAAAAAACAAAATGTTCGGGAGGGTGATTCAGTTCCTGAGCATGCTGAGAGGAAGAGTTAAATCTCACTTTCATAGTTTTTCCTATCCAAAATGATCCCAGGGAAGTCACTGCAGGCCCCGTCAACACACCCCATACCTGCCATTAGTACAATACAGGCTGGGCTGGCGTCAACATACCGTGAGGTGAGGTAGCTGCTGGGGCCCAAGGCTTCTGGTGGGGCCCACTGCTGTTGACTTCTCCCACCCATCCATCTCCCCTGCCACCCGTCCATGCGCCCTTCCCTACCCACTGGCTTCCAAACACTGCATCACCCCTGCTTCCAGCTTCCCAGGATCCATGAAGAAGTGTGTGTGGGTTGCGCACAGCGGAGGCACTCCTGAAGGCCACAGCCGCTGCTCTCGGGGAAAGGGCATGCAGAAGCCTGTGAGTGCGGGTGTTGGGAGGGTTTGTGAAGGTGGGGAAATGGTGCCCAGTCAGGTGGGGGGCCCGTGGGTGGGTGGGAAGGAAAGGGAGGTAAGAGGAGGAACTGGTGGTGGGCAGAAGGGGGCCCCTGGGCATTGTCTGCCGAGGGCCCCCCGAAGCCTGGAACCGGCACTGCCAGTTTGCATGAAGGAGTCATTTGGACCCATTTGGTGTGCGATTTGAACACAGTGGCCCCCGCAGTGCTGACTGGTAGCATCGAAGGAGTTAATTAGCTTGCCTTGTTCATGGGCCATTTCAGCTTCCTAGTGTGCCTCTGGGTGTATACCAGCTCGAGATGCATCACAAGTGCGTAACTTTGGTTAAGCTATTTTTGACACATTTTACTTGAATTTCTAAGCCCTGTCAGAACAAAATAACTGATATTTCCCCTGGAATCTCACAGTAAGAAGAAGCCCCCCAGAACCTGGAATCGGCACTGAATACAGGTACCTACGGACCCTCAGTGTGCCCCCGGGGGGGGGGGGGATAATGACTTCTGCAGGATCATTTCAGATAAGGAAAACAGTGCAGATGGGGGTTTAACCCCCCCCTCGCCCTCTCACTCGTCCCAAACGAAATCACCCCCCCACACACACATACGATTTTTTAAAGGAAAACATGCTGGGAGCGCCATTCTTGGAACAGCATTACACATCAATCTGCTCTGAGGCAGAAAATCCAATCACGCCACCAATTGACAGGGACCCAGATTCCTCAGGAAATTTTCCTGCCCAAGCCTCACTGAAATGAAGCCTCCTGCCCAGTTCACTGGCACTTGTGCAAAAAATTAAAATCTTCTGAGGGACTGGGGCTAAGGGCAGTGTTCCCTCTAAGCTGAGTTAGTGTGAGCCTAGCTCACAGTTTTTTAGCCTCCAGCTCACAGATTTTTGTCCTAGCTCAGGAGGGAGGGCTCCAGAGCAAACTAATTTATGCAGTAGCCAAATCGCTCACTCACAACTTTAATGCCAGGAGCTCACAAAGTAGAATATTTGCTCACAAGACTCCACAACTTAGAGGGAACATTGGCTATAGGTCAAGTGCTGTTTGTCTTCCATTCTGCCCCACATGTGTGCTTTGTGTGGGGTTACCAGATGTCCTCTTTTTAGAGGACACTGTGAGAATATGAGAGACTCCCGTGAAGGTAAGCCCAGGAGAAATCTCATGTTCTCCTGTTCTCACCGGGAGATTGGCAAAAGCACAAGGTCTTTCTGATTCTGCATGAGTCTGTTGAATTACTGAGAGCACAATGAATTACTAAAAGCACAAGCTTTGCAACATTCATAGATAATCTTGGCTGTGAGAAGAACATAGTGTGATTTTTAGTTAGAAGCTTCTAAGAGTAACGATTTCACTGTGCAATGTAGGAGCTTGGATTTTTCCTCTGAATAAAACACTGAGACAGCCTGTCAGAAAAACAGTTGTTGTTGGTACAGAGAGACAGAGAGACAGAACTGATCTGCAGCTTCAAGAAATCTGTTGTGTGTGGTGTGTCGTTATTGAACCCTACCAAAGTCTACAGGACACCTCTTCTTTTTTTTTTTGGTATCCGTCCTCTTTTGGGCTCTTTTTAAAAAGCTGATGAAAATGTCCTCTTTTTTGGGTTGGGAGGTTAAGAATATTCCTAGTTAGCTAGTAGTAATTATCACAGTTTAAATAGTGGGGGTATATAAATGAGATTTGCCACAGTGATTACTCATTTGAAGTAGTCAGTCGGGAAATATGTCCACTTTTTTGCTTTTCAAAATATGGTAACCCTACCTTCCTGAGATGGACCCAACAGCACCTGCCCTGCTCCCAACAGCACCTGCGCGACGAGTTACTCTCTTGGCTTCGTGGTGATCTGAGACGGGGGTAGGGGTAGGGGTGGGCTTTCTCCTATTGAAATGTTTCATCTCTAAAAGGTTGTACCTCCCTTTCAGCACAAGGGGGAATGTTTCATCTCTAAAATGTTGTACCTCCCTTTCAGCACAAGGGGGCTCACTTTTAAGGAGGAAGAGGAGTTTCAAAACACTTCACCTAAACTTGCCTGTAGAGAAACACATACACACAGGGCTTTTTTCTGGGGGAATGTGCTGGAACAGAGTTCCGGAACCTCTTCAACAGAATTCCTCAAAAAAATATTTAAAAATTCATGAGTTTTCAGTATACAGGTTGAAAACTTCATTTCCCTCTTGTGAGTTCCGGCACCTCTTTTTCCATAAGAAAAGCCCTGTATACTCACATATGTAAAATCTCCTAGAATAAACTAATGCTATATTCTTTTTGGTGTGGACAAATGAAACAGCTTCTGGGAGAAAGCGTTCCAAAAGACATTCATGTTTTTTGCTCCTTTGCCCCAGCAACTGGATGTAACCTTTTCCACCAAACATAATCAAATTTCGTCTGTAGCACATCCTGTTTTCCAGATTAAGACCACGGCTACAGTTTTTGGGTTTGAAGCAATTCATTTTCTCTTCGTACGCCCCCCCCTTCATATATCAAACAGCGTTCTGAAGAACCTGAAAGGTTGCATTGTTTTTTTTGATGCACACAGTTTTGGGGTATTTAGGTTGGTTCTCAATAAAATGTGTCGGGCAATCTAATTCTGGAATCTGTATGCAGACTGACATGGTCACTTGCATCCCTTTTTGTATATCGCCGGTGCAGGGCTCTGGTTGTCTCTCTACCCTCAGCATCCTCAGAAACAGCAGACTCTTAACTCCAGACTCATCTTTGAATCAAAGATAGGGAAGAGGGAATGAGGAACTCAGAAGGGGCCTCATCCCTTCACCTGGGATCTATGAATTTGGGAAGAGATGACCACAGAGTGGTACCTAGCTAAATTCAAGGCATCCTTTCTTCAACAGCCAGTGTGAAAGTGCTCGGAAGCCCTCCACCCCACAGTTTAGCATTCAGCCATTCTGAGACAGCCAGCACGGTCCTAGTGGTCAGAGTGTCTGACTGGATGTGGGACACCCAGGTTCGGATCCCCACTCTGCCGTGGATGTTTACTGAGTGCCCTTGGGCTAGTCACCTTCTCAGCATAAGCTACCACATAGGGGATGTTGTGGGGATCAAATGAAGGAGGGGAGACGACGTAAGCTGCTTTGGGTCCCCGTTGGGAAGAAAGGTGAGGTATAACAGTAGTAAATAAATACTTGGGGATTGTATTTGGGTGGAAAGGTGGCATATAAATGCTTTAAGTAAAGAAATAAGAAATAAATACATGGCTTCTTATGGCTTTACTAAGTTTATATGTCCGGCTGTCCTCGACCAGGGCCAGGGTCTTCTCGGTCCTGGCCCCGACCTGGTAGAACTCTCTGCCAAATGACACACCAGGGCCCTGTGGGATCTTATGCAATTCCACAGGGCCTGTAAGGCAGAGATGATCCGCCAGGCTTTTGGCTGAGGGCAGCAACATTTTTTCCCATTGGCTGGCCCCCTTCCTCCCCCCCCCCCCCCCCTGCATTTTTTGTTCTGAGTTCCCTCTCCCCTGCCCAGAAAATGGCCAGGTAGTCCCGAACTGGGATAGAAAATTTACAGGACGCCATCTATGTATCTTTTTATTCTGGTTCCTTTAGTTTTTATCAAATTATATACCGAATTTTAATGTTTTGTATATTTTTATGGCATTATGCCCCCTTTTACATTGCCCAGAGCTTGGTGTAAGCTGGGATAGGGCGATTAACATATCAAATAAATAATAATAATAAAAAACGATAAATGTAACAACTACAAATTATAGTTAGATGCAGGGGTCATTTCCTGCAGGAGCGCACAGGAGCAGAGCTCCGGCAATAAAGAGCCCAGGGGGCGGGCACATGCAACAAGCCCCACCCCCTGCTCCCAGCAGCCCTCTGTCAGAGCAAGAAGCAGCCAGGTAAGTTGCAGAGCTCCCCCTGGCCCCCTGGTCCAAAACAGTCCAGTGGCACCTTTAAGACCAAGTTTTATTCAGGTACAAGCTCTCCCTCCTCTGTGAGGACAGATCTGCACATTCCCCCCTCCTCCAATAGCTAGCAATCCAAAACAGTCCAGTTGAACCTGAACGGTGGGTGTTGCCTTCTGACACACTTCCGGTGATGTCAGGGGGTGGTACATATGCAAATGACTTGTGCTAATAAGTTATGCTAATGAATTATGCTAATGAGCTCCTGCACCTCTTTTTCTACGAAATGACCCCTGGTTAGATGGCAGTCTGACCAAGCAAGGTTTCTGTTCTGTTTCTCCGCTGTTCACCAGTTGTGCTTTTATTTGCTGTTCATTATAAGCCCTGGTACTGATGTAACC